>NC_080545.1:24482271-24796135 GCF_028640845.1 Ahaetulla prasina | reverse complement strand
CAAGTCCCTTCCAACTCAGTGTTATTGTTACACTTGCCCCTCTCTTTGTTGCTATTCAATGTAGCAACAATGAAATAGGAATGCATGTTTTATAACAAATGGGTAGTGCTACTGTTCATTCATAACCATAAAAGCAACAATTTTAAGACTAGCTATGGGTCGCCAACAAGTGTTTATTACCACCACCATCTGTTGTCATTCCTGCTTCAGATGGGATAGGATAGAGGTTCAATGCTACTGGAAGACGACAGGTTGGTGATTTTGATGATGAAGCCATTTCTGATTTATAGCAACCATTGTCTCCCCATGACAATCAATCCCAAACCTGTTCTTTCAAGTCTTCCAACGGTGTACTAATCTCCATTGTAATTAAGATCCAGCTACCTTGATGCAAGTCATCCTCTTCTTCACTTTCCTTCCACCTTTCCCAGCATTAGAGCCACTTTCAGAGAGCTGAGGTTTTGTATAATGTATCTGATATAGGACAATTTGAGACTGGACATTTATGTCTCAAGTGAGAACTCTGGGTTGATTTGTTCAGTGATCCAGCTGTTTGTTTTCTTGGCTGTCAACAGTATTCTCAAAAGACTTCTCCAACACCAAAGTTCAAATCTGTCCATCCTCTTCCCATCCTGTTTCTTTAAAGTCCAACTTTTGCTTCCCAGAGATTGTGACAGGGAATACCATGGCACGAATGATTCTGATCTTACAGGTTGATGATCACTCTTTTAAAAAATTGCACTGATATGACTCTAGAGCAGTGTTTCCTAACCTTGTCAGCTCAAAGTTGTGTGGATGTCAACTTAAAACTGATTAGAGGTGGTTGGAGATGCTAAAAGATGTAGCCATATACATCTGAAGGACATCAGGTTGGGGATACTGTTTTTGGTAAATCCACCCAAATTGTAAGAGAACTAATAATAATAATGAGTAACACTAATCAGATGATAATGCATCTGCCATTCTCGCAAACGCAGTGTTTTCCAACCTGGATAACTTGAAGATATATGGATTTCAACTCCCAGAATTTCCCAGCTGGCCATGCTTCAAGTTACCAAGGTTGGGAAACATTGCATTTGCGAGAATGGCAGATGAATTATTAGTGCTGTTCCCTCTATTAGTTCTCCTACAATTTGGATGGATATACCAAAAACAGTATTCCCAGTCTGATGTCCTTCAGATGTATGTGGCTATACCAGAGGTGGGTTTCAACAGGTTCTCACCAGTTCTGGAGAACCGATAGTAGAAATTTTGAGTAGTTCAGACCACCGGTAGTAAAAATTCTGACTGGACCCGCCCCCCATCTATTCCTTGTCTCCCAATTCCCACCTGATTGGGAGGAAATGGGGATTTTTGCAGTAAACTTCCCATGGAGTAGGGTGGGAATAGAGATTTTACAGTATCCTTCCCCTGGAGTGGGGTGGAAATGGAGATTTTACAGTATCCTTCCCCTGCCACGCCCACCAAGCCACACCCACAGAACCAGTAGTAAAAAAAATTGAAACCCGCCATTGGGCTATACCTTCTAGCATCTGCAACCACCTCTAATCAGTTAATTCAAACATATGATGGGTAAATAAACTAATTAAGATATGGAAACACTTGATACATATACATATATATATAAACATGAGATCTCTTCATGTGATTTGAAAATTAGTAATTGGGCAAATTTCTAATAACTCATTAAGTTGAATATACACAAATTCTTTTCTTATGTTTTAGATCAGAAACTGGAGTTTAATGAGTCAGGACAATGCCCTCTTCATGATCTTACTTCTTTCCTCCATGGTTTTTGGAGAAAAGAAATTTAATGCACAGTTATTGGCATTATGAAAGATCTGCTTTAACTTACCTCGCTGCTCACTGAGGTATTTAGAATTTTTTTAACAGGCAACAATATAAATAAGGAAAAATGAATAGGGTTGTAATGCAACTCTGCCTTGCCTTTGGCTAGGAGGCATCGCCCTCTGGCGGCTATCTTATGTTGCTAATATTTTTCAGCTTGTATTTTCCTTTTTTGTTTCCACACCTTATAACAATCTCATTATTATTTTTTTGGGTGTTTCTTTATTCTACAATTATTCAAAAGTGTTTAGTTTAAAGAACAAGTTGTTTAGCAAATTAAGCAATTGCTCTTATAAAGTTTTATGTCTTATAAGCCAGTTTGGTCTAAGTGTTTAAGGCATCAGGCTAGAAACTATGAGACCCGCCTTAGGAATGAAAGCTGGCTGGTGAATTGAGCCACTCTCTGTCTCTCAATGAAACCCACCTCACAAGGTTGTTGTTGTGGGGAAAATAGGAAAAGGAAGGAATATTATGTATGTTCACCATCTTGAGTTACTTATAAAATAATAAAAGCGGGATAAAAATCAAATAAATAATTCTTGGACTAGTTTTCCCAGACTAATCTAACCTACTATGCAAATGGGTAGTTATTATCTTATATTATATATAATATATCACCTATTCCTGAAGGCAAACTTTGGTGCAACTGAAGACAAAATATGAGATTAATAATTCTATGACTGGTATATCCTCTCTGTATTTAAGGTAAAGGTAAAAGTTCCCCTCGCACAAATGTGCTAGTCATTCCTGACTCTAGGGGGTGGTGCTCATTTCCGTTTCAAAGCCCTAAAGAGCCAGCACTGTCTGAAGATGTCTCCATAGTCATGTGGCCAGCATGACTAAATGCCAAAGGCAGATGGAATGTTGTTACCTTCCCACCAAAGGTGGTCCCTATTTTTCTACTTGCATTTTTTACATGCTTTTGAACTGATAGGTTGGCAGAAGCTGGGACAAGTAACAGGAGCTCACCCTGTTACGTGGCACTAGGGATTCGCACCACTGAACTGCCGACCTTTTAATCGACATGCTCAGCGTCTTAGCCACTGAGTCACCGCATCCCTTTCTCTGTATTTAGGTTTATTTGAAGTAAATAGTAAAAGTGACCTATGACTGATTGTAGCCTTATATCATTTTGGATTATGATTTTTGTACAATAACATCAGATTAGAACCTCGGCTGTATTTTTCGAAGAGTGATAGAGAACAGACGTGATTCTGTGAAGTACTTTCTGAGTTCTTTTGTTGGAGAAGAACCAAGGAAGACTTGTGTCTCCAATGGCTGCATTCTCAAGTTCTATGGCTGGTAAGGTTTTCTCAGGAACATTGAAACTAATTTAGTCTGTTTAAATGTCTTAGAAATCAGAATTGCTTGGCCTTTTTGGAAAAGCATACATTAGAAATGCTTCATTTGCTGTACGTAAATGACATAAAATTATATAGTCCTCTTCTAGACTACGTCAAAAAAATAAGGGGATGCTGGTCACTTCGGATCTGACATTGTTTAATGGTAGACATAATTTTAACAAGAATGTAGAACTTAGATATGGAAGTGGTTACTCTCTTATTGCAGACTAGCCCCATCGACATTGTAAAGCCAAAAATGTAGAACCATGGATGTTGGCCTGTAGGCATTCTTTTTCCAAGCACAAGATAGGGAAGCAGTTTAAATCAGTGCCTGTGGAAAACGAAAAGATATGAGGAAAACAAAGTAAGGTTTCATCTACTGATATTTCAGAAGAAATAAGAGTTTAGGATTAGATGTTCAAGTCGTTTGGGAAGGAGTTACCCACATAAACAGGTTCACAATTTGAGTGATGGTATGGCATGGCACGGTAAGGCCATGGTACTTTTTTTCTTGAAGATTTAGCTACAGCCACCTTAGATTCTACATAAACTGGGGTTGTCTTTGAAAATACTTTGAAATATCAGTTAATCCATAAAGTAGATTCAATGCAAGAGAGGTTATTCAACCTTAATGCAGGGAGATACAATTCTGCCCCATTGTCCATCTTCATTTGTTTTCTATTTTTGAAGGGAGGGAGGGGAAATTGAACTGGTTTGAGTTCAGCATACTTCAAAAATGTCTCTGATAAAATGTACCAAACAGAAAAAAAACTTGTTCCTTAAGGCTATTGCATGCAAATTGAATGCAAATTTTTGTGTATTGTCTAGAGCTAGCAAATGTATTATCTTCAACAATGTTTTCCCAAGTGATTTCGCCAAAGACAATTTGTAGTCCAAATTTGTAGTCCAAATCCTGTAATGCAAAGATTGGTCTCTTTGGCACAATCCAATTTCACTCACTTGTAGAGAACAAAACAAGTAAAATATATTCTTAGAAATGTTTCATTACTCTATATTTTCAGGCCATTTTTCTAAGTAAACTACTATAACATTATGAGTTTCTCATTTGTCTTGAATCCACAAGAGATAATGCCACAAATATATTTGGATGTTGAGCAGAATTATAATCAATCAATCTGAACATGCTGTTTAAATCAGTTGTTTTATACTCTGCCAAGATATAATAATAATAGTAATAAAAAACCCTAAGGCATTCATAATTTGATGGTGCTATTGGAAGCCATTCTTTCTTTAAAAAAACACCAACAAAAAAATCAGTTTAACATGTTTATAGAATCATAAGATCATAATGCTGGAAGGATTTATTTATTTAATTTGTATGCCACTGAGTTCAACTCTATATCCAATCCTCGTTCAGTGTAGAAATCCAAATCTCCTAAATATGTCTGTTTAGCCGTTGCTGGCTTCCATGTCTGGAATGAAGGAGACTTCATTCTCCTTCATAACTTTTTCCATCACTTATTTCAATGCTGAATACTTCACTGGTAAAAAGCTGTTTTGTAACATTCAAACAAATTGCCTTCCTGTAATTTGAATCCATTATTCCCTTGGAATGACAGGGAAAGAACGGTCTTGCTCTACGCCTGTGTGACATCCTTTCTGGTATTTGAAGTCCTGTCATATTCACCCTTGGTTTCCTCTTATCAGAGTTATCATTTCCAATGTCTTTGATCTAGCTACATACAACTTAGCCTTTAGTCTCCAATCCCTTTGTTTTCTGTTTCTGAAACAGTTCCTGTTTATCTAGATCTTTTCCGTTAAAGAGAGGAAGAAATAACATTATGAAGCTCTCAGCGTAATGGACAAAATATGGCAATCAAACATGAAGTTTGGTTTGGTTTGGTTTGATTTTGTATGGTTTCCCACACTGCATATCGGACATTAATGCAATTGAACGAGTCCAGAGTTATTTCACAAGAAGAGTTCTCCACTCCTCTGCTCGCAACAAAATACCTTATGCCACCAAACTCGAAAATTTGAGCTTAGACAACTTAGAACTTTGCCGTCTTCGATCTGACCTAAGCATAGTACATAAAATCATCTGCTACAATGTCCTACCAGCCAATGAATACTTCAGCATCAACCAAACAATACAAGAGCACACAATAGATTTGAAGTCATGGTAAACCCACGGCACGACTGAAGAACTCGTTGCGGCCTGGGAGCGGGCCGCGACGGGGGCTTTGGACTGTGTCGTGCCTTTGCGGCCTCTGACCCGGCGCAGATCTCACTTGGCTCCTTGGTTCTCTGAGGAGCTGAGGGAGATGAAACACCGGAGAAGACGCCTAGAGAGTACCTGGAGGTCTAGCCGTTCCGAGGCTGATCAGACACTAGTGAGATCTTTTACTAAGACCTACCTAGTGGCAATGAGGGAGGCGAAACGTTCCTACGTTTCCACCCTCATTGCATCGGCAGATAACCGCCCGGCCGCCCTGTTCCGGGTGACTCACTCCCTCCTTCATCAGGAGGGGTGAGATGACCCCCTACAGGGACGTGCTGAGGAGTTTAATGGTTATCTATACGATAAAATCATTCAGCTTCGGGATAGTCTAGACCAAAATTGCGATGATCCAAGTGGGATGGCAGAGGCACGTCTTGTTGAGGTTATTTGGGACGAGTTTGAGACTGTGGCTCTCGAGGACGTGGACAGGTTACTGGGGAGGCTACATGCGACCACAAGTTTACTGGACCCGTGTCCTTCCTGGCTAGTGCTGGCTACTCAGGAAGTGACACGAGGCTGGCTCCGGGGAATTATAAATGCTTCATTGATGGAAGGGGTTTTCCCTGCTGCTTTGAAAGAGGCAGTGGTGAGACCCCTCCTCAAGAAGCCTTCCCTGGACCCAGCTATCTTGGGAAATTATTGTCCTGTCTCCAACCTTCGCTTTGTGGTTGCATGGCAGCTTCCCCGGTACCTGGATGAAGCTGTCTATCTAGACCCGTTCCAGTCCGGCTTCCGGGCCGGTCACAGTACGGAGACAGCTTTGGTCGCGTTGGTGGATGACCTCTGGAGGGCCAGGGATAGGGGTTGTTCCTCTGCCCTGGTCCTATTAGATCTCTCAGCGGCGTTTGATACCATCGACCATGGTATCTTGCTGCACCGGTTGGAGGGGTTGGGAGTGGGAGGCACCGTTTATCGGTGGTTCTCCTCCTATCTCTCCGACCGGTCGCAGACGGTGTTGACAGGGGGGCAGAGGTCGACCGCGAGGCACCTTACTTGTGGGGTGCCTCAGGGGTCGATTCTCTCGCCCCTCCTGTTCAACATCTACATGAAGCCGCTGGGTGAGGTCATCAGTGGTTTCGGGGTGAGTTATCATCTGTACGCTGATGATACTCAGCTGTACTTTTCCACCCCGAACCACCCCAACGGTTGTCAAGGTGCTGTCCCGGTGTCTGGAAGCCGTACGGGTCTGGATGGGGAGAAACAGACTCAAGCTCAATCCCTCCAAGATGGAGTGGCTGTGGATGCCGGCACCCCGGTACAGTCAGCTGCAGCCGCAGCTGGCTGTGGGGGGTGAGTTATTGGCCCCAACGGAGAGGGTGCGCAACTTGGGTGTCCTCTTGGATGGGCGACTGTCATTTGACGATCATTTGGCGGCCGTCTCCAAGAGGGCCTTCCACCAAGTGCGCTTGGTGCGCCAGTTGCGCCCCTTTCTTGACCGGGATGCCTTATGCACGGTCACTCATGCCCTTGTCACTTCCCTCTTGGACTATTGCAATGCTCTCTACATGGGGCTGCCCTTGAAGTGCACCCGGAGGCTGCAACTAGTCCAGAATGCAGCTGCGCGGGTAATAGTGGGGGCAACTCGTTGCTCTAATGTAACACCAATCCTGCGCAGCTTGCACTGGCTTCCTGTGGTCTTTCGGGTGCGCTTCAAGATTTTGGTTACCACCTTTAAAGCGCTCCATGGCTTAGGACCCGGGTACTTACGGGACCGCCTGCTGTTACCTTGTGCCTCCCACCGACCCGTACGCTCACACAGAGAGGGCCTTCTCAGGGTGCCGTCCGCCAAGCAATGTCGGCTGGCGGCCCCCAGGGGAAAGGCCTTCTCTGTTGGAGCTCCTACGCTCTGGAATGAACTTCCCCCCGGTTTACGTCAATTGCCTGATCTTCGGACCTTTCGGCGTGAGCTGAAAACGCACCTATTTATTCAAGTGGGACTGGATTGAAATTTTATTGGGGTATTTATGTTTTAAGATTTTAAATGGTTTTAAAATTTCGGCCACATTATAATATTTCTTTTTAACCTCTTTTTAATGTTTATATATTGAATTTTTACTTGGCTGTACACCGCCCTGAGTCCTCCAGGAGAAGGGCGGTATAAAAATTCGAAATAAACAAATAAATAAATAAATAAACCGATCCAAACTAGACTGCAGAAAATATGACTTCAGTAATAGAAGTGTCAAAGCCTGAATGCATTACTTGACACTGTGGTTTCTTCCCAAAATCCCCAAAACTTTTACCTTTGACTGTCTACTGTAGAACTCACCCCATTCCTAAGATGATTGTAAGGGGTATGCATAAGCACACTGGCATGCCTACCATCCCTTTCCTAATGTTTTCTTTTATTCATACCCTTTACATGTATTTATAATTATGTTTACACCTGTATCCATCATAAAATACATGCTTGATGAAATAAAAATAAAATAAAAACCCAACAAGACAGACACAGACTTCAGAGGATAATTAGAACTGCAGAAAAAACAGTGGCTACCAACCTGCCTTCCATTGAGGACCTGTATACTGCACGAATCAAAAAGAGGGCCGTGAAAATATTTACAGAACCCTCATATCCTGGACATAAACTGTTTCAACTCCTACCCTCAAAATGACGCTATAGAGCACTGCACACCAGAACAACTAGACACAAGAACAGTTTTTCCCGGAACGCCATCAGTCTGCTAAACAAATAATTCCAACACTATCAAACTATTTACTAAATCTGCACTATTATTATAGCAGAGACTAGTTATGTATTTCCCTCTGCTGAAATACATAAAGTGCTGCTGCTGCTTCATGTCAACTATTACTTGCGGTTATTGGCTCATTCTGCCTAATGGTAGAAATTCATGAGGAATTCAATTTTGTTATATCCATTTTAACCATTAAAATAATTCATCATTATATGTGTAATGGTCATTAGACTCATATACTCCTTCATCATACGCAAAGTGTACAATTGTCAATGTATTTCAATAGACCAAGCAAGAAGATTGAAATTAACAAGGCATTGTATCTTGTGAGGATAATGGTAATTTATGACCTTAGATTGTCCCTCGAGAGTCAAACTTGGAATAAGGCATTGTTAGCCCTCTGGACGTTATTAGATTATAACTCATAATATTGTTATTATTAATATTCTCATCACTGGCTATGGTGGCCCGGACTGCTGGGACTTGTAGTTCAGCAATACCTGGGCGATCTAGTTTTCCTCTTAAAAATATATATATTTAAAATATATATTTAAAATATATATTTAATTCCAATCAAGAGAGCTTGGTTAAGATTAAATATATATTTTCAAAGAGGAAGAGTTGATCTGTATGAGGAAGTTGTTGTTGTTAGTTGCAAAGTCGTGTCTGACCCATCGCGACCCAATGGACAACGTTCCTCCAGGCCTTCCTATCCTCTACCATCCTCTGGAGTCCATTTAAGCTCATGCCTACTGCTTCAGTGACTCCATCCAACCACCTCATTCTCTGTCATCCCCTCCTTCTTTTGCCCTCAATCTTTCCCAGCATTAGGCTCTTCTCCAGTGATATGAGGAAGTACCATAAGTTTTTTTTGTAAAATTGTTTTTTTTTTGTTCATTTCTAGGCAGCCTTCTTACAGCAGTTCCACAAATGATTTCCATAAATGGGAACATCATTAAAATTCACTTAGAATGCAGAAAGATAGTGCAGCTCCCATTCAACATATGGACTGCTATTGCATGTGAGGAGACAGGACAATTATTATGAAGTGTGCCGAAATACAAAAAAAAAATTAAACAGGCGTCGCGTCCATGTAAGTTTTCATGAAAGAATCAAGCTCTAACCCCACTTTTCTCATGAAAAAAAACACAATCATTTTTCTTCTTTAATTAGCTGTAGATTTGGCAAAGCTTTCTCCACATGTTTGGGCAAGGACCTTTAGGGTGGAGCAGGATGCAGTAGGAAAATATTTGTAAAGGAAAATAGCTTGGATAAAAAGCTAGTGGCTCTGACAAAAGACAGATGGTGCTGCTAATAAGACTCAAGTAGACAGAAAGAGAAATTATTCTTAGAAGGCTCCATCAATTAAAACCAAGGACTAGCTTTTGTTGCCTGCAACAACTGTTTTGCAGTTTTCTAGACGAAAGTGGCACCATCAAAGTAAACATTAGCCTTGTTCAAAGCCTGCTAATGTTTCCACATTGTATAGTAAGTTGCATTTCTGGGTATAAATCTTATTTACATTTTAAGCATATAACGCTGATCCTGCTTGCTACTTGTTATCTAAGTCTTTCTTTGTTCTGCTTTTCTTTTGATATGCTGGCAGGGATCTTGAAAATTGTAGTGCAAAACATATGGAGTTTAAACAAACTGTTGAAGACCCCCAGATGTGATAGACTTTGAATCTATTTTCCATCACATCTGGATGGAGAAGTGTTGAAAAAAGCCAAAATGAGGGCAGGCAGAAATTACTGTGAATTTGTGTTTTGGATCCAAGTCATTCTGTCTCATTTACAGCCCAGAGGTAATACATTTCCCTTTACTGAAGCATATCGCATTGGGTGAGATGCCTCATCTGGTTCTTCAGCTAGGTCTTCTGTACACGTTGCACACATGTTGTACACATGCACAAAAGCTTATATTGTTGCCTAGCATCTTTAGACAATAGAAAGACTGCATAGATACCAGAATACTTCAATTAGGATTATAATTTTATGAGGAAGTCTTCTCTGTACTAGATGGCTTACTAAGGATTGTGGTGGCGCAGTGGTTAGAATGCAGTACTGCAGGCTACTTTTGCTGACTGCTGCTGCTGGCTGCAACTTGGCAGTTCGAATCTCACCCGGCTCAAGATTGAGTCAGACTTCCATCCTTCCGAGGTCGGTAAAATGAAGACCCAGATTGTTGGGGGAAGTATGCTGACTCTGCAAACTGCTTAGAGAGGGCTGTAAAGCACTGTGAAGCGGTATAGAACTCTAAGTGCTATTGCTATTGCTACTTAGGAAATAACATAGTGATAGCAAACATTCAGTTACTGAACTAAGGGACTGTAATGTCTTCTCCCCCATTATGAAGAAAGAGCAAGTTAAGTAAGAATCTGAAGGTCACATGTCAGAGATGGAAGAGCAAAAGAAAACTAAAATGGGAGAGGAAGGAAATAAGAAAATAAAGCTCAGTCTAACTACATAGCAGAAAGCATGTGACATAATATCATGCAAAGGAGAACTTTTAAGCAAGAAAAGGAGAAAGAAGTGCAAAGTTTCCCTACTAACTATTGCACCTAGAGTCACTAAGGGCCAGAAAAGGGTGCGTGCAGAGTTGAATTCCAGCCTTATTCCCTGTTTATTATTATTTATTATTATTAATTTGATTTTTATACCGCCCTTCTCCCGAAGGACTCAGGGCAGTGTACAGGCAAAATAAAACAGGTAATACAATGTACAATTTAAAATACGATTAAGAAACTTATTTTATAGTTAGCCTAAGAAGTTAAAATATATAATAGACTAAAATCCCATTTAAAATTATTAATAAAAAATTTAAAATTGATAAAATTCAAGCCAGCCCCGCGCGAATGAACAGATGTGTCTTCAGTTCGCGACGAAAGGTCCGAAGGTCAGGAATTTGGCGTAAACCCGGGGGAAGCTCGTTCCAGAGTGTGGGAGCCCCCACCGAGAAGGACCTTCCCCTGGGGGCCGCCAGCCGACATTGGCGAACGGCACCCTGAGAAGTCCCTCTCTGTGAGAGCGTACGGGTCGGTGGGAGGCATATGGTAACAGCAGGCGGTCCCGTAAGTACCCAGGCCCTAAGCCATGGAGCGCTTTAAAGGTCGTAACCAAAACCTTAAAGTGCACTCGAAAGGCCACAGGTAGCCAGTGCAGCCTGCGCAGGAGCGGTGTTACATGGGAGCTACGCCTAGCTCCCTCAATCACCCGCACAGCTGCATTCTGGACTAACTGAAGCCTCCGAGTGCACCTTAAGGGGAGCCCCATGTAGAGAGCATTACAATAATCCAAGCGAGAGGTAACGAGCGCATGAGTGACTGTGCACAAGGCATCCCGATCAAGGAAGGGGCGCAACTGCCGAACCAGGCGAACCTGGTGGAAGGCCCTCCATCTTATCTTGCAAAGGTGCTTCACACATGAGGAATCCTTGGTGCTCTCTGAGCTTGCTTGTTTTTTTGCAGACATTTTATTAGCCAAACTAGGTAACTAGTCACTAGCACTGATGATGTTACCTAGTTTGGGTAATGAAACGTCTTCAAGAAAACAAGCAAGCTCAGAGACCACCAAGGACCCCCCCCCCATGTCAACCCTGAGCTCCAAATATTCTCCCTTATTAGTGCTTCACACAAACCTTCCTCAAATCAAAACCCTCCTTTGAAGTTTTATTGTGCTCTAGGCTAGTAGACTGCTCTTGTGGGGGAAAGCGTGGAATCTCATAATGGAATTTCTCTGACAACTTTATTCTAAAACCCAATAGCGGTGTAATTTTTGTTTCTGTTTCTAGAAAATGTTCCTCCCATGAACAGAGTGACCGAAATGTCAAAAATTATGAAACTGGAATTATGCAGAGCAAAAATGAGTTACCAAAGACATTGACGTGAGCAGTTCTACAGGGCTATGGATGCAGGCAATTTTGTTGGAAATTATGCCACAATATGCATCTCTGAGGAAAACAAAATTTCACACTTTGTTGGCGCTACCCTCCTTGAAGAATCATGAGGAAACCACATGTAGAATCACGACAAAATGTTACATCTGGAACGCTTGCTCCAGATTTCCCCAACTTGAAATAAATGTTTAAAACTTGACCTTTGAATAAAGTTCCAACATGCCTTGTGTAAGGACAATTAGAAGAGATACTGCCCTGATTTTAATGCAAGATTCATACACACTGATTTTCTGGCACAGCCCTTCTCTCCCCATACGCTATGAAAGTGAATAGGAAGAGACTCTTGATCCTTATATACCGGAAAAGAAAAGCTGGCTGGAAATTCTTTCATGCTTAGGACAACTTGATGAAATTGTGCATTCCAGCCGGCCTAAAGATCTATGCATATATTTGTCTAGATCAGAGAAGGGCAATGTGCAATTCCTAGCTGAGCTCTTTAAAATCCAAGAGCCAGTTGGATCTGCATTTCAAAGACTATCTTTGCTTGGCAAACAAGTGAGTCCGAGCTGAGCAGAGGAAAAAAGTTGTGAAAAGTGCTGATCTGATAATATCCAGGATTTTAAAGTATGCGGTTATTTATTTATTTTATTTTATTTATTTGATTTTTATACCGCCCTTCTCCTGAAGGACTCAGGGCGGTGTACAAGCAAATAAAAAACAAACAAGACACTATATATAAAATACAAATTAAAAAACTTATTATGATTTGCCTAAAAGTTTAAAAATATATAAAAACTAAAACCCCGTTTAAAATTAATAATAACTATAAAATCCATAAAAAATTAACCCAGCCCCGCGCGAATAAAAAGATGTGTCTTCAGTTCGCGGCGAAAGGTCCGAAGGTCAGGTATTTGGCGTAAACCCGGGGGAAGTTCGTTCCAGAGTGTGGGCGCCCCCACAGAGAAGGACCTTCCCCTGGGGGCCACCAGCCGACATTGCTTGGCGGACGGCACCCTGAGAAGTCCCTCTCTGTGAGAGCGTACGGGTCGGTGGGAGGCATATGGTAACAGTAGGCGGTCCCGTAAGTGCCCAGGCCCTAAGCCATGGAGCGCTTTAAAGGTCATAACCAAAACCTTAAAGTGCACCCGAAAAGCCACAGGGAGCCAGTGCAGTCTGCGCAGGAGAGGTGTTACATGGGAGGTACGCGACACTCCCTCTATCACCCGCGCAGCTGCATTCTGGACTAGCTGAAGCCTTCGAGTGCACCTCAAGGGGAGCCCCATGTAGAGAGCATTACAATAATCCAAGCGAGAGGTAACGAGTGCGTGAGTGACTGTGCACAAGGCATCCCGATCAAGGAAGGCGCAACTGCCGAACCAGGCGGACCTGGTGGAAGGCCCCTGGAGACGGCCGTCAAATGATCATCAAACGACAGCCGCTCATCCAGGAGGACACCTAAGTTGCGCACCCTATCCTTTGGGGCCAATAACTCGCCTCCAACAGTCAGCTGCAGCTGCAGCTGACTGAATCGGGATGCCGGCATCCACAGCCACTCCCTCTTGGGGGGATTGGGGTTGGGCCTGTTTCTCCCCATCCAGACCCCTACGGCTTCCAAACACCGGGACAGCACTTCAACAACTTCATTGGGGTGACCTGGGGTGGAGAAGTACAGCTGAGTGTCATCAGCGTACTGATGGTACTTCACCCCAAAGCCACTGATGATCTCACCCAACGGCTTCATGTAGATGTTGAACAGAAGGGGCGAGAGAATCGACCCCTGTGGCACCCCACAAGTGAGGCCCCTCGCGGTCGACCTCTGCCCCCCTGTCAACACCGTCTGCGACCGGTCGGAGAGATAGGAGGGGGACCACCGATAAACGGGGCCTCCCACTCCCAATCCCCCAGCCGACGCAGCAAGATACCATGGTCGATGGTATCAAAAGCCGCTGAGAGGTCTAATAGGACCAGGGCAGAGGAATAACCCCTGTCCCTGGCCCTCCAGAGATCATCCACCAATGCGACCAAAGCTGTCTCCGTGCTGTAACCAGGTCGGAAGCCGGACTGGAGCAGGTCTAGATAGACGGATTCTTCCAGGTATTGGGGTAGCTGACGCCACAGCACTCTCTACAACCTTCGCAACAAAGCGAAGGTTGGAGACTAACGATAATTTCCCAAAATAGCGGGTCAAGAGGGCTTCTTGAGGAGGGGTCTCACCACCGCCTCTTTCAAGGCGGCAGGGAAAACCCCTTCCAACAAAGAAGCATTTATAATCCTCTGGAGCCAGCCTCGTGTCACCTCCTGAGTGGCCAGCACCAGCCAGGAAGGACACGGATCCAATAAACATGTAGTGGCGCGGAGCCTCCCCAACAACCTGTCCACGTCCTCGGGAGCCACAGGGTCAAATTCATCCCAAACAGACTCAACAAGACGTGCCTCCTCTCCCTCGCTTGGATCATCCCAATTTCGGTCCAGACCATCCCGGAGCTGGGCGATTTTGTCGTATAGATAACCACTAAACTCCTCGGCACGTCCCTGTAACGGGTCATCCGCACCTCCTGATGAAGGAGGGCGGGTCACCCAAACAGGGCGGCCGGGCGGTTATCTGCCGGCGCAATGAGGGTGGGCGTGGGCGCCTCGCCTCCCTCATTGCCACTAGGTAGGTCCTAGAATAGGACCTAACTAGTGTCCGATCAACCGGAATGACTGGACCTCCAGGTGCTCTCTAGGCGTCTTCTCCGGCGTTTCATCTCTCTCAGCCCCTCGGAGAACCAAGGGCCGGACGAGATCTGCGCCGGGTCAGAGGCCGCAAAGGCACGACACGGTCCAAGGCCCCAGCCGCGGTCTGTTCCCAGGCCACAACTAGTTCCTCAGTCGTGCCGTGGGCCAGATCCTCAGGGAATGGCCCAAGCTCCGTCAGGAACCTCTCAGGGTCCATCAGGCGCCTGGGGCGGGACCAGCGTGTAGGGTCCGTCTCCCTGCGATGGTGGGGGGCGGTTGAAGTCTAGGCGAAGGAAAATGATCTGACCATGACATTGGTTCTGTTACTAAATCGTCTAGTATCAGATCATTTAACCACTGACCAGAGATATAAATCAGATCCAGCGTGCCTCCCCCCATGTGCGTAGGGCCATCATTTACTCGAATCAGGTCCAAGGCCGTCATGGAAGCCTGGAACTCCCGAGCTGCAGTCGATGATAAGCCAGCTGATGGCAAGTTGAAATCCCCATAACTATCAGTCTGGGGTCTCAACTGCCACAGTGGCAAATAACTCCAACAGCTCGGGCAGGGCTGTGGTCACGTAGCAAGGAGCCAGGTACGTGATCAACAAGCCCAACTGATTCCTATGGCCCCACCGCACATAGAGGGATTCACAGCCGGCAATCTGAGGAACAGTGGCCTCCCTCGGCTCTAGATCTTCCCTAATAACAACCGCCACCCCTCCACCCCTACCCTGGACCCTCGGCTGATGGAATGCTCGGAAACCTGGGGGGCACAGTTCAACGAGGGGAACCCCCCCCTCTGGCCCCAACCAGGTCTCCGTAATGCCCATAAGGTCCGCGGACTCCCCCTGAATAAGATCACAAATCAAGGGGGCTTTATTTGCCACGGACCGGGCATTAGATAACATCAACCGAAGATCCAGGCTCTGAGGATCATGGCCGCCTGAGGAACGGGTAGGGACTAAGGGGCCGGAGCACGTGATCGCTGTCAGACATCGAGAGAGGCAGGGAGAGCAGGAGGTGGATCTAGGGAAAGAGATGGGTTGCATGTAAGTGAGAAAGAGAGTGTGTGTATGTATGAATGGATATCCATACGGTACTTTGATTATTTGCCTCAAATACAGGTAGGCCTTGACTTACAAACACAATCGAGCCCAAGATTTCTGTTGCTAAGTGAGACATTTGTTAAGTGAGTTTTGCCCCTTTGTTGCCACAGTTGTTAAGTGAATCTCTGCAGTTGTTAAGTCAGTAACATGGTTGTTAAGTGAATCTGGCTTCCGTGTTGACTTTGCTTGTCAGATGACCTGGGGACACTGTACCCGTCATAAATACGAGCCAGTGGCCATGTATATGAATTCTGATCACATGACCATGGGGATGCTACAACAGTTGTGTGAAAAACAATCCTAAGCCCCTTTTTTCACTGCTGTTATAACTTTGAAGGATCGCTAAATGAGCTATTGTAAGATAAGGACTCCTGTAATGGCCAAGCTAGATACCATATTGAATGAACGCAATTAAATGCAATTAAATTTAACAAATATTGTACCTTGAGAGAGCAAAGAGTAGGATAGGATGTTTAAACCATTTCTTTCTTCATCATAGCCTATTCAGGTAACTCTTATTTATTTTATTTATTTTATTTATTTATTCATATTTATATACCGCCCTATCTCCCAAAGGACTCAGGGCGGTTTACAGGCATTTAAAAAACAGATAAATACAGTCTAAAAACAATTAAAAAACTTATTCTAAAAGCCTAATAATTAAAAATATAAGAATAAAACCCAATTTAAAACCCGTAAATTAAAATCTAGCTCAGTCCTGCGCAATTAAATAAGTATGTTTTAAGCTCATGGGAAGGTCCGAAGGTCTGGAAGCTGACGAAGTCCTGGGGCAGTTCGTTCCAGAGGGTGGGAGCCCCACAGAGAAGGCCCTTCCTGGGCGTCGCCAGGCGACATTGCCTCGCTGACGGCACCCTGAGGAGTCCCTCTCTGTGAGAGCGCACGGGTCGGTGAGAGGTATTCGGTAGCAGTAGGCGGTCCCAGAGATAACCCGCCCTATGCCATGGAGCGCTTTAAAGGTGGTCACCAAAACCTTGAAGCGCACCGAAGGCCACAGGTAGCCAGTGCAGTCTGCGCAGGATGGGTGTTATGCGGGAGCCACGAGGCTCCTCTACCACCAGCGCAGCCGCATTCTGGACTAACTGTAGCCTCGGATGCCCTTCAAGGGAGCCCCATGTAGAGAGCATTGCAGTAATCCAGGCGAGACGTCACGAGTGCGTGAGTGACCGTGCATAGGGCATCCCGGTCCAGAAAGGCGCAACTGGCGCACCAGGCGAACCTGGTAGAACGCTCTCCTGGAGACGGCCGTCAAATGATCTTCTAGAGACAGCCGCTCATCCAGGAGGACGCCTGTTGCGCACCCTCCATCGGGGCCAATGACTCGCCACCGATGGTCAGCCGCGGATTTAGCTGACTGTACCGGGATGCCGGCATCCACAGCCACTCTGTCTTGGAGGGATTGAGCTTGAGCCTGTTTCTCCCCATCCAGACCCGTACGGCCTCCAGACACCGGGACAGCACTTCGATAGCTTCGTTGGGGTGGTCCGGCGTGGAAAAGTACAGCTGGGTGTCATCCGCATACAGCTGATACCTCACGCCGAAACCACTGATGATCTCACCCAGCGGCTTCATGTAGATGTTGAACAGAAGGGGCGACTTTGCCCAAGAAAGATGGAAAAAGGGCGCACATTGTACCAAGCACCAAGCAAACTTAGTTTGAGGAAGTCATGGCAGGAGAATGCCTCATAGCTCCTGACTCTGTGCCCAGGGTTGCGGTCAGCCCATGAAAAGGTCAATGATGCCACATTGAGAATCAATGGACAAAGAATTGCCAGGTTGCTTAGTAAATCGCCAGGCAAGTGATGTCTTTGTAGGCTTATGGTTGTTGCTCCTATCAAGCGGGCCAGGAGCTTGACAGCCCTGTTCTAGGTTTTGGGATTAGATCAAACACAATTCTATCATGAGTGCCTCTACTAATATACTACACTCCTTGCTTTATTTGATTACTCTTTACTCTACTAATATACTACACTCCTTGCTTTATTTTATTATTCTTGATAACCAGGATTGGGAAAAATTTGAAGGCTCAGGAACCACAACATTCTTGAAGTCCACAAGAGGTGATCCCTATGTGTTAGTCAGGCAATTAAAATTGTTGGCTATTCTTTCCTTTATGGGAAGGGAGATGAGTGAAGGGTAGAAATCTGAAGTCACTGGGAAGGAAATCACTCACATTCCCACCCTTAACTCCTAGCAAAATGATTCCAGAAGGTAGGTAGGTTTATTTATTTATTTATTTATTTATTTATTTAGTCACACAGCATATATAAGCATAAGCATGAAATAATTATAAAATATATAAGCATATATGTAAGTATGAGTATGTAATAACTATATTAATTGGATATAACAAAAGGAAACAATAGGACAGGAACGGTAGGCACTCTTGTGCTCTTATGCACGCCCCTTACAGACCTCTTAGGAATGGGGTGAGGTCAATAGTTGACAGTTTTTGGTTGAAGCTTTGGGGATTTTGGGAGGAGACCACAGAGTCAGGTAGTTTATTCCAGGCATTAACAACTCTGTTACTGAAGTCATATTTTCTGTAATCAAGATTGGAGCGGTTAACATTAAGCTTAAATATATTGTTTTAATATTTAATATTAATATTTAATATTTAATATATTTAATATTAAATATTAATTTAATATTGGGGTGGATTTCTGAACATGTTGGTGACACTGGGTAGATGTGATTAATTTGCCCTCTAGTACCCCCCCTTTTTTTTTTTAGCGTATAGCATGTGTTAGCCAGGGATCACCGAAGTGGCTGGCTGCTTCTGTGAAAGGAATTCTTTCGGGCAGTGTTATCTTACCTGCGGGATGCTTGAATGCCAGTAGGCAATCAGGGGAGGCTCCTTTCCTGTCCCTACACAGTTTATTCGCTCACAGTAATCGCGTCGCCGAGCTGCCGACCTCAGCGGGGCGCAGGCTCAAAGTCTTACTATGTAAGCCACTGCAGCCCCCTCTAGTAGCCTGTTCTTCCATAAGCCTAGAAACAGCCCAATTAGGTGGCTAGATTCTGCCCAGCAGCATTGGGGATTTGTCACAAGCATGTGTCTTCTCCACCATAGCAACGTTATATAACCATTGTGGCAAACCTTTTGCACTGCTTAGTCATTTCCCTTTTAGCATTGAATCTACAATGGGCCACACAGTTTAGGGATTGCAACTATCATATAGTCAGACCATGTATAATTGACACTGGATTTTATTTTAGATTTTAGTTGTTATTTATTATTTTATACTAGAATTTTTAAGTCTGTATATACTGAGTGCTTTTATTTGTTCTGGTCTGTGGTCTGAGACTGTAATAATAAACTGTTGTTGTTGTAGCCCAATTAGGTTAGATCTAAAAAAAAAGGATGTTGGCCATTTGCAGCTGAGCGAAGTAAGAGAGCAAACTGGATAAATGTAATTCCTAAATACAGCCACTTTCCCATTTCTTTGATTTATAAGGTAAAAACAAAAACTCCATACCACCAAAACTGAACTATTTTCACACTTTATTTCAGTATTATCATCTTGGAATATGGGCCAGAGCAGAAAGAGAGAAAGAAATGAAATGCTGAGTCCACTTGCAGCTCACAATTGTCTTATTTTGCTTTAAATTTCTGGGACAGGACACCCAGGCAAAACCCACAGTGAAAGTGACTTATTTTATCTGATATTTGATCAAAGAGGGATACTGCATAATGTGTAAAGATTTCATTAGACATTTCAAAAATGTAATTAAGGTCATTTTTAATTATGTAGTTATAGTGACTGTTTATGCACATTCCAAACTGCCCATCAGCACTGCATGCCTGTTCTCATCTATCCTAGATTAATCCACCCTAATGACAACTACACACAAGTCACTTCCTTGTAAGCATCCACAGGATGCCCTGGACAAGGGAAACCTTTTATTTATTTATTTATTTATTAGATTTCTAGACCGCCGTTCTCCCGAAGGACTCAGGGCGGTGTACAGCCTTATTAAAACACATAGGTACACAATAAATTTAAAATACATTTAAAATGAAATATTTAATCGGCCAATTTAAAACTAAAAACGGTCAAACGACCGATATAAAACCCTAAACTATAAAATTATAAATAGATTAATACAGTTTAAAATTCAGTTAAAACTAAGTTAAACTAAAATATCAAATTAAAATAATATTTAGGCTAGTCCTGCCCGACTGAATAGCAGAGTCTTCAGTTCCCGCTTGAAGGTACGGAGGTCGGGAAGTTGGCGTAACCCAGGAGGTAACTCATTCCATAGGGTCGGTGCTGCCACAGAGAAGGCTCTCCCCCTGGGGGTCACCAGCCGGCACTGTTTGGCTGATGGCACCCGGAGCAGGCCCGCTCTGTGGGAGCGCACAGGTTGTTGGGAGGCTATCGGTGGCAGAAGGCGGTCTTGTAAATAGCCCGGTCCTTTTGTTTGCTTGTTATTTCTGATTTGATTTGGAGTACATCTAATAAATTAGATTATGGACCAATGTAAAGAGCATTCTTCCCCCTTCAAGATGAGATGCTTTGATATGTGTAATTGGATTGGTTGTCAGGGATATTTGCACAGACTCTAGATGGAGAAGATGACCATAGAATAACAATGAAAAAAAAATCCTGCACATTGGATGTGCAATCACAATTACATGATATATTCAAATTGGCTTAGGGCCCGGGTACTTACGGGACCGCCTGCTGTTTCCACATGCCTCCCACCGACCCGTACGCTCTCACAGAGAGGGTCTTCTCAGGGTGCCGTCCACCAAGCAGTGTCGGCTGGCGGCCCCCAGGGGAAGGTCCTTCTCTGTGGGAGCACCTACTCTCTGGAACGAACTTCCCCCCGGTTTACGCCAATTGCCTGACCTTCGGACCTTCCGCCGGGAACTGAAAACTTATTTATTTATACAAGCGGGACTGGCCTGATTTTTAAATTTTAAATTTAAATTTTAAACTTTTAATGGTAATTTTATTGGGTATTTTTATGGTCAATCGACGGTTTTAATTTGGCCTTTTATTGAATAAGTTTTTTAATTGTTATTTTAATATGTATATTAATTGTTTTAAATGAAGGCTGTACACCGCCCTGAGTCCTTCGGGAGAAGGGCGGTATAGAAGTTTGATAAATAAATAAATAAATAAATAAATAAAAATTAATAGTCTTCCGATGAAAGAGGCAGACTGTGACTAGATTACATAGTAAAAGTGTTAAGAATGAATACTATATTGCATCAGATCAGCAAAGCAAACCATTATGAATCCATGGACTGCAGATCTTAACTAACTTGGCTCATTGATGTCTCATTGACATCAAGATGGCCAAGATGCTTGAGGTTAATTTTCCCTATTGGCTTTAATGGAGGCTAATTTTAAATATCTCTACTGGTGCCAATTGGGCTCTCTAGACCACCTTATTCCTTCCTGCATTAAATAGGGAACTTTTACTTCTAAGAATGCCTCTGGCCTCAAACAGTATTTGAAAGTTAAAATGGCGGATACGGTAGATGCAACCCAGGGCTTTATTTGTATGTGTTGTTGGGAGGGGGAAGGGGTATATAAAGCATCATAAAGAAATAGAATGGGAGGCGATATAATTTTAAGTGCTAAACAAGTGTTCTGTGGATGGAGACACCAACTATGGTTACCATTTGGAGAACAGATAAGTCCTTCCCCCAGTGGCAGCTGTATCCACTGCATGAGCTGCCAATTGGTTAATCTGGAAGCAATAGTCTAAGGGCTATTGCTATGTATTGCTGGGAGTCTTCAAACAGAGGCAAGATAGTCTTCTGTTTCAGATAGTTAGTGAAATGCACTATGCAGGATAACATCTAAAGTTCTTTCCAACTCTATTATTCTACTCTTCTCAGTTCTCTTCTCAAAATTCTAAATGTACCTGTCAACCAGAAAGTGTAAATGTATTTCAAAAAATGGCTTATAGTCCTTTTTTTTTCCTCACCAAAAAGTATTTGCCTGTCAGTAAGTTTTGCACATCAGCTGATTGTGTCTACTTATTGTGGCTGTCTCATGCTTTTTTCCCACCAAATTATGGTTAGGCTTATCAATCAATGGTTGACAGTTACCTCTGCAAATGTATGTACCCATGCTGTAACCATTTATTTATTTATTTATTTTATTTATATACATAAGTATATAAACATATATATGAGGAAATATAAGGAGGTATAAGTATATATATATATATATATTTGTTTTCTGAGGTTTTCACGGGTGTTTGTATATAGGTCTTTGGTTGTTCGGGTTTTCTCCCGTGTAAAATTGGAAGTGTCTTGGCGACGTTTCGACGAAGTCTCATTCGTCATCTTCAGGCTTCAGCTTCGTTCTCCCAGAAGCACGAAGATGACGAATGAGACTTCGTCGAAACGTCGCCAAGACACTTCCAATTTTACACGGGAGAAAACCCTATATATATATGTGTGTGTGTATATATACATATATATGTGTGTGTGTGTGTGTGTGTGTGTGTGTGTGTGTGTGTGTGTGTGTATATATGTATTTGTTTTCTGATATATATATATGTATATATATATATAAATATATATGAAGAAAAAAAAGAAAAACAATAGGACAGGAACAGTAGGCATGTTTGTGCTCTTATGCACACCCCTTATGGTCCTCTTAGGAATGGGGTGAGGTCAATAGTAGAAAGTTTTTGGTTAAAGCTTTTGGGATTATGGGAAGAGACCACAGAGTCCTAACCATAGCTAGGAAATTGCACCAATCAGTTATGGGTGTGGCAGGCAAAAACTTTTGAGCATGAGATTTTACCACCGCAGGCAGAAAAGAAACAAGAGCTCTCAAAACTAACTAAATGTACAGCCCGAGAATTGTATCACAGTTAGGCCTAGTGTACCCATATAGCTTGTATGACCTTGGGAAGTTGGAAAGCAGCTGCACCCAGCTTTTAAATAGCTGTGACTTGGAGGAGCAGATCCAGATTTCCTTTGGTGCTTTACATACAACTCTACTCGCCATGTTACCAGATGTTTAAAAGCTTTCATATACTTTAGTGTCCCCCCCTAGTCAGAAACCAGAGAGCAAGTCCCAACTATTTGGCGCAATACAAAAAGAATTTCTAGACTTCCATTCAGTTTGCACCTTGGCTTTTATAGCCAAATGCATGGTTTGTTTATTCTTCCCTCTCTTAACCTAATTCTCAAAGAGCTACTCTAAGCAGTTTCAAATTAGATGTTATTTATCATGGAGCTCTGTATGTATTTTCTTAACTCAAAGCAGCATGGAACAGTGATAATAAAGCTCAGAACTGCAGGCCATAGAGAAAAGAGATTTAACCCTTCTTTTTCAAAAAGCTTTTCTACCCTCGAAAATTGTCCTCCTTGTATTAAAATTTATGAGATAGTATTGCTTGTTACTCACCATATGAAGTAGGAATTATGCAGATTCTTCCCCTGGGTATTGTAGAAGAAAACTTACTTCCGAGTTTAAAAAAAAATACATAGAACTGGATGTTACATATTAAAAGTACACAGTTCTACAAAGCAGTATGTGAAATATTAATGTTAAGGGAAGCAAAATTTTGTGGTTGATAGAATTAGTTTGAAGGGAACATGTGTTTTATCCTGGGACATTTGGATTATCAAGGCAAAAGACAACCATGCTATTATGCTAAGAAATATACCATGGACAATATCACTAAAGCTACTTGTCTTTAAATTCTGCAATTTAAAGAAAATCATCATGTGGGAACTTAATGGCTTTTGTTCAATTTCTCGTTCATAATGACTTATGAATAATATGCTTCATATTATAATATTTTAAAATGTCAGATCAAAAGTGCTGTTGTGTTTTGATTAAGAAGATGAGACAGGAACAAAGAAATCAAGAATTCAAATTGCGCCTTAGGGATATGAAACGTTCAACAAAAACCATTTAAAAATTTATCTGTGTATGTCTCTATCAACTAACAAACAAATCACCCAGAAACAAACCACTTTTATATTACACCAAGGAAAATAATATAGATGTGCCCATGGATCACTAGGAAACATTTTTAATCTGAACTTTAATCTGAATGTTTCAATCAATGTAGGAACCATCCATAATTCATTTGATAATGCTTTTCACTGCAGATCTCCCGAGACTGAAGATATGCATAGGTGTCTTCCCAGAATACAGTAACATCTTGCAGGAGATAAATGACGCAGGTCAGCATAGTGGTCCCCTTCCAATCCTCATAAATATAACTCCAATTAGTTTGTGCCAACAAAGCTGAGTCATAGTGATGGATGAGAAAAATAGTTGGAAATAAATTTGGATCTGGGTCATATGTATCTCTACATCAACCAGCTTTGTAAATGAAAGTCTGACTAGATGGCTTCGTTGAATGTATGTTTATAAATAATATTTAGTTCCCCCAATCTGCACAAAACTGCTTATTCACCTACATGGCTGGTTATATCAAGACGCCAATCATGTTCTTCATTGTACCATCCTGGTTCTTTCCACTCCTTGGTGTCTGCTGATTGGGCAACATAAAACAAGCAAAGTGGGCGGAGCGTATTTCAGCTGGACAAGACAGATGAGGACCACCATGTACAAAGGGTACAGCTGTCGTTTCAAACAGGGATCATTTACAGTCCATGTAAGAAGGAAGACTTTTTCAATCTAGATCTCTCAATTCCCTTTGTCCATCTGTGTTAGGCCCAAAACCAAGAATAACAGATGGTAATTCTGCCAATTATATTGTTTCATACCCATAGACAAAATCTTAGATCCTAAACCCATAGACACGGAAGATTCTATTATCTGCATCTATAATATACTCTGGGAACTGTTAGGGAAGGGTTGTATTCACTCTTCCTCTTACAAAAAATATCTGGGCTCAGTGGCCTCTTTCTTTCTGGAATGTACCCCCTCTCTTCTGGGAATCCACCTCCTCACCAATGACATTACAATCTGGGCAAAAGCAAGAACAGTTTGGTAGGTATCGTGCATGCATTGTGATTTTGCTCGCCATCTGTTGAGTATATTTTAATAAAATAGAAGCTTAAAAAAAGTAGAACCACTGGTGTGCCATAGAATTGAAAGCAAAAGTTCAGTTACTATTGTAAGGGAATTGGCTAAGGGAAAGACAAGCTATCTTACCACATTTTGAGTATGTTAAAGGGACAGGGATAAAACTGGTGGTGCACAATCTGGAGGTCCTCTTGGATTCACAACTCCTACTTGAAGAGTGCATGGGGGGTCCCTGAACAGCTTTCTGTTGTGCACAACCTGTGCCAGTTCCTGGATTGGGGACTCTGCTCAGTGCCACTCATCCCTAGTCACTTCCTGATGTGACTATTATAATGAACTCTACTGTGACTTAATGGCTGACCATTAAGAGTATTCAGAAATTTCAGCTGGTGCAGAATAAGTTATATGTGCCTTTAGGGCAACACATTACATCGTTGCTCCACAAGCCGCATTACTTGCAAATTTGCCTCCAGGACCAATTCAAGATGGTTTAAAACTTTAAAGCCCTTCATGGCATGGGACCAGGTTACCTCAGGGACCAGCACCCCACTTATACTGTATGTCCCCCATCCCATCAAATCTAGCAGAAAAAATATTCTCTCGGTCCTGTCAGGAAACCTCACTTGGTGGGTCCCAAGAGACAGGCATTCACTGCCATGGTGCCATGGTGCTATATATTCAGTGTTGTGTGCTGCCCAGAGTCACTTTTAGGTAGAAGATCCATGGTGGCACGGTGGTTAGTATGCAGTATTGCAGACTACTTCTGCTGACTGCTGGCTGCCTGCAGTTTGGCAGTTCGATTCTCACTGTTGTTTCAGCCTTCCATGCTTTCAGGTTGTTTCAGCCTTCCATGCTTTCAGGTTGTTTCAGCCTTCCATCCTTTCAAGGTCGGTAAAATGAGGAGGCAATATGCTGACTCTGTAAACTGCTTAGAGAGAGCTGTAAAGCACTGTGAAGTGGTATATAAGTCTGCTATTGTATTTATTATTTATCAAATGATAAATAAATAAAAACTCACAATTTCAATTCCTACCATCGGGTTAATATGACACTTCAGTCAACTTGCCTAAATATTGATTTATAAAAATTGTGTGAAGTGGTTTTTTTTTTGGTTTTTTTTTTGACATTCAGTATAACATCTCCCCGTTCTCTTCTTCCTCCTTCTTAGGTTTCTTATTATAGCTATAATTATTCTAACCTACTTTTCTGCCTGGAGAGGCTGCTCTGTGTGTAATAACTAGCTTAAGTATGGTAACTATTGGCAATGTGTCATACTGAACTCGGGAAAATGTTCAAAGTGCTTTTCAGGTTCACACACTAGCCGACTGTATCATTTTCTAGTAAAAATAGATACAGTCATACCTTGGTTTAATCCTAATATAATACGTGTTGCTTTATTAAAGATGAATAGTAAGCAAAGAAGACACTTAAGGAAAGATGTGGAAAGTGCTGCTTTCATCTATGCTGATCGTAAACCAGCAACTACCATATAACATTACACAGAGGAAGCCTTAGACTGAAAAGACTTCAAGGTTTATACATAGGTATACAAGAGGATATTAGCTGAAGTGTCAATACAAAATGAAAAGCTTATTCTAAACCAAGCTAATTTGATGTTTCTTTATTTACCAAATGGGATTTGAGCAAAGATTTATTACTGAACAGTGTATTTCTTTGGCATCAAAGAGAAGGAAAGCCATACAAAAACAAACGTATTAAATAATGAACTGAAACAATTAGAACTAACGCACCAGCAGGATTTTATTTTGAATATAGAACAAAAGATAAAAACTATTCCTAAAAACAATGGGTTTAAATAAAAGGCATTCTAAAAGTATGGGATAAATATAGAAAAAGAATTAGTTCAGATTTATGGTCTTTGCTTCAGTATGAAATATCTATTTTTTTTTAATGAAGAAGAACAAAGAAATGTGATTTTGGAAGGATAACAATCCATACAGTTTGCAAGATTTTATTGTGAAGTAACACTGATTAAGTTCTTTGAGATACTTTAAAAAAAAATGGCTAGAATTACCTCCCTGGCTCCCTGTCTATAAAAAAGCAGTGTAGTCTTAAAGGAATTTCACAAAGAGGATAAAACACTTAGATTTTACTAGTTTAGTTAAATCTCTATCACACAAAAAATAGAGAATTTATAAGGGCTTATCTACAAATTGCTGTAAGATTCAGAAAGTGAACAAGGGCTATATGATCAAATAGATGTGAAAGCTGAATAGAATAACTCTCATGCAACAATGGGAATATCTATGGAAGAAAAATATTTAAAATTAGTATAACATATTCTACTAATGGTGCATTACTCCAGTAGGCTTGCCAAAATAGACCATTTGTTTTCTAAAAACTGTTGGAAATGTAATATCCAGATTATTCTTCCATATTGATTACTAAACATTACTAAACCTTATATTCAAGACAATATAATTAACTGGTTTTGTACATGGTAACAGCTGCTAGAATACTCTTATCCTTACTATAGTAAAACACAAATCCTTCTCTAGAAATATGGCAAAGTTAGGAAAGTATGGAGTATAACTCAATGGCAAAACTAATTTCATGTTTTTAAAAAACAAATCTGATAGAGAATTTAACTCAATCTGGAAACCATGATTAGGTATAATCTTACAAGTTGACTTCAGTTTGGTTGTATGGGTTCCTCCTAACATAAGAGTATACTATTTAGGGTTTTCTTTTTCTTTTTGATTTGCTAAATTCAATTTTTTTTTCCAGATCAGGTAGAATTTTTGTACCTTTTTTTCTCATCTTAAAATGTATAAATCAAACCATGCTGATTAAAATCGTCAATTACTAAGATATATAACACTCTGATTCTAATATTCCTTTATTTTAATACTGATTTCAACTTTCCAACTGATATTTTTTAATTGATTTATATTTGTGTCATTGCTTTCTTTTTTTTTTTCCTTACTTTTTGCAGGACTTATTACAAATCTCTTCATTTACAACTTGCTTCCGTTATATATTTTCTTGGTTCTTTTGCCAGTTATATTTGCACATTTAATAAATAATAATTAAAAGAAAAGCAAACAGAGGGCTGTACTTGCTGACTTCTGCAGAAAGGAAGTGAGAAAGTCTGATCTGACGTTCTTCCATACAGCTCCAACATTGCTGCTAAGGGCTGTTTGAGTGTTTGCTGTCACTGCTCTGGAAACAGGCTTAAACTGGCTTTAGATAGCATACCATTTTTCAGTGTTATTTTTTTTAGGAGCAAAAAGGAAATGCTTTATAGCCCAGATGAAAAGATTTATGCAATTAAACATGTGGTGGGTGGGAGAAAAGCAGTAAAAGTCATCACCAATGTAAAGAACCGCTGGCCAAATATAAAACAAGTCTTTATAAAATGAAACATTTATCAGCCATAGTTGCTTTCAGCATTCATCCTTTCAAAGCTGATTGGATATGAATGAATTAATACCCAAGGCCAGGCTTACTTTTAAAAAAATATGAAGCAGTTATTGTACACAGCACAGCCAAACATGAGGAACAACCTTCTTCTTAAAGATGTTGTTTTTCTGATCCTGTAGATCAGGAGTGTCAAACTCAATTTCATTGAGGGCCGCATCAGGGTTGGGTTTGACCTCAGGGGGCTGGGATGGGCGTGGCCAGGTTGGGCATGGCCAGCTCAATGTCACTCATGTGGGGGTGCCAGTGGCGCCCTGAGCGCTCTGCCAGCGAAAACGGGCTCCCAAGCTCGGTTTTTGGCTGCAATGGCCTCCTGCAACCCTCTGCCAGCGAAAATGGAGCACAGGTGTGTGTATGCGCGGCCCTTGCACAGTCAGTTTTTGCTAGCAGAGACACCATGGGCTGGTCCTTCTCTATTTCCAGGATGGCCCTGCGGGCCAGATCTAAGTACCCCACGAACCAGATCTGGCCCCTGGGCCTTGGATTTGACGCTCCTGCTGTAGATATTAACAATATTAATGTTTAAAGCTCCATTCCAGTTAGTGGTATCTGCTTTTGCTTAATAATAACAATAGCACTTAGACTTGTATACCGCTTCATATTGCTTTTACAGTCCTCTCTAAGCGGTTTACAGAGTCAGCATATTTCCCCCCAAAATATGGATTCTCGTTTTACCCACCTTGGAAGGATGGAAGGCTGAGTCAACCTTGAGCCAGTGAGATTTGAATTGCTGAACTGCAGCTAGCAGTCAGCTGAAGTAGCCTGCAATGCTGCACTCTAACCACTGTTTATTTTTTTATTTTTTTATTTATTTGTCAAACACAACAGTATATATAAGCATGAAATAACCATACGAATTGGATACAATCAAAGGGAACATTAGGACAGGAAGGGTAGGCATGCTGGTGCTCTTATGCATGCCTCCTCGGTTCTATAAATGCTAAGACCTTTGGCATATGAGAGCCACTTTGGGGTCAAGGCTAAGGAGTTGGACTAAATCTTAGGAGATCAAGATTTCTGTCCTTCCTTAGTCATGAAAACCAGTTGGGTGATGAGCCAATCATTTTTTCTTAGGCAACTTAGTCCACAGGGTTTATTGTTGCAAAAATCAGAGAGATGGTATTAGATACACGGTCTTAAATTGCACAAAAAAAGGTGAGTTGTAAATCTAATAATAAATAGAACAAATATTACCAAACATAAGGACATTTCTTGATGCTGTTATTCTAAATAACTTGAAATAATACCATGGAGGCTTTTCCCCTACTCGCTGCAGATGCTATTAGTATAAACATACCAGGATATTTATATCCCCAAACAATACTTTGTGCATTTTTACATTAAGATAATGTCAAACTATAAGACGATGTCAAACTATTTAATACCACTAACAATACTTCTACCCTTCAAGAAGACCTCGACTTAGTTTCCGATTGGTCTAAAACTTGGCAATTCCAAATCTCTACCAGCAAATGCTCAGTCTTACATATTGGAAAAAAGAATCCTATCAACAAGTACAAACTTGATGGTCATTACCTTACTGACGACCCTCACCCTGTCAAAGATCTTGGAGTTCTCATATCAAATGACCTAAATGCCAAAGCCCACTGCAACTACATAGCAAAAAAGGCTCTAAAAGTAGTAAACCTAATTTTACGCAGCTTCTTTTCCAAAAACTCTACACTACTAACTAGAGCATACAAAACATTTGCCAGACCTATTCTTGAATACAGCTCATCAGTCTGGAACCCACACCACATCTCTGACATAAATACAATAGAACGCATCCAGAAATATTTTACTAGAAGAGTTCTTCACTCCTCCGAAAACAACAAAATACCTTATACCACCAGGCTTGAAATCCTGGGATTAGAAAATTTACAACTCCGTCGACTTCGACATGACCTGTGTTTAACACACAAAATCATCTATTGCAATATCCTTCCTGTAAATGACTACTTCAGCTTCAATCGCAATATTACAAGAGCAAAAAATAGATTCAAGCTTAATGTCAACCGCTTCAAACTTGATTGCAGAAAATATGACTTCTGCAACAGAGTTGTTAATGCTTGGAACTCATTACCTGACTCCATAGTCTCTACTCAAAATCCCAAAATCTTCAACCAAAAACTGTCTACTATTGACCTCACCCCATTCCTAAGAGGACTATAAGGGGCGTGCATAAGAGCACAAAAGTGCCTACCGTTCCTGTCCTATTGTTCCCTTTATTATATCAAATTAATATAGCTAATGCATATTCTTTACTTATATATATATATATATATTCTTCATGATATGTTTTTTTACTTATGACAATGTTTATGTATACTGTTATGACAAAATTAAATAAAAAAAAAGATTTTACATGCTGCTTAGGCATTGTGGGAGAGGAGCTTCAACACAACTGAATGGAATTCAGATTTTGAATGCCTGACTTAAGCTGTAGTGTTCGTAGTCTGCATTTATTGAATTTCATTTTCCTCTGACCTTGATGCAAACTAATCTAACCCTCTGACATGGGCATGCAATATTTTCCTGCCAAGTTTTAATTACTCAATATTTGCAGGGCATTCTCTCTTCCCCCTTTGCACCAAAAGAAAAGAAAATAAATAGCTCCTAGCCTTTCATGTTTTCCAGTGAGCATGCATCTGCCTGCATGTGTGAGAGTGTGTGTTTGATGAGCGGTTGCTCCTTGACAGCATTAAAACACTCCTTGACACGTGAAGATTGAATGATGGTAATTTTGCAACTGTCTGTTTTTTTCCAAGCTCTGTTGTTGTTGCATGTTCTAGTGACTACATTAGCTGAAGAGGAAATGAAGGAAATACACAAAGAGCATTTTGGGGACAAGATTAGCATGGGTTGAAAGGGAAGCCGCAAACAAAGAAAAGGATTTTTTTCCCAATAGGAATATTCTGGCAAAGATTTCATAGATGGCTTTGCTGATTTAAATAGGTGATTTAAAAGGAACAGAGATTGGAAACACTGTTGTTTCCATTTCCAATAAACTGGAGAAAAGCCGGAAATAAATTGATTCCCAAAAATAGAACATGTCATGAAAATGATTGGGAAAGGAACCAATTCTGAGATGAGGCCGAATAGTGATGAGGGGGGGTAATTTTAATTTACAGGTGTTCTTCGACTTACAACAGTTCATTTAGTGACCGTTCAAACTTGCAACAGCACTGACTTATGATTGTTTTTCACACGATCATTGCAGCATCCCCATGATCATGTGATCAAAATTCAGTTGCTTGGCAACTGATTTCTATTTATGACAGTTACAGTATTCATCATCATGGGCTCACATTTGTGACCTTCTGACATGCAAAGTCAATGGAGAAGTGTTAAATGATTCACTTAACAACTGTGTTACCAACTTAATTGCAGTGACTCGCTTAACAATTGAGGCAAGTAAGGTCATAAAGTCTCACTTAGCAACAGAAATTTGGGGCTCAATTGTGGTCGTAAGTTGAGGACTACCTGTACAGTCCAAGATAGCCCTTCAAGAGAGAGTATGGGACATATTCCTCTCTTGAAGATGCTATATATCAGTATTTCTTAATGTTGGAGTGTGGACTTCAGAACCTAAATTTCTCCAGTCAGCATGAAGTCCACACAAGGTTGAGAAACATCATTTTAGATTTACTTGAAAGTGACAATGTCATTACATTATGGAACAGAGCCTTGATGAACCCTGGCATAAACCAAGAATTGATATTTAGGAAAACCAAATATTGGCCAGCTCTCTGCAGTACCAATCTGCTAAACGACAATTATTTTGTAAGTAGAAAGGGTTCCTTTGCATGCTGATCAGGAAATAAATAATAGGACTAGTACTCGTGTGTCTATTTTGGGGGGATCTTTTTGTTCATTATTTGCTTGTATTTTGTTCATAATGCAAATTCTGTAATAGCAGGCATATTAAAATAAAAGGTTATTTATTAGATCATTACTGTCCCTGCTGATCAAGAATGCCATTATACTGAACAAACTCTTTAATGCTGAAGTTTAAATATTAAGCTCCCCAAATACTATTTGCTAGATTGAGTCAAATCATTTCCCCAGTTATCCCAAAGCATACATATGTAGATGTCAGTTTAATTTGGTAATAAAACCAACTGAAGATATCTTTTGTTGAGATACCTCTTTTGAGGTGGAAAGTGGTAGAATTTGGCTATTGCCATTGAATCGTTTAGCGAAGATTTGGCCAAGTTTCCAGGAAATATTATACACAGTAAACAGAAAAAAACTAATTTATCTTTCACAAAAGGATATACTTATTACATTTTTACTCTTTTCCCCAGCTGTATGTCAGCCTTCCAGGCCAACTAGGCCAACCACACAGGAAACACAAGAGGAGCTAATTCTATTTCGTATAAGGCTGCATTAACAAAATATTACAAATCTGAAAGTACAAATCTCCCACCATCTTCTTAACAGCCTGAGAAGTTAGTCTGGGTCCCTTCTAAGTCTCTTTCTTTGCCAATTATGCAGCTGCATGCTATGCTGTCTCTTATCTGACCTTTGACCCATCTCTCAAGGTGCTTCTCACATACCATTATTAATCTTTTGAACTGGCCTGTTGCAAACTCTTAACTACAATATGAATTGCTACATTAACCTTTGATCCTAACTAAGAAGCCCCATCTAGTACAAGATTCCCTAAATACAAGGCACTGACTCCAAATTAATACAGAAACTATTGTAAATTGTTGTGACTATATTGTCTACATATATTTACATATTTTGGACTCGGTGATGAGAACATAATGCCATAGAATTTTAAAAAAATATTTGTCCTAAAATGCAAATGTGCTTTCTTCCTAAATGCTTTCTTCCAACCAATCCTCTAAACATATTGGGCTCATTTGCAGAATTTTCAGCCAACATTATACCAGATAGTGAAAAGCTAGGACATAGGCTTCAAATGTAGGAGAAACATTTAAAATGGCATTCTAGTGGTTTGCGGAAATTGTGCTTTCAGGAAAATGAATACATTGTGCAAAATAAGGATCCATGAAGCATGTAATTTATAATGAAAGTAGGGTGTGCTTACCCTGATCCTGAAATTGTATTGCTTTTTATTTGCAGTGGAATGAAATTGCAAGTTGACCTCTGTCTACTTGTGCCAATTTACAGATAAAAGTATCTGTCTGATAAAATCACTCAGATTCAGGATGGCCTGGACACTGATTGGATAGATCCGGGTGGGATGGCGGGGACGAGTCTTGAGAATGTTATCTGGGCTGAGTTCGATCCTGTGACTCCTGATGACATGGACAGGTTGTTGGGTAGGTTGAATCCCACCACATGTTTATTGGACCCGTGTCCCTCCTGGATGGTACTGGCCACACGGGAGGTCACACGAGGCTGGCTCCTGGGAGTTACCAACGCTTCTTTGTTTGAGGGTGTTTTCCCCGCCGCCTTGAAAGAGGCGGTGGTGAGGCCCCTCCTTAAGAAGCCCTCCCTGGACCCGGCTGTATTAGCGAACTATCGTCCAGTCTCCAACCTTCGCTTTCTGGCGAAGGTTGTTGAGAGTGTGGTGGCATATCAGCTTCCTCAATACCTGGAGGAAACTGTCTATCTAGACCCGTTCCAGTCCGGTTTCAGACCCGGATATAGCACCGAGATGACTTTGGTCGCGTTAGTGGATGACCTCTGGAGGGCCCGGGACAGAGGTTGTTCCTCTGTCCTGGTTCTATTAGATCTCTCGGCGGCTTTTGATACCATCGACCATGGTATCCTGCTGCGGCGGTTGGAGGGATTAAGGGTGGGAGGCACCATCTATCGGTGGTTCTCCTCCTATCTCTCTGACCGTTCGCAGACGGTATTGGCAGGAGGGCAGAGATCGACCCCGAGGCGCCTCACTTGTGGGGTGCCTCAGGGGTCTGTTCTCTCGCCTCTCCTGTTCAACATCTATATGAAGCCGCTGGGTGAGGTTATCCGTGGTCTCGGGGTGGATTATCATCTGTATGCTGATGATACGCAGCTGTACATTTCCACCCCGAACCACCCCAACGAAGCCGTTGAGGTGATGGGCTGGTGTCTTGAGGCCATGCGGGTCTGGATGGGGAGGAACAGGCTCCGACTCAACCCTTCCAAGACAGAGTGGCTGTGGGTTCCGGCATCCCAGTACAATCAGCTTACACCATCGCTGACTGTGGGGGGGGAAGTACTGACCCCCAGGGGAGGAGTGCGCAACTTAGGCGTTCTCCTGGATGATCAGCTGTCCTTAGAGGAACATTTGACAGCCGTCGCCAGGGGAGCATTTTATCAGGTTCACCTGATTCGCCAGTTGTGCCCCTTCCTTGACCGGGACGCCTTACGCACGGTCACTCACGCCCTCGTCACTTCCCGCCTGGACTATTGCAATGCTCTTTACATGGGGCTTCCCTTGAAGAGCACCAGGAGGCTCCAGTTAGTCCAGAATGCGGCCGCGCAGGTGATAGAGAGAGCACCGCGTTGCTTCCATATAACACCCATCCTGCGTGACCTACACTGGCTGCCGGTAGCCTTCCGGGTGCAATTCAAGGTTTTGGTCACCATCTTTAAAGCGCTCCATGGCTTAGGACTGGGATATCTACGAGACCGCCTTCTGCCGCCGATTGCCTCCCAACGACCAGTGCACTCTCACAGAGTGGGCCTCCTCAGGGTGCCATCGACCAAGCAATGTAGGTTGGCGACCCCCAGGGGGAGGGCCTTCTCTGTGGCAGCACCGGCCCTGTGGAACGAGCTTCCTCCAGGGCTATGGCAACTCCCTGACCTCCGGACCTTCTGAAGACTTTATTATTTCAGCGAACTGGACTAGCCTAAGAATAAAATATTTTAGTTAAATTTTAATGGGTTTTTAATTGGTCTTTACTGTTTTAGTGATTTGGCTATTATAATATTTTGTTTTAATTGGGTTTTAAATTGGTTATTTATTATATTGTTGTATTTTAATATGCCTGTGAACCGCCCTGAGTCCTACGGGAGATGGTGTGGTATAAAAGTATGATTAATAAATAAATAAAATAAAATAAATAAAAAGAATCAGCTTTTGGGCTGCACAGACTTTTCTGGACAGACCCCATTTTGCCAGTTCTGTTTTAGAAACAAGGCGGCTTGTGTGGAACTGTGCACATCCTAAAAAAAGAGGAAGTTTATCATTGGCAAAAAAAAAAAAAAAGGATACAGCTTTGCATAACATTTGTGTTGCTAACTTCTCCATCAAGCCAGTGATTAAGAAATAAGTATTGCAATTTAAACAGCAACACAATAAATCTCACCAGATTTGGAAATCTTCTACATTTGCCTACTCTGTTTTCCAGATGTTGAGCATGAATAACAATTCTGAGACGTGGGCTTCTTACTAATGATTCTTCCACTCAGGTGTGAAATGTTCCCGGTTCGGACCAGATCGCAGAATCCAGTAGTGATCGTGGCTGGTGGTTCGGTGATCCGGTAGCAATGGCGGAGCAAAGCTCCGCCCACCCGCCCAGGTGTCATTACCTCCTGGTTTTTTACCTTCTGCGCATGCGCAGGTTTGCGTGTGCATATGACGTGCACGTGCGCACACTTCCAAACCAGTAAGGAAGGTAAATAGATTTCACTCCTGCTTCCACTTCACAGTGGGCTTGGAGTGGATGTCCCTTAAGATATAGGACTCTTTTTCATTGAACTTCAAATAAACTGATCCCATAAAATAGGACTGTGACTACTCTTAAGATGCATGAATATCACAAGGCAAAAGGGGACAGTTTCATAGAAGGGTTCTTTACTTAAGGCGCTACATTTGTCCTTTTCTGCTGTGGCCACCATATTCTGCAAATTCCTCCATTCTTCAGGTGAGGGGTAGCCTCATTTTTTCTAAGCTTCTGAAGATCCCTCAAGACCTGGTTACGTCAGCAGGCCTGGGAACACCAGTGATCGGATGAACTAATAAGGTTATTCCATTACTATTAACATCTCCCCATCTATTATTCTTGCTTAACTGGGTTTTTTTAATAGTTTTTAAATGTTGTTAATATTAATGATAATAGTTTTAAATATTTGTTTTAGTTTTGTTGTATGCTGCCCAGAGTCAATTACTTGTGAGATGGGTGGTTCTATAAATTAGATAAATAAATAAAAATAAAAGCTATATTTAACTAGTAGATAACAGCACGTACTACTGAAAATTTCCAGTTTTCAATTTCAGCTCTGAGAGGAAAGAAACCTGATTTATTGTTTGATAAAGTGTTCAGGTGAGTTATAGATAATATCCGTGGAAACTTTATTGTATTAAAACAGACTTTTTATTTTATTTTTTATCTATTGAAGAAAGTTTTACTTTGTATAATAGAACTGATCTCCAGATGGGAAATCCAACAAAAGGACTTTGGAGGCAGTATTTTTTTAAAGATTGCTATAAATAGGCCCTTGTGGGTGGAAAAGGAAAGGTCAGCATGTTACTGTTTGGAATCTAAAAGAAATTGGAAGGTCCCAGGAAGAAAATGGAGGGTTTGAGCAGATAAAAAAATAATCTCAAATGCACCAAATAATCTCAATTCACCAATTGAATCACATTGGAAATGAGGCAAAACTTTTATGGTTGGAATAAAGGCATTCAGAGCATCTTCTGAAACATCGTGTCATGTTTCAGATGCCCAAGGCCAGAATCCCTCAAACAGATACCCTTGTTATGTATTAGGTTTCAACTTCCAGGTGGCTGGACAATGTGTGTGGTTTCCAGACTAAGGAAGATTGCTGAGGTTTATAGATTTTAAAAGGAAGATCATCATAAATGATTAGAGATTAAGGTGACCTCACTAATCAAAAGATAATGATGCACACAGCTATTATGGGGGGCATGAATATACAGGTATGACCCACATCCAGAGATAACCATCAGTACTGTTTCTTCTGTAAACCCAGAGGTGGGTTTCAGCAGGTTCTCACCAGTTCTGGAGAACCAGTAGTGGAAATTTTGACTAGTTCGGAGAACCGGAAAATACCACCTCTGACTGGCCCCGCCCCCATCTATTCTCTGCCTCCCGAGTCCCAGCTGATCAGGAGGAAATGGGGATTTTACAGTAACCTTCCCCTGGAGTAAGGTGGGAATGAAGATTTTACAGTATCCTTCCCCTGCCATGCCCACCAAACCACGCCCACCAAACCACACCCTCAGAACCGGTAGTAAAAAATTTGAAATCTACCATGGTTACAGACCCACTACTTTATAAGATGTTGTAGATATTGTATCTAACGAAGTTGATAAGTCACCATGCAGATGGAAGAGAACAAAGCATAAATGCTAGCTGCAGGTTATGAAAGGGAAATTTTAGATTCACATAGTACTAAATCAGTCATCCTTTGTTCCACTTAAGATTCTTGGCTTTTAATACAGTATATTGATAAGAACATTAAAATTCCTAACAACACGTCCTATAGATATTTACTTGGAAGCAATGTTAATGGGTTTTCTTGACCTCAGAGAACCCTATTCCAAGATACAATGGGTTTTAGTCTATTCGAGGTCATTCATCTATCAGTTTAGCAAGGCGCTGGGTTAACATTTCCATTTTGTCACCTGATCCAAATATAGCACAAAATATAAAGTTCGCTTTATTCAAGATTTATTACTAATGACAGTGTCAGCATCTGCTATGTGAGAAATATATTAACTTATCAAAACTAACCTACTATATTATATAAATGTACATGTATATGCAGATAGTCCTCGACTTATGATCACAGTTGAGCCCAAAATTTCCATTGCTGAGCAAGACAGCAGTTAAGTGAGTTTTGCCCCATTTTATGAGCTTCTTGCCAGGGTTGTTAAATGAATCAATGCAGTTGTTAAGCTGGTAACATGGTTGCTAAGTACATTTGGCTTCCCCATTGACTTTGCTTGTCACAAGATTGCAAAAGGTAATCACAATATATATTGCAGGACACTGCAATATCTATACATACATACAAACATACATACATCTACATACATCTACACATCTACACACACACACACACACACACACACATATGTAGGTCTTGGCATATTCAGGACTTTTCCTATGTAAGGCTGAGAGTATCTTGGCGACGTTTTGCCGAGGTCTCACTCATCATTTTCAGACTGGTGCTTTCGGCTTCGTGCTTCTGTGAGCTCACAGAAGCACAAAGCCGAAAGCACCAGCCTGAAGATGATGAGCGAGATCTCGTCGAAACGTCGTCAAGATACTCTCAACCTTACAGGGGAAAAGACCCGAATATGCCAAGACCTACATACCTATAATCGTGAAAACCTACGAAAACATATATATACACATACATACATACATACATACATATACACACATATAAGTATATATAAGTATATAAGTATATATATATATTGCAGTATCCTACTGCCATTCAGGCATCCCGCGGGAAAGATAACACCAGCCAAAAAGTCCCTTTCACAGAGGCAGCCAAGCCACTTCAGTGATCCCTGTCTAGCACGTGCCACACAAACATACACACAATTCAGCTTTAGTAATAAAAAATGTGCACTCTTGCTATATTCCCATCACTCATGGTTGTTATCAGTCATCTAGTGGTTTTTAATAAATATCATAAGAGTAAAAAGTCTATATTAAGTTATATGCTGGCAATGACAAGAATCAGTGTCCAATGGAAAAGAGTATCTTTGCTGTGGTTCAGGACTGAACTGTGGAGTCCTTGGTGCTCTCTAAGCTTGGTTGTTTACTTATAGACAGTTCATTACCAGACTAGGTAACAAAGCATTGAGAAAGAGAAACTTTGAAAAAGAGAAACCAATACAGATTGGGAGGCTAAATTTAAAGTATGTATGCAGCAAAGAAGAAAAAAATACCACGTAAATTCATAACAGAAGTTTAACCAAATTCATAGTACTGTATGCAACATATTACAGAAGAAGCTAAGACATTTAGAATGCAGTTTTTGAAGAAAAACTTTTTTTAAAAAAAATTAAAATTGCTAAAATAGAAATTAGAATAACCATAGACGTTTAAAGCACAGAATAAAAATAGTTTAGTTTTGAGTTATTTTAGTTAGCAATCAGGAGGAAAAAAAGACAGAAATAAAAGAGGCGGCTATTTAAATACTTTTTTTTCTGTAATATCCTTTACCATTTTTAAATTTTATTTTAATTACTATGCCAAAGTATATTTACTTTTAGCTTTAATACAAATCATATGCAAACTGTATTGCAAAGTTTATGCGAACAGATTCAGATTCTCCAATAAATAGAAGCTGGCTCTTTATTTTGTAGCACATTTAGGGTTTAGTATAACTATTTTAGTTGAATTTTATCTGCAAAATTAACTTTGTGGTAGCTTTGTGTTCCTTAACCAAAAATTTGATGAAGCATCACACAAAAAAAACAAACAAACCCAAAAACCCCAAGATAATCATGGGATAATTAATTTGGAAATGTTCTTTAGGGAATTGTATCAATTTATGTTAAATATCGTCAATTTTTCTAGTAGGAAAAAGATAAAACAGTAAAAACGTATTTTAAGAGAGCATTTATTTAATCTGGACTTATATGCACTTGGTATGAGGAGGGTTGTCTGGATCAGTATAAACATAGACAGGAGTGTCAAAAAAGTCAAGATGGTGGCTGCATAATCAAAGCTCTGCCCTTTCCTTATAGGAGTTGTCCTACAGGATGCACATAAAAATGGGAGGCGGCTTTGATGACAAAGCTATCTCTTGATATATTTTTTTAGATATCCCTGAAAAGAATAGAGCAGGGGTGTCAAGCTGAATTTAGTTCCCCTCCGTGGGCTGGCAGGGGGTGGGGGTGGGGACGGGAAGATGCCTCCTGCAGCACCCTGACAGCCAAAATGGGGTGAGAAGTCCGCACGCGGCCCCCTGCACCTGGTTTTCACCCGCCATGGCCTCCTGCAGCACTCTGCCAGCTGTTTTGAGGCCCATTTTTATGGCCAGCAGAGTGCTGCAAGCAGCCATGGAGGGTGAAAACGAAGGGCAGGCCCCCCGCATGCAGCCAGTTTTAGCCAATCCTTTGATGAGGGCTGGTCCTTTGATATTTCCAGGCTAGCCCTGTGGCCTGGATTTAAACACCCCGCGGGCCGGATTTGGCCTATGGGCCTTGAGTTTAACACTCCTGGATTAGCAGTCTGACTTGGGAATTCTGGGAGTTGAAGTCCAGACATCTTAAAGTTGCTATGGTTGAGAAACATTATCATTCAGGGTGTAAAGATTGGCTTTAAAATGACCTGTATGAAAATTATTGCTGTTATTTTTACAGTGTTTTAAGACTCTTATGAAATGTAAACAGTCCTAAATCTCCAGATGAACTGACATGTAAACAGGTACATACATGAATAAATAACAGGAAAATGTTCCTTTTGCCCCACTATAGTTCAGGATAATTAGGCTTTCGCACTCATGAGTTGGAAGAAAAATAAAGATAGCATCATAGCTATCGGGTACTAAAAATTTACTAAAAATGATGCTGCCAGATAATTACGTGGTCATATTAGCACTTCTGTTGAAAAACTTTTATTCTTCCTTTATTAATTTGTTTTATAGCTCATTCAAGTTTCTTTTCCCCTCAGATGAGGAACCATTTATTATATACAGGTAGTCCTCACTTAATGACACTAATTGAGACTAGAATTTCCTTCACTAAGTGATAATGCATAATGTGAGCTAACCATTCTAGTTAGTGACAGCAGTTCCAACAGCCCCCCAGTTATGACTTGAGCAAGGACTGCACAGGTTGTGCATGATGATCATGATTTCTGTCTTTCTCCAGATTCTCCATTGATTTTGTTTGTGGGAAGCCAGCAGGGAAGAGGGCAAATTGCAATTATCTAACTGTGGGTCACTGCAACGGTTGGAAATCCAGGCTGGTTACTGAGTGTCTCAATTGTGATCACTTGACCGTGAGGGCACTACAACAGCCAGAACGTCAAGGACCAGACATAAATGTCGTTCGTTCAGCACCACTGCAAATTTGAACCGTTGCTGAACAAGTGGTTGTTAAATGAGGATCATCTTATTATGCTGGTAGATTCTACCTGGTAGCAATTAAGATCCCTAAACAAGGATACACAGCATGAGTAAACTCACTGAAACCCTTTTATTCTTTATCTATATATCCTTTTTATAACTACAGAGCCCTCTTCGTTTTAATTAATAATTTTGGTAAAGAATTTTGTAGGAAGACTTTAATGTTTTAATACACTGTATATAATATTATGTCATCCATACTAGTTTTTAGTGTTTTTAACCTCTTATAAATTCCAGAATGATCACTGAAATGTCTGTAATTCTTGACTTTATTTTATCATGGTCTACGATCAAAATAAAGATTGGATGGATGTGGCCTGAACTTATTGCAAGCAGGAAAAACCCATTTATTCTGTCATGTATTAAAAGTTTAAAACCAGGTTCTCCCAGATTCAGTCCTTATTAGACAGGCCTTACTTGTTTTTGCAATATCAGTCCATTAACAACCAATTTTCACCGTGGAATTCTTTTCTGGTACATTTTCATCTTGTGATTGTGATAGAAACTAGCTAGGAGCTGGTACCATCTTATTCATGGAATTAAACTCAGTGGAACAATAACTTGGGGGCTGTGTTAAGCCCAGGGTCCTGTTTCTCTCCTTTTAATAAAAAATGATAATATGATTTTCTCTCCCTGAGCCAAAATTGGTGGGAAGGAATTGTTGAGCTGACTTTTCAGAAGATACAACAGTGGCATAGTCATCTTTCTTTGGCACAAGTTCAAAGGGGAGAGTATTAATGTCAGCAAGCTTTTAAAGTTACGTGGAGCATTTCATGGGATAGCATTGAAAAACTCCTAATGGTCAATAGTAAGTTTAGTTCCAAATGGAAATATATTCATATAGCTTAGTTGCATTATATATTTGCCATTGATGTGTCCCAGGTGAATTTTATTGAAATCTGAAGTGTAGCCTGAAAACAAAATATTGCAATATATAAAAGTGTAATAAGGTGGCTTATCCATGCAAAACAGAACTGCAAACATAAGAGAAAGATAATGGTGAGGTCTCTATTGTATAATAATAATAATAATAATAATAATAATAATAATAATAATAATAATAATAATAATAACAACAACAACAACAACAACAACAACAACAACAGAGTTGGAAGGGACCTCAACAACAACAACAACAACAGAGTTGGAAGGGACCTTGGAGGCCTTCTAGTCCAACCCCCTGCCCAGACAGGAAACCCTACACCATCTCAGACAGATGGTTATCCGACATTTTCTTAAAAATTTCCAGTGTTGGAGCATTCACAATTTCTGCAGGTAAGTCGTTCCACTTATTAATTGTTCTGTCAGGAAATTTCTCCTTAGTTCTAAGTTGCTTCTCTCCTTGATTAGTTTCCACCCATTGCTTCTTGTCCTACCTTCAGGTGCTTTGGAGAATAGCTTGACTCCCTCTTCTTTGAGATATTGGAACACTGCTATCATGTCTCCCTTAGTTCTTCTTTTCATGTCTCCGCTAGTCCTTCTTTCCTCTGACATACCCAGTTCCTGCAACCGTTCTTCATGTTTTAGCCTCCAGTCCCCTAATCATCTTTATTGTTCTTCTCTGCACTCTTTCTAGAGTCTCCACATCTTTTTTACATCGTGGCGACTAAAACTGAATGCAGTATTCCAAGTGTGGCCTTATCAAGGCATTATAAAGTGTATTAACACTTCATGTATGTTTGGAAGGATCCGCCTTACTATGTCAGTTATGAGGCATAAAATTTGTGCCTTCAGATTTGCAAAATTGGTGCAAGTCCTCACAGGAAAACTAGACAGGAAACATGACAAGATGAAATAATTCTACTTAATGAACGCTACGTTAACATAGTCTTGCAAGTCTGAAGATACACATTTCTGGCTTCCACTTGTAACTGTTTGATCCATTAGGGCTGCTCCTTCCAAGTTTCTTTTTCTGACTGTTAACTGACTGTGGGGTCTTGCACCTTCTGTCTGACTGTTCGCTAGGATCCTAATCCCCAGGCCGCAGACCAATACCACCAGTCCACGGCCATTGAAAACTGAGCCATGCAAGCAGAGGCAAGCGCATGAAGTTTCATTTGTGCATGCAAAGGATTAGGTTGTGCATGCAAAACCATCTCCTCCTCCCCCCTGCTGCCACCATCACCGTTGCAGTCGATGAAGCCAGAAAAGCTGGAGACCACTGTCCTAGGCAGCAACATTTACCCTACAAAGTGAAACAATCAAGATCTTCAAAAGAATAAAATTCACAAGGGGGAAAAAAACAACACAATACCATTCTTGGATATCCTCATCAGCAAAGGAAATGTTGGCAAATTAGAAATGTGAGTCTTTTAAAAAACAACCCAGACTATCCAAGTGCTCCACTACTAAAGTAACAACCCAACCTCCCACAAGAGAAGCTGTCTAAGAACATTATGCAGATATCCACAAATGTACTGCAGCGCAGCAAGCCAGAACACCAGTAAAAGGAAACCGACTGTCTATACAACATCTTTCAACAAAATGGATACCCATGCAACTTTATCAAAATTGCCTGGCAAACATTACAACATAACCAACTCAAACTATGGAAAGGATACCCCCATACATCAAAAACATCTCAGAAAAAATCAACATACTATTAGAACCACATGGTGTTATCATAGCATACCAAAGCAACTAAAGCCCTCCAAAAAATAAAATAAACCAAAGCACTTAGTCCAGTGATGCCTAGCCTTTTTGCCCCCACGTGCCAAAAGTGGGGGGAGCATGGGGGGGGTCACACCCATAATTCAATGCACCCTGCCCCCACACGTGACACCCCCCTGTGCTCCCCTCACTTTTGGCACATGATGGCCCGGTGGGCCCAGTAGGCCTGTTTTTCGACATCCCCAAGCTCCAGAGGCTTTCTTGGAGCCTGGGGAGGGTGAAGTTGGCCTTCCCCACCCCCCTGGAGGCCCTCCAGAGGCCAGAAACAGCCCATTCGCCGACTTCCAGTGGGACCGGAAGGCCCGAAAATCAGCTGGCTGGTGCATCCATGCGTGCCAGAGCTGAGCTAAGGCAACGCTTGCATGTCCACCAATATGGCTCCATGTGCCACCTGTGGCATGTGTGCCATAGGTTCACCATCATGGACCTAGTTGTTCAAGAAGAAGAAAAAATCAGATGCCATCTACAATATACAGTGTAAGGACTGTAACAGCCACTATATAGGGCAGATAAACAGAAGATTAGCAAAGTGCCTCCATGAACACCAAGTAGCAGTCAGAAGATACTCCTGAACTTCTTGATCTCATGGACACATGGACAGGCTCAACCATAGTTGCAGCTGGGAAACTGTGAACATCCTAGGCCAAGCTAAATGCAAAACACTGGGGAATTCTTGGAAGCTTGGCATTCAGACAAATCAGCCATCAATAGAAACAGAGAAATAAACTGTACTTATACACCATCCAAAAGACACAATAAGAAAGCTAAGAAGTAAACAAAAAGACCAGAACACATCCTCCCTAGCAGTCAACACCAGATAAATGAGGATTAATAGGAAGCAAACAATCAAGCAGAACACAACCAAGGAGAGAAGCAATTTAGAACTAAGAAGAAATTTCCTGACAGAACAATTAATCAGTGGAACAACTTGCCTCCATAAGTTGTGAATGCTCCATCACTGGAAGTTTTAAAGAGATTGGACAACTATTTGTTTGAAATGGTATAGACTAGAGTCTAAGCAGCGGGTTGGACTAAGAAAACCTCCCTCTCAACTCTGTTATTCTATCCTATTCCAGCACAATACTCTGATCAAGGAACTACCACAGCTCCACCAGCAGCTGCTACTGTATAGAAAGAGAGAGCAAGCCCCACACTTAAAACACTGATGAGGTTACCTAGTTGCATTGTGAAACATCTGGAAGCAAACAACTAAGTTCAGAGAGCACCAAGGACCCCCCAGTTTTAAGGTGTCCTTGGGGTTGTTTTTCTTTCTGTTTTCCAAAGAATAGTTCAGCTACATCTGCTGAAAGCTTAGTCTGCTCTCTCAAAGTCACTTACTACAGTTGTGTGATCAGTTTACTGCAGTGGGTTAAATTATTCTATTTAATGTTCTATTTTAATAATCGTTTAAGTGTGCTACAGAAAGAATGCAGGGCCTAGAGACAAATAACTGAACAAACATAAAGCGTGAAAGAAGGTGTGTCTCCACTTATTGAAGTAGTTAACCACGAGGGCCCCAAATTTAGTTGTGGTTTCCTCATGCCAATCTCTCATGCCTCCCTGAATATTACATCTCATCTTCATATTAGTTTACAGTAGCACTTAGGATGGCTACTGTAGCATCCAAGTGACTTTCCCTGAACCGAGATATAAAAAGAAACCAAAGTCTCCCTCTTGAATTGAATGAATTTTTAGTCCTACTCCCAGGGAAACTAAACATAGGAAAAACTAGTTTGGCGAGCCTGCCCAAACCTATTCCTCTTCTTGTGACATCTCCCTCTTTAGATTTGCATAGGATTTTCCATTCGATCTGATGTATCATTCCCATGATCTCTGGGTCTTGGATGTGCCGGGGAGAGAACGATGGAATTGGGACTGGGAAGCACGTGGAAAGGAAGACCCAGCTTCGGGGGGGAACAAAGTAGCGTTGCATGGAGCAACCCTTTTTCTTTCAAACGGCTAAAGCCGGGCGGTGAGGCTGCTTGACCAATGGCCAGGATTCCGATGGGAAAGGGGAAAATCTATCCCCCGGTTTCTCCTCTTCTTACTCTGCTCAGCCGCTCCATTCATCTCCTTTCGCTCTCTCCTTCTCCTCCTCCTCCTCCATCTCCTCAGCGACGTCTGCTGGCCTCCTCCCTTCCCTTCCCCTCCCTTTCCCTCCCCCGGTTTCCTCCCCGCTGGCTCAGTTTTGCTCTTCCACTTCCAGCTGCAACTCAGTCGCCGCCGCTGCTGCTGCTGCCGCCGTCGCCGGCTCCGAAAAATGTCTGAGCGAGGCGGCTTCTATAAGCAGGATTTGAATAAAACAGTGTGGGAGGTTCCGCAGCGCTATCAGCACTTGACCCCGGTGGGCTCGGGGGCTTACGGCTCCGTGTGGTAGGTGCCGGAGGGGGCGAAGGCAGCGGGGCAGGTGCCGGGATGCGCTTTCGGGCATCTCTATCCGGGGCGGGAGGCGGAGGGACGAGGAACCTCAAGTGAAGGCTTAGAGTAACAACCCCCCCACCCCGCCGCCCCTCCATTTAGGAACTAACAATGCGGAACAGCTTAACTAGCTAGAAACACACACACACACACGGCCTGTCTTGTGCTGGGCGTGTGTGGAGCTCGAGGACGCGCACAATGGGAAACACCCACAGCAGCACAAGGCTCCGGTGGCATCTGGAGAGACCCCGGTTGCCGGCGTGGAATAATTGACGGGTTGGGGGGGGGGAGGGGGCGGCTGAGGGTGGCCGTCGCCACCGGCAAGACAGCAAGGCCGACTTGTGTTAAAAACAAAAAACCGAAAAAACCGCGCCCTCCCCCCTCGGGGGTGGGAGCGGGAAGGAGGTCACTTAGAACCCGGTGCTTAAGTTCACACAATAGGCCAAAGCTTCAGTTTTCATTTTGTCCGGGCTGTACGTGTTGTGTGAGTGTGCGCGCGTGCGAGGGAGAAGTTGCGCGTTTGGGGAGAGTGGAATGAGGGGGGGTTGCTTCGTTTCGTTTGAGACCCCCCCCCACACACACACACAAGCCCTTCGGTTACGTCGTGTGGTTCACCGACTTGCACAAGCCGGCGAGTGGGTTACAGTTAAGGCAGGCGGGGAGTTTTTGGGGTGGAGAGAAGGAGCGATGCAGCATCCTGAATTGCAGGCCTAGATAATGTGCCGGAGAAGGACGCCTGAATAGGCTGATTGATTTGCTTTTCTGGAGTGTTTGACTTAACAAGAAGTGGTTTTTATTGTTTATGGCTTGCAGGAAGCAATAGGCCAAAGTGGGGTGGGGTGTTAATATTTGGAAGAGGGGTAGGTGGGTGTCAAGGCATAGAACTTGATCCCACTTAGTGTATATAAAAATAATTATTTTGGGGGAATCAAAAGAGGCACTCGAAAATGCTCTTGAAAAAGAATTGCAAGTAATGAGACAGATGGAGCAGGGCTTTTAATAAAGTCTTGGGACCTTTTTCAGACAAACCATCTTTTGTTTGGAGCAGGTGTAAGCAGAGCCCTAGTGGGTAAGGGTGGTGTGCAAAAGGTGTGCGGTATAATGGGCTTTGTTCGTCTTGCTTGTTGCTCTGAATTGTGCAACCCAGTGGGTTTTGTGTTCAGATTCCTGTCTCTTCCCTGCCCCCACTGGGCTTTGGAGCAGAGACAGGGCTCTCACAATGCAATTCAGCCTGGAATTCTTCCCAGGTTGCTAAGGGTAACCCCAGACCATGCCAGCTACTGAAAGAGGTTTCCCCAGGCTATTTTTAAAGACCTTCCCTCTTTTTCCACTGAGCTGCAACTGGGAATAGGACTTTGGGGGGGGAGGGGGGCTTTTCTTCCTGCAGCTATTAAGATCAAATCTGAAGTGCTGTTTTAGAACCTGTTAGCAATATTTTGGGGTGGTGCACCAGCCTTTGTGAAAGAGAATTGAGCAACCCCATTTCTCTAGATCACATTTCAAACAATTGTTATCTTTCCTCTTTATATACCACATGATTGCTATGTATCACGTGGTGTTCCTTTGGGTTAACTCAGTGATTCCCAAACTGTGAGCCGCGGCTCCCCAGGGAGCCGCGCTATCGTCATGGGGGCGCCGCGGAATATCTGCGCCCGCTGGGTCCGGCGCTGATGTGCCATTTCTGGGGCGTCTGGTGCGCATGCGCAGTTGCAGGTCGGATTTCCGGGGAGCCGCGGGCGCGTCTGGTGCGCATGCGCAGTTGCAGGTCGGATTTCCGGGGGAGCCGCGGGCGAAAAAGATTGGGAACCTCTGGGTTAACTGTTATTCAAGTAATTAAAAATTATGCATCACGGTTTATGTTATTAGTGTTTGTATAATTAGACCTCAGGCTAAAAAACCATGGTTAAACAAATCTCTAGATGAGAAATCAGTTGGGGGAAAGTAAACCAAGGCATGTGGCTTGGGGTGGCTGATAGAAGAAAGAAGAAACATACATGTAAGAAAAAGACATAACCTTAGCTTTGTTTGTTTTCTTTTGTGCAGTCAGAAGTAAGTGGAGTTTGGGAATTAATGGGACAAGTTTTCAATGTGAAAGGAATTTATATTGGAGCTAATGCTGTTTAACTTATTCAAAATATGTTTGTAGTTGTCCTGAGCAGTAAGGTAGCCACGTTTCTGAATGTCACCAAATAATTCTAAAGTGAAGTTTAAAGCAACTGGCCAAAAACTGCAGACATTTAATCTCTTTAAGTTGGATGTATGACTAGCAGAACAGCAAACAAGATTCGGTGCAATAAAGTACAAGGAGAGATATGGGTGCCAAACAGAAAAAAGTAATTCTCTAATTATCCAGAAGAGTTATTTTTAGTGGATAGTGGTGAAAGTTCACTTTGCATAATATGTATAGTTTATATAGTGATTTATAAATATGATGAAAACATAAATATGATGAATGACCTGACTAGGCAGAATTTTGTCTCATATAAATTGGGCAGCAGTATGAAGATAGATCATTAGTTCACAAGATTTTATTACAAATATTTGGAACTTGTCACAGGATGTATTGATTGCTATGAGCTAAGTTAGTTTTAGAAGACAAATAGAACATTGTTGAAAAATTGGCTTATCGCTGTTTGCTTAAACAATGAAATGGATCTTTCATGTTCAAAGACAGGAAACCAAGTCCTATGGACATAAAATGACCATAGGTATATTTATGTCTTGCCTCAGAAATTCACAGAGAATTTGGCTGTCCATTTTGGAAACATGGACTGGAAAGGTCAGACTGTAAGAGATGATGTAGTTCTCTTTTACCCAAAGATGCTTTTTTCAAAAGGCAACTGGATTTTGTTTTTTTCTTGAAGACATTTCACTTCTCATTCTTAGATGAAAAACAAAGTCCAGATGCCTTTTGAAAAAGCACCTTTGGGACAACCATGACCTGAATGACCGAGTATCTCCATAGACATTTAGCTCTCTTTTATGTCCATTAAGCTTTGATGAACTTTACTGAGGATTGAAGTGTATTCCATAACTGCCCAGTGTTGATTTTGATATAACTGTTGCTGAGATTATTCAAGTCACTGTGTTGGTATATTTGCTGAGAAGGCAATAGCAAACTTCTGCATTCTTTTTAAGAAACCTGCTAGGATGTATCCGTGTGGTTATCAAGAACTGAGATGAGTGCAAGGAGATCTTTAGTCATTATTCATTCAGTCAGGTGAACTTTTTCACTTGGGGGTTAATGGGATCTTTTGTGTGTTAAATACTGGTACTCTTGTAAATGCTTCCTCTATACTATGGTCTAGTATTGGACATGGCCAATCACTGAGAGTCAGTATGGTGTAAAGTTAAGGAATTGGACTAGACTTGGGGGAAAAAAAGCAGGTTCAAATCCAAGCTCACTGGGAAACTTTACTTTTCAGTAGTAAAGACTACTTCAGTACTTTTCAAAAGTAACAACCATTACTTTTCAGACCAGGCTTCCTTGACCGGTTATGATTGTGAGGAAGATTGAAGGAGAGAATGGTCCTTGTGCCACCACGCACTCTTAGAGGGAAGGAAGGATATGCATCTAATGAATTAAATCAGAATGATTTTCAAGGAGCTTCAAGTAAAAGAATAATTTGATCACATGAATAGAAGAAGATGAAAGCTGGTAGTATGTGGTAGTAAACGCCATTATTCATTCAAATGGCATCTGCATTTTCTGTCTTTCAGGCAAAAAACCAGACCTTTAGCAATGAACAGCTTGTGCCATAGTTGATTAATCAGTGGAGGTGTGAAATTAGAGATACATTATTTCTGAGAAATGTAACTATGCAATAGTAAAAATAATTGATACACACACACAATAAAAAAGAACTTTAGTGGCTGTTTCAGAGCCTGTGGGAGGAAAGAGAGAGACCCTGAACTATCCAAGATAAAAGTCCATTAGTAACTGTGCCTATACAAAAGGCTCTGCTTGAACTCCCCACCAAGCTCAACTCTCTTAAGAGGTAGGATGTCTAATTTGGCATATTCTTACTATGAAGATGAATCATAAAGCCACTGTACTTTGTCAGAGAATCCTCTTTTTGGGCCTTGGCAAATTAAATAATCCATAAAAATCATGTCAAAGCCAGCTTGCGTATTTTTAAAATTGTGCAAATAATGCTTGAATATTGAGCTTTAACCTAGGTTAGAGGTGAGGAACTTGGAAGAATACAAGAACATATTCAGAGTGAGGATCACAAAGTGTGGGGGAGATACATCATCCTCAAAGGTAAAAGTGCAGGGTTTTTTTCCTCCAGACTGAACACATCACTCTTTTTATCATCTTGAATGCTCTTTTCTAGACATGCTCCAGTTTGTCCATGTCTTTCTCAAAATGCGATATCCAGAATTGGACATGATATTCTAACTGCAGTCTGATATGAACTAGAGAAGAAGGATATCTTCTCTTCATCTTGATACTCCATATTTAGATTTAACTCAGTTAAGTTCACCTTATCTGAAACTAGCTCACTAGAAAAGGCACTCATACATCATCTTCATACCAACTGAACCTTTGAACCCCACAAAACAGTGTTAATGAGGTATGGTTCTCATTTTTACATGTCGGCAACTTAGAAAATGATCCCATTGTGATCACAAATTTCTTAAGCACATTTATTCACATCCAATGCTATTGAGTGATCTGCAGCTTTGGGCAGTTTTTAAAATCACTTTGGACAGTGTTAGAAGAAATGCTATACGATCATAAGAAAATAAAGTGTATTTGCAGGTAGACTGTCCAAACATTGATTTTTCCTCCCCTTCCTCTCCACTTTTGCCAGTGCTTTTGCAGAGTCATTGCACAGTTTAATTTCTGAGAAGCTAGTGTAGCAATGTATCAATATAGAGAATTATTCCAACAACTGCTTTACATTCTACCGGTAAAGTGGTAAGAAGAATTACTGTTTTCTGTCCTACATTGGCTACATTAGGTTAGTTTGCTTATCTCATATTGCTAACTTGGTAATGTTTGTACAACATGCCGATTCGTGGCAAAAGTGATTTATAAGAGAGACGACTCATACAAAAACAGGCAAAACTATCACTTGAAACAATACAGGTAGTCCTCGACTTACAACAATTCATTTAGTAACTGTTCAAAGTTAAAACAGAAATGAATAAAGTAACTTACAGCCATTGCAGTATCCCCATCAAAGGTGGGTTTCAGCAGGTTCTGACCAGTTTTAGTGGAAATTTTGAGTAGTTTGGAGAACCAGTAGCAAAAATTCTGACTGGCCCCACCCCCATCTATTCTCTGCCTCCTAAGTCCCAGCTGATCGGGAGGAAATGGGGATTTTGCAGTAACCTTCCCCTGCCACGCCCACCAAGCCACGCCCACAGAACTGGTATTTTGAAAATTTGAAACCCACCACTGATCCCCATGGTCATGTGATCAAAATTTGGCCACTTGGCAAGTGACTCATTTTTATGAGGGTTGCAGTGTCCCAGAGTCATGTGATCACCTTTAGTGACCTGGCAAGCAAAGTCACTGGGGAAGCCAGATTCACTCAACAACAGTTGCTACTAACTTTAACAACTGCAATGATTCACTTAACAACTGTGGCAAGAAAGGTTGTAAAATGGGGCAAAATTTATTTAACAAATGTTTCACTTAGCAACATAAAGTTTGGACTCCATTATGATTATAAATGAAGAACTACCATTGAAATAAAATGCAGAACCCGTAAGCTATAAGCTACACTACAAACTTTTGCAAAACTGAAGCCTTCCTTGCAACAATAGATTATTTTTGGTCTTTTAATTGAACCAATTGAACCAATGGAAATTGTCCATAATTTTGATTATTCAAGAGAAGTTTTTCCATTCTTCCTGAGAAGACTCATCATGCTCTAGGAAAATACTTTCTTTTGAACTACACTGCTCAGAAATTATGTAAACTTTCTACTTACATTCAACTCTTCATCAAATGATTTTGAATGTATTTGATTCTCAGTTGCATATAAAAGAATTGCTGTTTGATGCAGCTATTTAGAGAATCAGACTTTTCTATTATCAAAATCAGGTATTGTTGTACTATATTTCTCTGTGTAAATTTCATCTTCACATGACTTTTGTTCTTGGAGCAATTATTGTTTTGAAAGGTTTCTGGTTTCTGGCACTCCCCCCTTCTAGTTTCCATACTGCTAATTCATGTTTATTCTGCCTTTTTATGCCTAATGCACATCACTTGAGATGGAGTGTTATCATTTTTCTTAACATCTATTGTGCATACTTACAGGGTCCATTTATTTTTGCACTGCACTTACTTAGTTTTTGTAGTGAAGCTAATCAATGCATGATGAGGGGGGTTGGCTTGTTTATCAGTTGATACTGATTTGGACTGAAAAGGAATGACTAGCTCAAGGGCAATTTCCATAGTTTAAAGAGGAGTAGAATCTACATCTCCCTGCTCCTAGTCCAGCACCATAACCATTTTACCAGGCTTGGCTGTTTTGAAGTGAAATTGAAACTCTCTTATATTCAATAAATTACAATGGATTTGTGTAGTGACCTTAAAATCCAAACATATTCATTTAAAATCAGTATTAGTGGCTACAATCCAGATGATATCTGCAAATATGGACAAAACCAAAGTGAAGAAGACAGATTCAGGGTCTTAGACTGAAAATGCTGGGTTAAAAACTGGATTCATATCTCTCTTTAGACATGAAGTTTCGGCTTCTCATGGTTTCTGCAAGGATGCAGGAAAATTTATGAAGGTAGTCCTTCCCTTATAGCCACATTTGGGTCCTGAAGTTATATTGTTAAATGGTATGGTCATTAAATGAGGCATCATTTAATTGCTTGACATAGTGTAAGCCGCCCTGAGTCTTCGGAGAAGGGCAGAATATAAATGCAAATAAATAAATTAAAAAAACAAATAAATAAAAACACCCAATTTTATGGCCAGATTTTGCTGTGGGTTGTTAAGTGAAACATCACATGACTGCAATTTTTAAACTTCAATTCAGACTTCCTTATTGATTTTGCTCATCGGAAAGCAGCTGGAAATGGAGATCAAGTATTAATAGAACACTGCAATGAGTTCTTGCCAAGCGCCTTGATCACAATCACATGACTGAAACTAATAAGTGTGAGGACTGGATGGAAGTCATATTTTTCAGTGCCATTGTAACTTTGAATAGTCATTAAATGAATGGTAACGTGTATTGCTCTCAGTCCCCGGAAAGATGACAAAAATCATATTTTCTATCATTGGCAGTCCATCAGATTTCTCGTCCCTCACTTCTCTGTCATTTAATTTCAGATTAAAGGTTCTAGTAGCTCAGGCAACTTCTCTGAGTGATAAAATTCATTCATCAATAAAAAATCTGCTTTCAGCTATAATAATTTGTTCTCAGCTATAATAATTTTTAATACAAGTTCATGCAGTTTCTGAATAGCATGTATGCAGTATTTGATTGAGGTTAATATAATGTTGTCGCTAATTAGTGTAACAAGTTCATGGTTTATATGTGGTTCAGATATGATTAGTGACTGCCCCTTGATTATATTTTTAGATACACTTTGAACTCAGATAGAATCCTTTTTGTAATTAGGGATTCTACAATTACCTAGGAAGTGTTAACTCATCTCCAGACTTTGTTGTCATGTATTCAAGTGGGGGATATTTTGTTGTGCTATGTATGTGTTAACTACCTTGGAAGGGACTAATGATTTGAGTATAAAAGATCATTGATTATCATTCACTTTGTTTGTTATGAATAACCCTCTGTGAAAACTTCATAATAGTTGGGGGGGGGGAAAATAAATGACAGTATTATAATAATTTTCACACTGAGGAATATCATTCTTCAAAACAAAACAATCACATATTGCAGGGTGGGAAACAGTGGTAAATCCTACCAGTTCGCACTGGTTCAATGAACTGGTACTAAAAAAAAGCTACCGGTTGGTCCGAACCGGTATTGCCGATGTTTAGCTGTGCCGATTTAGTGCTTTCTAGTGAATCTAAATCTAAATCGCGCAGCACAGCTGTTCCCCCCCCCTTGCTGTTCTATTTACCTTCCCAAGTCTCCTTTTTCGGCGCGCAGCGTGCATTTGGTGTGCATGTGCGTGCGCAGCATGCATTTGGTGTGGATTTTGCATACGCGCGCAGCATGCATTTGGTGTGCACTGCAGGCATGCACTGCGCATGTGTGGGCACCGAACCAGTGGCAAACCGGGGAGGATTTCACCACTGGTGGGAACTCTTCATTATAGCAATTCTAAAGGCTTTCTGACATAGCCAGGTTTTAGCAGCTTGTCTAAATGATTCCAGGATTGGTGCTTGTCTTCTTTGCTCCAAAGAAGAGGAGAGGCAATGCAGAAGGCCTCCTTGTGACCCCTAAATATATTGCTCCTTCAGAAATGGGTTTGAAAAAGTGTTGTCCCTCCTAAATTTAATGGGTAGGGAGAGACTTTTGGGTGAAGGTGGTGTTGAAGGTACACAGATTCTGAGCGATGGAGGGGTTTATAACTGGCATCTTGAATTGCACCTGAAAGCCAACCTAACAGCCAGTACATTCTTGCAATAATGGGCACCCAAAACCGATTGAGTTGCTGTATTCTAAAGCAGCTGTACCTTGATGGTCTTCAGTAGTAGTTTCCTGTACAGTGGATTGCAATAATCCAATTGAGAGATGACCAAGGCATGAGTGATAAGAGTAGGCTTGCTTTAATTTAGTAATGGTTTCAATAGGTACACAAGATCTGCTACATTATTTTGAATAGGAGCTGTTAGTCCAAGAACTTGTTATGAACTTTTTGCAGTCCAAGGAAGAATGACCACATTCAGAAACAAAGATGGAAAATTGCTGGTCTCAGCTAACAACCTATTTCTGATTTTCATGTTCAGAACTAATTTACGTAAAACATATGAATTATTTAATTCCCCACACATTTCCCACATACAGTAACAAAACATCAAAACGTGTTTTTTTAAAAAAAACCCTTTTCACATTTATCTTTGAAAAAAATCTAGTATGCTACATTGGTATTATAGGAAAATACCACTTCCTCACAATCCATATCAGATAAGCAAGTGTCCTAATGTGACATCGAAACTTTGCATTTCTTAAGATATAGAAACATATTTGTGAATTCCAGAATAGAGCTTGAATAATGTAGTATTTTAGCAATACAAAGAATGTGTTTGTTATCTGTCCTTCACGTCAGCAAATTCTCCGTTCCATTTTACAGAATTCTTGAGATGCACAAAAAAATTTCTTTCTTGTTAGCAACCAAAGCTTTTCTTGCAAGGGTTCCTTGTGAATAAGAACTGTTGTTAGATACTGCAAGTTTCTGTGAAACAAAGAATTGCCTAAATGTAACAACTGTAAAGCCATAAAAGCAATTCTAAGGGCTGATTTGTGTGTATGTTTGTGTGTGTGTGTGTGTGGCTTTGAACCGATGAATCGTAGCATTACAATCACATGTTTACAAATTGCAGTTGAGCAAATCTGTTACTTCTTTGTAGCTGCCTTCAATGACATTGTATTCTCTAGATGCTGGGCCAAACCCCCCCTAATTGGAGAGAATGAATTAAGAATATCACAGAGATCCTTCTGGATTGGGCAGACTTTGCTAACATAACCTTTTCTCCCTTTTGTTCTGCACAACTGAGCATGCCTCATGGAGAATGGGTGTAGCTACAATTTGTTTTCCAAGAAAAGAGGAATCTTTCCAAGAAGCTATCGTGATATTCCCAATCTTGGCTTGTTTTTCCTCTTACAACTAGGACGAGAGCAAAATAATAGGAGATGATCTGTGTCTAGAGGCATATCACACCCACACCCTTATTAAGCCAAGGAATCATGCCATGGTAATGGCACATGGAAAGAATCAGGTCAGTTTACAATACTGAGAGATAGACTTTTAAGTTTTCACCAGGCTTTTTTTTCTTATTTAGCTTGTCATATAGGAAAGTTGTTTTGTTTTCATATTCATTTAACTTTCTTGATTGGTATATATCAGTGGTAGTCAACCTGGTCCCTACCGCCCACTAGTGGGCGTTCCAGCTTTCATGGTGGGCGGTAGGGGTTTTGTCCGATACTGAAGCTCTTTCCTTTTTTTTTAATTTAATTGACTTTTTTAAAAAAATTCATAGCATTATTTAAAAACATTTTCATTAGGTTTTCATAAAATTCCCCATGACAATTTAAATTTCTGAAAATATACTATTTGTATCGCCCACGCATAAGTTTAGTTCACATTACATAAGTGAAACTAAATGGCGCTATATAGTGCAACTGCAAACAAAAGAGCCTCGTCCCAGAATAGCTCGCGCATCTCCCCCCCACACTACCCAGCTGTAATAGATAAGCAGAGCTGGTAGCCGTGGCCCCCCCCAACCCAATCCACAATGCACGAGAGGCATGTGCAGACGACGATACACGGTGCATTACTGTGGAACCGGTGGGCGGTTAGAACATTTTACTACTAACAGAGATACAAAAGTGGGCGATAGGTATAAAAAGGTTGACTACCCCAGTATATATTATGTGCTTAAAATTCCACTGGTAAACTTGTATGCAATGACTGAACTAATAGTTCCTTGGATATTTAATTGTGTCGATGTGCTTGTAACCTTTTGAACTGGAGCATGTGCTCAGTCTTTTCTAATGAAACTAGATAGATGAAGAAGTAGTAGTTTCCAAAATAGTAAAAATTTTGTTTTGATTTGGTTTAGTCAAGATTGATTCCAATGTGAATTATGTTATTGAGCATAATAAAACTCTTGTGCACAGCCCTGGGGATGAAACCAATGAGTGGGGCTTTACTATGGAAAGTGTTATCAGGCATCACGTAGCTTGGTCATGGCCAGCTGGAAAACTCAGTTTCACTAAATTCTGTGTAGTTTAGCTCTCAGGCACAAAGCTGAAGGCATGGATGTATCCACATAGTTTTTCTGGAAAGTGGCTTGCTTTTGTCTTTTTCCACAAGGTGGTGTTTTTTTTTTTTCAATTTCCCAGTCTACAAGGTTGACTCAGCCTTCCATCCTTCCAAGGTCAGTAAAATGAGGACCCAGATTGTTGGGGGCAATATGCTGATTCTGTAAACTGCTTAGAGAGGGCTGTAAAACACTGTGAAATGGTATATAAGCCTAAGTAGTATTGCTATTGGTACTTCAGCATCTTGATAAATCTCCCTTACAAGTATTAAGTAGGTGCAACATGGCTCAACTTCTGAACTAAGACAGTGTCACTTTAGTGCTATTACATGCTGATATTTTCAAAAACAAAAGATAGATGGGATTATTAACAAACTAAATAGTTGGCTTTTTATCCATTAATTCTTTATTAACGGTATTAACAGCTCTGTGTTTAGGAGATGAATTCCACAGAAATAGTAAAATTTTCTTGAGTTTTCTAGCTTGCCATGATCAAGCTACATGATGCCTGATAAGACTTTCCATAGTAAAGCCCCACTCGTTGGTTTCATCCCCAGGGCTGTGCACAAGGAGTATTATTATGCTGATTCATGTTGGAATCAGCAAAACGTTTTATAATCCCTCAGGGGCATAAAAAGAAGAAGAGGGCTTGGGAGGAGAAAATTTGAAAATAGTGTTTGGAATGCAGAACTGTGCAAAAAACAACTTCAACAAATAAAACACTCACTTTTAACTAGTTTCCCTCAATTGCTTCAGATTCTTCATTTTTTCTTTCTCTCACATGCTTTCAATTCAAAGACACACTTCTGAAAATAAAACCAGGGAAGGGGTTGCCAGTACAAAAATACAGCAAAGGCTTTCCATATAACAATAAACCCACCAGAATTTTGTTACGTTTCTTTATGGCAGGGGTCCCAACCTTCGGGCTGTGGCCGACTACTGGGGCACATGTGCTCATGCTCCATTTCTGCAAGTGGTGGGTACGCGTGCCTGCTGCTTGCACAAATATAGCTGCACTCGTGCATGCTTGCCCATCACTCGCTCCAAACCATTTCCTCTTTCCCCCCACCAGTCCTCAAAGCCGAAAAGATTGGGGAACTCTGCTTTATGGGGTATTCTTGGGAATGTCATAAAAATTCAAGATAGCAATGTCAAACCATAGCTAGTGAGAGAGGGAGAGATTTGCTTGCAGTATTATTTTTAAAAAACAGTTGAAGAAAGGCAATTCAGAAATAGCCTGTAAAGTTTTCTTAAAACTTATTACTGATATAATTCTTTGTGTGTGCTCTACACTGAAGACTATCCCTGGAAGCTTCTTACCTTTAGTCTCTGTTGTTCTAATTGAACTCAAAAGGGTTTGACTAGGAAGCACTTAGTCTAGAGTAAGACAGTGGGAGAGATTTCCAAAATTTTGTAATGAACAATCAAAATGATTTTTTCAAAGACTTTCAGGATGATTGGGACTATGCTTCTGACTAACAAGTTTCTTTAGTCAGCTCCATAGAATTTCAATTGGGTTAAGGTCTGGGCTATTCCCAAGCCATTCCAGCAGTGGAATATGATCATCTTGAAACTCCAAAAAAAAAGTGGTATTCTTAGCCATCAAACATCAAAAATACACTTTTCCCAAAAGGTTTCCACAATTTTGGCCACAACTGTACTTTCCAGCATAAAATTCCTGGATTTCTACAACAGGATAAATTACTCAATGCACTACTTCATTAAATCTCAATGTCCAACACTTACAAATCCTTTACTAGGTGGGTTAGCAACATATATTTTAGAAAAAGAACTTTAAATGTTCAAATTGTGAAATATCAGTCTCTGCCAAGATATGTAACATTTGGTATAGCATATGTAGTTGAGTTCTAAGCATGTTTAAATGGAGCAAATATGCACAGGACCAATATTGCTTAAATGGAGCAAATATGCACAGGACCAATATTCGTAGTCTTGATTGTTTTGCTTCTAGATTGCATTGGGTGATGACAGTGGCTATTATTGTTTGCAAGGAAAAAAGATTCTGAATCACCCAAGGTTAACTTAAATGATCAAAGCCTTGTACATTTATTGTGAAAGCTTGTTTACTGCTAGTGGCGCCTGGAGCAATCTTTTATAGCATTGTAAATTGGTAGATTTTAATTAATGATGTACATTAGAGGATTACATTATAGCATATCAATATTTGGCAGGCATAATTAGCATTTGATATATCTAGACAGGATGGCAGAGACTCTAATGAATAGAGGCTCCAATCTGGTCACCAGGGGCCCAGAATTCAGATTGTGATGCTCCCAAGGCAACCTTGCCTTGAAGACATTGAAGATAGGGAAGCAAATTAAGGAGACTGATTCTCTGGCTATTTGTCAAGGTAGGTTGGAAAGAGGTATCACTTGGGGATAATCCTTGGGTGGATACAAAATACAAAATTTGTTATGTAACAACCACATTTGTGGTTGTTACAAAATAATTAAAGACAAAACTTGGGATAGTTTCCCTGTCCCTCAAGAAAGCATAACTAAGGTCCATATATTAGAAATATTTTAGCTTTAATTAAGATATTCAGGACTGTTCTGTGAAAATGCAGTCTGAACAGGAGAATCTGGGAACAGTTCAGTTTTTTCTTTAGGTATTTTGTTCCTGCAAGATTAATCCAGGGAACATTTATAAAGTGTTGCTGTTGCCCCTATATGAATTAAGGTTTCTCTGATTCTGAACTGGATCTGCTGGCTACATTCAAGTGATTGTCCCTTCCTACATAAGGAGTTAAGTGTATGTTGGCCTTCTACAACTTTGAGTGAGTGGTTATGTGCCATCAAGTCACTTTTGGCTCCCAGTGGCCGCATAGAGTTTCTCCATGACAATGAATGCCTAACCTGCTCTTTTAGGTCTTCCAACAGGGCACTCGGTTCCATTGTAACTGAGTCCATCACTTTCCTGCTGGCCATCTGCATCTCTTTCCTTCCACTTTTCCCAGTATTAGAACTTTTTCCAGAAAGCCAGATCTTCACATGTCATGTCTGAAGTAGGATGTCTGAGCCAGTCATTTGTGCCCCAAGTGAACTCAGGCTTGATCTGTTCCATGATCCATTCATTTGTTTTCTTAGCTGCCATGGTATTCTCAGACTTTTCCAACACCAAAGTTCAAAAACATCAATACTCTTCTACCCTCTTTCTTCAAAGTCCAATTTTTGCTTCCATAGAATGTCATGGGGAATTCCATGGCTTGCGTAGTTGGGATCTTTGTAGGTACAGGCACACCACAGAATCTCAATAAATCCAAGAGCTTCATGGCTGCTTTACCAAGTACTAATCTGAAATATATCCCTTTACTGCTTGATCCTTCACTGTTAATAGTTGACCCTAAACGGCAGAAGCTATCAACCATTTACAGACCTTCCTTCCCAAAGGGTCTGCCTCTTTATCGTCTTTATATTAAATTTGAATCCCATTTCTTTTCACTGTGTTCCTTAATTTTTATTGCTAGAGCCTGCAGATCCTTTGGGGTTTTTCTATCAGATAGTGTTATCAGCTTAGTAAAAACTATTGACATTTTTTTCTTTCAGTGTTAAAACCATGCTCAGCTTCCTCCAGTCCATCGTCCCTTAATATCTATTCAGCATGTAAATTGAATAAATAAGGGAAGCATATACAGCCTTGTCACATTCTTTTGCCATCTTAGAGCTAATCTGTTTTACTTTGTTTTTTCTGTATTGGTTTCCTGATGTGTATATAAGTTTCTCATGGTGGCAAGTTATATAAAGATGAATGTTTATGACAAATGGATAGATGGTATGCTGATTTATCTACCTGTTACAAAGTTTGCAGGTATTCTGTGCTATCTTGATCAACTTTATATAGTCCTGGGGAAGAGATAGTGCTTGTGGTCCATTCCTTTCCTGAGAACAGAAAAATAAAACTTTATTTTAGTTTGTATTTGATTTGTTTTAACTAATCACTAACAAAAATAAATATCTATTTATCAGTCTATCTATCTATCTAGATCAGAGCTGTCAAAGTCGCGGCCCGCGGGCCAGATGCCTCACACGCTGGCCACACCAATGCCCGGTTTAGTGAAGTGGAAAAAAGTCCCAATATGTCACATGATGCCACCATGACGATGTGAGTTTGACAGCCCTGATCTAGATAGTTAAGTAGCAGATCATAGTATAGAACTGCTAAGATAACACTTTTAAGGAATGCTACAGAGAGATTTAAATTCACAAGAAACTGGGGAATGTTTTGGGAGAAGTTGAACCTGCAGAACAGAGATGGGTTTCCCTTGAACTGTGATGGAACCAGGATGCTGGTCCTAAAATGAAAAACATAAAAGGGCAATTTTAAAATTGATCTGTAGGAGAAATCCAGTCGGTGCTGGCCAATAATTTTGTCAGTGATGGAGCTGGTGTCCATACCAAAATATAATTATTATCATCATCATCTAATGGTTGTAAACAAGAACATAAAACCCAGTGAAATAGTGAGAGACAGTGATTCCTGAATACAGATTTGTCCTGAATACAGAACAGAAAAGGATGAGATGGGAGTGATGTTGTTTAAAAACGCATTTTAAGATGAGATTCCTGTGATAAAATATTACAGTTGATCCTGAGAGAATGCATGCAGAGGAGAAATTATTGTAATAACGGGAGGCTTCAATTATCTGTGCATAGATTGGGGGCATTCAAGCATGGATCATGACAAAGAAACCAGACTGTTAAACAATTGTAAGTGATTGTGCCTTAGAATAGTCTTGGAATCAGTTAGAGGGGAAAGAACTCTACACTTAATTCTAAGTGGTGTCCAGGATCTGCTGTGAGATTCAGCTGCTGTAGAACCAGTTGGAAACAGTGACTCTAATGCTCTTACATATAGCAACCACACAAATGAAAAACTGCTAGTAAGGTCCAACACTGTCACTGATGACTCAGCAGGAGAAGCCTTTCAGAAATGAGAGAACTTTTGCAAAAAGGCACCAAAAGGGAAAAGTGAAGAGACTCGTATCACTTCATCGTGCCTGAAGGTTAATTAAAACCATAGTAACTAATTCTCTGCTAGACCGTATTCTGCATTGGAAGAACAGAGCAACCAAATGGAGGAAAAAGGCCAACATCAGAGGTAGAATTCAGCCGGTTCGGATTGGTTCAAGCGAACCGGTAGTGTCGATTATCAGTTGGCCCCGCCCCTGCTCTATCCTGTCCATTATTTTCTGCTTTGTAGCTCATTTCAATTGTGCGGCACAGCTGATTCCCCCCGCCCTCACTGTTCTATTGCAAGTTGGAAGGTAAGCACCATTGCTGACTTGGAAGGTAAGCAGCTGAGCTTCTAAATGCTCCATTTTCAGCGGTGTGCTCAAGCATACTCACACTCATCCAACCAGTTATTGAACCGGCAGCATTCCATCACTGGCCAACATGGCTTCCTATTAGCATCTGGGAAGCTATAACAGTTAAGAAGTCATCCTTCCAGATAAGGAAAAATTGTAAGGAAAAAAGGAGCTCAAACTCTGATCAGCACCCTTCCCTCCAAATGTAAGCGATGATAAGGACTGCAGAAATAATATTTGAAGAACATATGGGAAAAACTTTTAAAGGAAACAAGAATAATTTCTTTACATATATTTGAAACACAAAATGAGCAACAGAAAGAGCTGTCCTGTTGGAGGACAAAGAAGTGAAATGGATGTTTGAGGAGGTTATGAAGATTGCAGGGAACCTCAATGAGTGCTTTGTCTCTATCTTTACTGCAGAGAATACAGAATAATATGTACCTGTTCTTTTGGTTCTCGGGGAGGAAAGAGAAACAAAGCAAATTGCGCTAACAAGTCAAGCTATTTCATGACGTCTCGACCAAATGCATTGTAACCAATCACCAATTTCTGATGACATATGCTTTTAAACTGAAATCGCTGATTTCTTTATAAAAATATGTAATATCTTACTCAAATTAATTGCAGTGCATAAGACTAGAAACTAGAAAGGTATCCAGAGGAATTCTCGGAAATTCCCTTTCCATGTGTTTGAGACAGATTGATAGAAAGGCATATTGTAGAATTGCAGCTTCATTGGTAGTTAAGTAGCATGGTTATATATGGATGTTTAATGATAATGATGTGCAAAATAAAGTTAAGTTCTAATAAAGTTGCATTTTTTTCATGAATGAACAGTCATCATGGTTTGAAAATAGAACTAAAATAAATTCCTGTTTTCAGTTTGAAAATAAAGTGAAACATTTGAGATGAATTTTAAAATATATTTTGATTTTGTTTCAGTTCAGCATATGATACCAAAACAAGGCAGAAGGTGGCAGTCAAAAAACTTTCAAGACCTTTCCAGTCCCTTATTCATGCTAGAAGGACTTACCGGGAGCTTAGATTACTCAAGCACATGAAACATGAAAATGTGAGTGGAAAGATTGTGTTATGTAAGCCTCCAATAGAAATGGCAATTTGTCTTTTGTTCGGTTTTACTGAAGCAGTAATCAGAAAATCCCACATTCATAATAGAAGGATAATTTAGCAGAAGCACTTGAACACTTTGTTATATTGTTGTGTATCCTCAGTTAACCTTACATTCAAGTGAAGATCAGGTTTGGGGTTCTAATAGAAGCTAGCTTTAGCAGGTCTGAGCAGTTTGATTCACGTAACCTTTTAAGTGTTCATTATAAGAGGACTGGAATATTGGTAAATGAAGAGTACCGAAGAATAAAGATATACTACATTTTGTTTTTGATCTCCACCACCACCCCTTCCCCCAGAACTGTGGCTTTAATTATTTTGGGCAGTTGACAGTCATAGCATTAAAGATATTGTAAAGTTATTTCTGCAAAATAAGTGCAGTAAAAATGCATTTATTTTAGTGTTTTGGTGAAGGTTGAATTTTGAGATACAAAGGCAGAAAAAATGCATTTACCAACAGTGTAGAACTTTTTTTTATATGATTAGCATCAACTGCTAACCATTCAAATTGTACCACACACAAAAAATCAGTTCATTTATAATGTAAGATCAAATAGCCTAATTGATATACAGGGATTCACTTGAAAGGTTTTATTACATTAAGTTTTTTTCTTGCTTAAGAAAAAGCTGAGCTTGCTTTGCAATAATTATAGAGTACAGAACTAGTTCAGCTATAATAGCGCTAATAATTTCAAAAAAGATGGGTCTCATGTATTCCATTCTTTCTTTTGATCCTTTCACACCTATTTTTTCAGATGGCCAGATTAAATTTGTCTGTTCCATCCAATCTTGAAAAGCCAGGATGGTGCAGACATATCATAGTTTTACTGCAAATTAAAGTGACAAACCAGACTAACTCTTAATTTGGGCATAGATTGTGATGTAGAACAGAGTGCCATTTCCCCCCCCCCCCAGGTTGAATCTTCTCCAAATGAGGAGTATATATGTTTATAGTAAACGTATCTACAATGCTGGTTGTGTAGAAACCAGTGACAATATCAGTATCTTTATCCTGCCCTATAAATCCATATTTCCATGTTTTACTCTATTGTTAAATGCTTTATTTAAAAAAAAAGGGTAAATGAAAGGTGGTGACTTATTTGAAGCATGATAGGAGGTAGGTAGACATAGTATTGAACAGGCAGATACTTCTTAAAAACCTGTTCCTGAGTTGGGAGCAATTTGAATCTGAGCTATGAGAAGAAGAAGAAAAATCAGTCCTAATTAACCTGTAAGTACAATTGCACTCTTAGTAATTAGAATTCAGCAGTTATAAACAACTGATATTGTTGACTAAAGTATGCCAAATCTCCATTTCTAGTCTCCATTGTCTTTGTCTAGCAACCTGCAAATACAGAGTGTAAAATCCTGTAGTATCTTATGCATTTCATTAGGTAAAATAGAAATTATTATTTTTTGTTTCAGGTTATAGGATTACTAGATGTTTTTACACCTGCAGCATCAATAGAAAATTTTAACGAAGTGTAAGTAAAGTTTAAAATAAAATTGATAGTTGGCAACTTACTGGGATGTGTAGCACTGGCATTAGATAGTCAAAAATGTTTACAAGTAGAATTAATTTCAGTGATACAATGAAATATGTGATTAACTTTTTCTGTTGCATCTGTCAAATCTCAAAATATTCAATTGTGATGAAGTACACCTATCGGAATACATTTTTCTGATAGGAAGAAAGTTAAAAGGGATTTTGGTTTGCTACAGGAAGTAGGATGTTGTAAGATGAATCATCTTTTGTTGAATCTTCTTTTGTACGGGCAGTAATTTAAAATGTTTTTAAAGGAATGTTAAATGGATTAAGATGCTTAAGAAAACAACTCACTTAGAGCATCTTAGTAACTAACCACTTTCTTATCATATAACCTTGTGTTAAGTTGATTAGCTTTTGGCATGCTACAGGACTTGGTATTTCTTGTTTTTGCCCCAGAAAACCAACCTGGTTATGCCTCTGAGAAATTTTACATGCTATAGTAAATTAAAAGGTAAATAGGGTACTTTAGGCAAGTTTGTATAGTATTGTTTGCATTCCTCTACCCCCGTAAAGCATTTTGAAGCTGGCTCTGCAATTGACTTCATTCCTGCTGGCCTGGAATGATAATTTTTACCTTTGTAGTTAAATAATAATAACAAAAACAAAAAGCCCTTGGTTAAGACTTGACCTGTTAAGGTTTTACTTAACCCAGACTGTGAATCGAATTGAAGATTAAATCGACAGCAACATCATCATCATCATCATCATCATAATAGCCTGTATCCAAAAAGTCATGGGAACATAAAGTGGAAAAAATTATAGAAAATGAGAAGGTGAAGATCTTTTGGGACTTTCGAATACAGACGGATCGTCACTTGGAACACAAGATGTAACAGTTGTGGAAAACTGAAACGTACAATTTATTGACATCGCGGTACCAGGAGATGCCAGTGTTGAAGAAAAAGAACGGGAAAAAATCATAAAATAACGCAACCTGGCCATCAAAACTACATGGCTATGGCTGAAACATGTAACAGTGATACCCATTGTCATTGGGACACTTGGTACCATGTCCAAGAATTTTATAAGATACATCAACAAATTGCAGCTTCCTGCAATAACACCAGCAGAACTGCAAAAAACTGTGCTACTTGGAACATTGTACATCTTAAAAAGGTACTTGGTTGATACCTAGGAAGCTGGCAGCAACCCATATCAACCATTAGCACCAGTCAATGGTATTTGTGATGGATTTTTGAATGTTCAGTTGACTGAGTTTCATGTTTAATGAATAAAAATGATAATACTACTACAGTTTCCAAAGGGACTCACTTTCGCCACTACTGTTCAACATTGCATAAATTCCACTGTGATACCAAATCTCAAGCCAATATGGCAAGATAAATCATCTACTATACATGGATAACTTAAAAATGTATGCAAAAATCCCCACTGATACTCAATACTCAACACAGCTCAACTGTTCAGCAGCAACATTAAAATGAACTTTGGACTTGAAAAATGTGCTATATTATCCATGCAGCGAGGAAAAATAGGAAAAATAGAAGGAATAAAACTGGGTAATGTAAGCATAGTGAAAGCATTAGCCAAGGATGATGGTTACAAATACCTAGGCATATTGGAAGCAGATAACATCTTGAATGTAAAAGTCAGAGTCAACACAAAAGGAATACATCAGGATGGTCCACAAAACATTAAAATCAAAGCTGAATGCTGGAAACATAATTAAAGCCATTAATACATAGGCAGTTCCAGTGATACGCTACCCAGCTGGAATCATCACCTGGACTTTGGCTGAACTAGAAAACTTGGACCGGAAAACACACAAACTTTTGAATATGTTAAAAATAAAAGGCAGAATATAAGGAAAAACAGCTGGATGACAGATTAAATTGATAGAAAACCAAAGCTTTGCATGGAGAATGAAAAACATTGAAGGAAAATATGATAACAACTTGACTTGGGCATGGCTTAAGATGGGAACCATCAAGAAAGAAACGAAAGGTTTAATACTTGCTGTTCAAGAACAAGCACTACAAATTAATACCATGAAAGCGAAGATACAAAAAACCACTGACAATCCAAACTGCCGACTTTGCAATGACAAAGTTAAAACAGTTTCACATTTAATACGTGAGTGCAGCAAAATCGTGCAAACTAATTACAGAGTTAGTCATGACCAAGTTGTTAAATTAATCCACTGGTCATTATGTAAAAAATATGACTTACCTGTATCTAAAAAGTCATGGAAACATAAAGTGGAAAAAGTTGTCGAAAATGAGAATGTGAAGATCTTGTGGGACTTTCAAATACAGATTGTCATTTGGAACACAACATGCCAGATATCACAGTTGTCGAAAACTGAAGCATACAATTTATTGATATTGCTGTACCAGGAGATGCCAGAGTTGAAGAAAAAGAACTGGAAAAAATCACAAAATATTGCGACCTGGCCATCAAAACTATGCGATTATGGATGAAACATGTAAAAGTGATAATGCTTTGGGACTTAAGAATTTAGACAGACAGGCACCTGCCACACAACTTAAGAGGCACCTGCCACCCCGGACTTAACAGTTGTTGATAAGAAAGACAAAAAAGTCTGGATAGTAGATGTGGCAGTGCCTGGAGACAGCAGAATAGAAGAGAAAAAATTGGAGAAGACAACAAAATACAAAGACCTATAAGTAAAAATAGAATGGCTATGGCAAAGGCAAGTAAGGGTAGTACCAATAATAATAGGTGCCTTGGGTGCAATCCCAAAACAACTGGAACACCATTTGAACACCATAGGCATTGACAGATTTGCCATCAGTCAATTGCAGAAGGAGGCTTTACTTGGAACAGCTTCCATCCTAAGACATATCTGTAACACCCAGATTTGCCTATCCCAGGTCCTTGGTAAGGACTCAATAGGTAGACAAAAATGCCAAACCCAGTCTGAACATCTGGCTGACTGTGGGATGATTAACAACAACAACAACAATAATAAACAACACCCTCCTTGTTGCTGCCAAGAAATGTCCTTGTCCTTCAGTGCTTTCAGTAAAAAGTATGCATTTGCCCATTTTGAAAATGTCTGAGCCATTAGTATGGAATAAAAGCTGTCTGACCAGCAAGTTGTCACTCTTAAGCAACAGTTAGAGCATGATACCATGGTTTTACTGCTAGATTTTCCCAGCAGTGATAGCCATGGGTGTGTATTGAATTGAAGAGCCACTGCATTAGGTGGAAGTGGAGAAAGAGTAACAGCTTGTTTGACCCAGAAGCTAGGGTGGTCTGAGGCAAGAGTTTGCCGCATGTTAGTTACATAAGCAGGAAACAAATAACCTCGTCAATTTATTTCAGTACTGGAATTGTGAAATTGACTAAAAGGTGGGACTTGCCTGTAAGAGTGCCTTATGAACTCTACTAGTAACCTCCAGTGTTGAATAGGGGAAGGCAAGGATTCCTATGAGAGAGAAAATGTCTGTATCCTAAACGTGTAGTCTTACAGCAGTACAGACTCCAAATATATAGTTTAAGAGGTGCTGTAGCTGAGCTGGTACAACATACAGATAGCAGCTTGAGGACAATTTGTCCTAACACACTTGTGTGATGAAGTTGGATCCATGCAGTTGCCATTTTTGGAAGACCCTTAAGTATGAATTGAGAAGTTCCGTGGAAATATGGAGACTATATAAATATATATAAATATAGGGACGCGGTGGCTAAGACGCTGAGCTTGTTGATTGAAAGGTCGGCAATTCAGCAGTTCAAATTCCTAGTGCCACATAATGGGGTGAGCTCCCGTTACTTGTCCCAACTTCTGCCAACCTAGCAGTTCGAAAGCATGTAAAAAATGCAAGTAGAAAAATAGGGACCACCTTTGGTGGGAAGGTAACAGCTTCCGTGCGCCTTTGGCATTTAGTCATGCCGGCCACATGACCACGAAAACGTCTTCGGACAGCGCTGGCACTTTGGCTTTGAAACGGAGATGAGCACTATCCCCTAGAGTCAGGAACGACTAGCACATACGTGCGAGGGGAACTTTTACTTTTACCTATGGAAATATCAATAGCCTGTTCATTTGAGTCTCAGCGCAGAATCTCCATTGGTGGGGCATACTTAATGCAAGCAGTAAATTACTTCCAGTAATATATACTATAATGATTTTCTTTTCTGAGCCAAGGTTGGGATATGTTTTGAAAGGATGATTGGAAATCCATAGCCTGGTACTTCATACAACTAGAGTTTTGATTAGTAGTCCCTTATTTGGATTAATAAATAAATAATATTGTTGACATTTTATTCTCCTAGATAGGCGGTCCACAATCTTTTTGGCATCAGGGATGGGTTCATGGAGGACAACTTTTCCACAGATTGGCAGGATGTTGGTTTTGGTTTTGCTCGCTGGAGGAACAGCTGCTCACCTCCAGCTGTTCCTAACAGGCCACGGACTAGTACTGGTCTGTGGCCTGAGTGTTGGGGACCCCTGCCCTAGATGACCTAACATTTATTTTCCAATATTTCCCTATATGAGCAGTGGGAAATTTATGGCTATTCAGATACATATTTCTGGAGTCTAATTCCCATGGTCTCTAATGACTATTTTGAATACTAGGTTAGAGAGGAATTGGAATTGGAACCTTTGCTTTGAGGTAATCTTTCCTCTCTGAAGCAGTTTCTTAGTGGGTGAGGGAGGTTACACTGTCCCTTGCCTTTGTCCTTCTCTTGTATGCTATTGGCTTAAACTTCCACCAAAATCTTGCAGCCACAAGTTTCCTTCTCACGGGGAAAATCTTCTTTTCATCAGAAGTGAACCATTGAATCTGATTTCATGGTTGTGTTTAATTATCCCTAATTTCCCTCTGTCAATTAAGATTTCAGATTTGGCCATTAATCAGCCCCTAGTTGTATCAAATGCTCGCAAGATTCACAGCCTTGAAATTTAAATTGTACTAGTGAAATATATACAGTTATAATAAAGTTTTCAAAGCAACGTTAAAAGCAATTACGGTTGAAAAATGATTGAATCTATAAAACCATTAGGGCTGTAATTAAAAAAAAAACCTATTAAGACTGTGAACTCACTGAGGATTACTTTGCAGTTGACAAGAAATTGCACTGTAAATGTCTTCATAATCTTGGTTTTGATTTGCAGGTATCTTGTCACCAATTTAATGGGTGCTGACTTGAATAATATAGTGAAGTGTCAAAAATTGACAGATGACCATATACAGTTTCTTATATATCAGTTACTTCGAGGACTAAAGGTAAAAGCCATGGGGACATTTCATTTAATTATTTATTTTAAAGTATTTGTAATCCATCGCAATCCAGTAGGATTTTGGGCAGTCCACTACATCATACATTCAAAGCAAAAGTAAGGCAATAAATTTCATATACAAATAGTAACAATCATCAATTGAAATCTTATGAATGAAGGCAAATATTTATAAATATATAAATGTCCCATGATAATGCTGCAGTGTCCAATTTGGGTCGGTCACCAGGACCGCTAGAGAGACGTTTCCTGAAGATGGACTCCAACGTGAGCTGAAACCTCAGACGACAAAACCTCTGGTACCGGCGACCGACCCAGATTGGATCCTGCAGTTGAAATGTTACACATTTTATATACTTTTTAGAGAAGCTAAACTGAAGACCGAATGCTTGCTGACTGATTTTTGAAAATGCCTGTAGAGTAGGAGCCATCTGCACCTCTGGTGAGAGAATATTTCATAAAGCTGAAGTAAAAGCGACTGTTTCAATAACGCTGGAACGTTTTTCTTCTTCTTTTTCTTTGTGCTGTCCTTATTGTTTACAGCTACAAATAGCACTAGACTTACAGCCATTCATTTAGTGACTGTTTAAAGTTATAATGGTAATGAAAAAAAGGACCATTTTTCACAATTATGCAGCATCCCCATGGTCATGTGATCAAAATTCAGATGCTTGGCAACTGGCATGTATTTATGATGGTTGCAGTATCCTGGGGTCCTGCGATCACCTTTTGTGACTTTCTAACAAGTAAAGTCAATGAGAAAGCCAGATTTACTGAACAACCATGTTACTAACTTAACAATTTCAGTGATAAAACTGTGGCGAGAAACATTGTAAAATGGGACAAAACAACTGCCTTACTTAGCATGAGAAATTTGGAGCTCAAGTTGAGGTTTTTTTTAAAAAAAAATTTTTTTTGAAAGGAATTGAGAATACATCTTTCAGTTGGTAAATTTTAACTCCAGTGTGTAAGCTGACACCCAATGAATAAATAGTCACATTTATTTACTTGAGATCTTCCTTATAGCAAGAACTGTTGAATCAAATATTGTATGCTTTTTATTTCAAGGGATGCTGCTTATTTGATTTACAACATAAAATTAATTGCACTACAGTGCTTCTCCTTGCAGATTTCAGGGTTAATGATCCAATTTGGAAAGATATTGAATGTGAAGCCTACCATTTCAAAACTACTTTATCAATTAATTAATTAATTAAACAAACTTGCATAACTGTCCATCTACCAGAAGGAATTCTGGGGAGCAAATAGACTAAAAATACAATACTCTAAAAATAAAAAAGAACATTTAATACAATAAAACTCACATTCATCTATCAGCCACTATGCCAGCTCCATCAACATCCTGGCCTCAGTGCCTTGAGAAAAGCCAAGTCTTCATTGCATTCCTGGAGGCCCACAGAGTCAGGACCATCCATATCTCCTGTCTCCCTCACAGAACAACTCTGTGCAGTTTCTAAATAAGTTATAGAAAGAAGAGAGGGAAGGAGGGAGGAAAGGAGGGAGAGAGATATGATAGAGACCGAGAGATTGTGATTGAGATTTCCCTGTGTTCTTACCAGCATTACAATTCTGTATTTTGACTCATGGAAAGCTGTTTCATAAGGCAGGCACATTCATGACGGAGAAGGGACTATTGTATGTGGTTATGTATTGAGTTATATTTTGACTTGGAAATCAATTGATTTTCCCTTTCTTCATTATATTGTTGTTAAACATACCTCATACATTGTATTATTTTGGTACAATGGCATTTATGTTGCATAGTATTGACTAAAGATTATTAATACTCCGATGTTTACACATCAAATCTTTTTGAATCTGATAGTTGGAGGTTAGCTATGGCTCTCCAGTAGAACTAAGAATCATAGAACTGAGTATTTGAAAAGGACCCAAAGCATAATCTAATCCAGTCCCCTGCAATAAGCATGAAGACCAATTTGTAATATGTGAACAAAGAGGGTGTTTTTGCAGGACCCCAACAAATTGAGAACAAAGTATGATTTTGCTTTTCTGAAATGCCTGGGAAATCCATATATATCCTCTATATGTATACCCACAAATATCCACATAAATAATATCCATTCCCATGGTGATGCTATATAGCAGGGGACTCCAACTTTGGTCCCTTTAAGACTAGTGGACTTCAACTCCCAGAGTCCCTCAGCCAGCAAAGCTGGCTGAGGAACTCTGGGAGTTGAAGTCCACAAGTCTTAAAGGGACCAAGGTTGGAGACCCCTGCTATATAGTAGTCTTGCTTACCAGAAAAAGATATTTTTTTTACAAGACACAGAATATGCAGGTTTATATGTAGCAGAGTTTTTGAGACTTTGAAGTTCCATGCATTTTGGAGTAGGGATTAAAACAAGCCTATCAGCCAAGAATTTAGGATCTTTTGTGGTAAACTGTTGTACTCTCTTTTTCTTTCTCCGATTACTGTTTTCCAAGAAGAGATTTCTAACTGGCAGTCTTTATTCTCAAGGCCCCTAGATTGGATTGCAAAGAGCGGTGGAGTTTGCACTTTAAAATGCCATTTAAAATGTAATCGAAGTCCTTGTATGATTCATCACTGTGAGTTTGTAGTGTGGAAATAAATCCAACCTAACTAAAACTTTACTTTGTAGAAAAATATGAGTCAAAGCAAATGGTTTCTGAAAATCATGTTCATTCAACTGTTTCTGATTTCTGATTTTTGACCTTACCTGTTTTCTCTTCATGTTGCAGTATATTCATTCTGCTGGAATCATTCACCGGGTAAGTTTCAGTCACTGATAGGATATTTTGTATACTTCTCCACTGACGAGTTTCATCATCTTAAATTTAGCCCTGTTTTAATAGTCTTTTCATTCTGATTCAGGACCTGAAGCCCAGTAACTTAGCTGTAAATGAAGACTGTGAATTAAGGGTAGGATTCATGCTATTTTGATATTCTCCTCCCTCTCTCCCTCCCCCCAATCTCATCTATCTAAATTTGTTGTCTCACCACAAGACAACTCTGTGAAGCTTACACGGTTAAAAACAATACAACTATATAAACACACACACACAGTAACAATAAAATTTTAAATTATGGTAAAGAGATGGAGAGGGAAAGGAACAAGATGTGCAAGCAAATCATTATCCATTATTCCCTAAGCTAAATAACATTTACAGAAAGTGAGATATTCATAGGATTATTTAATTTAAAAGTAATAGGAATCATCTTGATTATTAAATAGGCTGCTATGGAAGTTTTGGATCTTCATTCATGACAGTAATTGAATTTAAAATAACTGCTCATAGTTGCACACTAGGCCTTGCAAGTATAAATGAAAGAATAGATACATATCTACGTTGCTGGAATTAAAGTCTAACATTTGGGAAGAAAGATTAAACTGGTATATATTCGCAACAAATAGGAATCTCCTGAACAGATGACAAAATTACTATTGATTTTTTTTCTGAATGTTTATACTAAGATACAAAATTCTGTTTTAGGACGTGTCACTTACGTAATAATGTTTCTACCCCAATTTAAGTACTAATGCACAATAATGTTTTCTCCAAGATAAACATGGGCATTGGTAATAATATAAGTATACAATTATATAGAGCAGTTAAAAATTATTCATCACTTGCATACCGTTTCATGGAATGTGAAAACCTGGCAAAAGACAGAATCTGAACAACAAGAAGTGCTATTTGATCCAGAATGGATCTGTGCTCCAGAAAATGTTATCATAAAATAATCTCCCTCCTATTTGCCAGTAACATTTTCCAAAATTCCCTGTCCAAGAGAAAATTATCCTGATAATTAAGTGAAGGAGAATATACAATAACTGTACATCTTAGTTCAGTGATTCTCAACCATGTCAACCCTTAAGATGAGTGGACTTCAACTCCCAGAGTTCCCCAGTCATCCTGCTGGCTGGTCCTAGTTAGCTGTCATTTATTCATCATTGCAGAGCTTTGTAGCAGTCATAGATTACAAAAGAAAGGATATATTCCTAAAATGTATATGCCTTCCCCACAAACTCGACATGTTCTTTTGTAGTAGAATAATTCTCCCATCCCATGGTCAGATGACTTGATGCCTGTTTTATGTTACTTTCCCATTTCTGGAAATTGGAACCACTGTTGTATGTGTAAATTTACCTATGTGATTAATAGGCAGTATGCGAACAGTGCCTCAGACGGTATAACAACCTGATATCAGATCCATTGAATTGACTTATAAACAATTATGTTGGGATCTTCAGATGAGGAGTGAAATGGTGGACTATCACTTCTATCATTCCTGCCGGTTGGCATGCTGAACTAGACCTACTGAGTTGAGCAAGACCCACAGGTTCCTCAACCCTGTGCTAAGAAATGCACCCTGATATTGGTGGGCATAAAGGTCTTTCTTCAGGGATATAAATCAGCCAAGAATTTAGATTTTAGCATCAAGGTACTATCTTGAAAATCTAGCCTCTCTATGATTTGAAGTGTACAGTGAATTAAAATGATGGTGCTTTAGCCAGATATTTAAGATAATAGTACCATTCTACTGAAATCAATCTCGAAAATATTGTCCACTTTATGCCCTTTACCACGAGCCTCTGTCAAAATTCAGCTTTTCTGCCAGTTTTATATTTGGATCTGTGCTGGCTTTAAGAAAAGATGGCGAGAAGATGATTGAAATAAGCTGAGATAACCCATTGTGTTATGGTTCAACAGAATTACATGTTATTTTTCTTCAAGCCACCCCTCAATTTGTTCTGCTCTATCTCAAAGCACTGTGCAGACCAGAAAATTGAGGTATAACCTGTCATGTAATTTAAAGGCAGAAGGGCTTTGTTAGTTTGAACTACTGCTGTTTGTTTGTTTTTTTCAACTTCCCTGGATTTGAATCATGAGATGATGAAGATTATAATTATATCCTCTCTTTGTTTTGTATAATTCAAGGAGTGTACAAAAGCAGCTACCAATTTCCCCAACCACAACAAACCTATGAATTTGTGGGTTGGGCTGAAGGGGAGTGCCTGGAAAAGAGTCACCTACTGGCCTTCATACCTATGGGAGGACTGGAACTCATGGTCTCCTGTTTTCTAATCCAATACCTAACCACTATACCAAATTGGCCCTCTTGGTTTGGTTGTCTTGTCAGTGTAGTTTTTAATGAGTTCTGATAATCAGAATAAAAAGCAGTGGGAACATTTAATATAACTAAAATGACAGGAAACTTTATTCATTATTCTGTAGATTTTAGACTTTGGCTTAGCCCGGCAAACTGATGATGAAATGACAGGCTATGTGGCAACCCGATGGTACAGAGCCCCAGAAATCATGTTAAACTGGATGCATTATAATCAGACAGGTAAAGTAAATATTCTTTCTTATTGATATGTACAACGGCAGGGGTATCAAACTGCTTAGATCTGGCCCACGGGACCACCCTGGAAACAGTGAAGGACCGGCTCATGGTGCCTCTGCCAGTGAAAACAGAGGCCAGGAGGGCCGTGTGCCTCCCACCCTGGGCCCTTTTTGCTGGCAGAGGGGTGCAGCAGGCCGTCCCGGCCAAAAACGGAACTCAGGAGCCCATTTTCTCTGGAAGAGCACCCAGGCCACCACAGGTGCCCCCTGACATGAGTGATGTCAAGTTGGCCAAACACACCCAGTCGTTCCCCCCCCGCCCGAGGTCAAACACAATCTTGATGTGGCCCTCAATGAAATCGAGTTTTATACCCCTGTACTCTATGTGTGTGTGCATGAGAGAGAGAGAGAGAGAGAGAGAGAGAGAGAGAGAGAGAGAGAGAGAGTGGGTGGGAGGGGCAAGCCTTGGATTGTACAGAGTCTCTTGATTTGTGTATTTATGTCTTGGCAGTTGATATTTGGTCAGTTGGATGCATCATGGCAGAGCTGCTGAAAGGGAAGGCTCTTTTTCCAGGAAATGACTGTATCCTTCTTACAACCCCACCCCACTCCTCGACCCAACCCACACATACACACACATGGTAACCGACTGCAGATCTTGCTTTGCACTTAAAGCTTTTAAGGTAATATTAGACATTAAGCAAAATTGCTATAGCAAACACGTAGCAAACAGCTAAAGTGACTATTTTTCACAGCCGGTAATAGCCATAAAGGCTCAGAACATAATGTGTCCTTAAGCTGCAATAGGCCAACTAAATTTTGTTCTTGTATGTCTCATTTAACTAATGACCAGCAAACAAGCACAGCTTACAACAGTCAGTAGTTTGTGAGTTAATGTTGAAGGCCAAAGCTGCTGAGAAATTCATAATTTGTTTGGTAAGCCTGAAAGCCAGTTGCTAATGGTTGCTCTTATAGGGAGCTGCCCTTGAAGCAAATTAAGGAACTGGACAAATAGTTTGTGATATGATGTAATAGTTTTTAAAGAACAAGACCTGGTGATTTTCATACTTTCCACCCCAATTTCTTGGCTACAGGGATTTTGGAGACTGGTGATACAAGATAATGCTAATTCAAAAGCCTGGCTAATTTGTTGATAGAAGTGTCCATCTCTGTCCATCATCTTTTTATTCTCCTTTCTATTTTAGATAGAACAAAAGAACTATGTGTGTTTTTGGCAGTTTATATGTGCATATAATGCCTTTACTATCTTTCTTGTAGTTTTCTTAAACTGTTACAGATATTGACCAGCTGAAACGAATAATGGAAGTAGTTGGTACACCTAGTTCTGAACTTCTCAAGAAAATATCATCAGAACATGTAAGTATGATTTATTAATAGCACCATAATTAATTTTTTCATTTAAACTGTTACATGACTGACACTGATTTCCTGACAATGTTCTTTTCAGTTGCATATTTTTATCAAGTTGATTTTCAAATATGAGTGATCTTATATATATAGTTCAAAAACACAACCTCCAAAAAATTGGTGTTTTTAACATGACCGCATTGTGGGTTTCTGAGTATCAAACAACCAATAAAAACATCTGATTTCTAGTTAGCATAATTAACCAATTGCTGAAGCAAATATTTCTAGAGAAGCACCCTTAGGGCAGTGCCATCCTTCAAAAAGATGTAATTTCAACAGGAAGTCTCTATTGTTTTTTTTTTTTAATATTCATCATATTATATGGATCTTGTTTTTGTTTATTATATGAATCTTTGTTTACTTGAAATATTTAAATTTGAAGCATATTTATTTATTTATTTATTTATTTATTTATTTAATCATATTTTTATACCCCTGTACTCTATGTGTGTGTGCATGAGAGAGAGAGAGAGAGAGAGAGAGAGAGAGGGAGGGAGAGAGGGAGAGGGAGGGAGAGTGGGTGGGAGGGGCAAGCCTTGGATTGTACAGAGTCTCTTGATTTGTGTATTTATGTCTTGGCAGTTGATATTTGGTCAGTTGGATGCATCATGGCAGAGCTGCTGAAAGGGAAGGCTCTTTTTCCAGGAAATGACTGTATCCTTCTTACAACCCCACCCCACTCCTCGACCCAACCCACACATACACACACATGGTAACCGACTGAAGATCTTGCTTTGCACTTAAAGCTTTTAAGGTAATATTAGACATTAAGCAAAATTGCTATAGCAAACACGTAGCAAACAGCTAAAGTGACTATTTTTCACAGCCGGTAATAGCCATAAAGGCTCAGAACATAATGTGTCCTTAAGCTGCAATAGGCTAACTAAATTTTGTTCTTGTATGTCTCATTTAACTAATGACCAGCAAACAAGCACAGCTTACAACAGTCAGTAGTTTGTGAGTTAATGTTGAAGGCCAAAGCTGCTGAGAAATTCATAATTTGTTTGGTAAGCCTGAAAGCCAGCTGCTAATGGTTGCTCTTATAGGGAGCTGCCCTTGAAGCAAATTAAGGAACTGGACAAATAGTTTGTGATATGATGTAATAGTTTTTAAAGAACAAGACCTGGTGATTTTCATACTTTCCACCCCAATTTCTTGGCTACAGGGATTTTGGAGACTGGTGATACAAGATAATGCTGATTCAAAAGCCTGGCTAATTTGTTGATAGAAGTGTCCATCTCTGTCCATCTTCTTTTTATTCTCCTTTCTATTTTAGATAGAACAAAAGAACTATGTGTGTGTTTGGCAGTTTATATGTGCATATAATGCCTTTACTATCTTTCTTGTAGTTTTCTTAAACTGTTACAGATATTGACCAGCTGAAACGAATAATGGAAGTAGTTGGTACACCTAGTTCTGAACTTCTCAAGAAAATATCATCAGAACATGTAAGTATGATTTATTAATAGCACCATAATTAATTTTTTCATTTAATCTGTTACATGACTGACACTGATTTCCTGACAATGTTCTTTTCAGTTGCATATTTTTATCAAGTTGATTTTCAAATATGAGTGATCTTATATATATAGTTCAAAAACACAACCTCCAAAAAATTGGTGTTTTTAACATGACCGCATTGTGGGTTTCTGAGTATCAAACAACCAATAAAAACATCTGATTTCTAGTTAGCATAATTAACCAATTGCTGAAGCAAATATTTCTAGAGAAGCACCCTTAGGGCAGTGCCATCCTTCAAAAAGATGTAATTTCAACAGGAAGTCTCTATTGGTTTTTTGTTTTTTTTTAATATTCATCATATATGGATCTTGTTTTTGTTTATTATATGAATCTTTGTTTACTTGAAATATTTAAATTTGAAGCATATTTATTTATTTATTTATTTATTTATTTATTTAATCATATTTTTATACCGCCCTATCTCCCGAGGGACTCAGGGCGGTTTACAGCCTGATAAAAAACACAAATATAAATACAAGATAAAATACCAATTTAAAAACTTATTAAATAAGGCCGAATATTAAAATTACAATGAAAATAATAAAACCCCATTAAAACCAAATTTAAAATTTAAAATTCTAGTCCAGTCCTGCACAAATAAATAGATGTGTCTTAAGCTCACGGCGAAAGGTTCGAAGATCAGGAAGTTGGCGGAGTCCTGGGGGAAGTTCGTTCCAGAGGGTGGGAGCCCCCACAGAAAAGGCCTTTCCCCGGGTGTCGCCAGTCGGCACTGCCTGGCTGACGGCACCCTGAGGAGTCCCTCCCTGTGAGAGCGCACGGGTCGGTGGGAGGCAATCGGTGGCAGCAGACAGTCCCGTAGGTAACCCGGCCCTATGCCATGGAGCGATTTGAAGATAGTTACCAAAACCTTGAAGACGATATAAAAGCAAATAGATTAGAGATTGTGGTCATCTCCCTTTAATGTAACTTGTAGCAAAATATGTGATTTCAAGATTGGAAATAATGTCTCTTGGCAGACCAAAGTATTTCACTATTTACATCCATTGTTTCATTTGCATAGAAATCTAATCTATTTGCTTCTAACTTGCTGGAAGATATCTGCTAAAGAGCAGCGGTGGGATTCACTTACCTTCCCTACTGGTTTGCAAATGTGAACGCACATGCTTGCTTCGCTCGCGCCTCATATGCACATGCGCAAGGCCTTCTGCACATGCATGGTGTTCACACATTACATCTGTGCAAGTGGGCGGAGCCTCCCACAGTCGCCACTACCAGTTCGCCCAATCCGGAGAGAACCAGCTGAATCCCACCACTGAACATAAGGCTACACTGAACTTCTTGTACTTTGCTTATTACCACATTTCTTTCCATCAGAATTCTGCCAAACATTTCCTAACACATCCCACCCCCCCCAAATCTCCTCTATATTTTTTTGCACTATAGAAAGAATGGCATTTTGATCTTTCTAGTCCTGCAAAGAAAGTCTCCTTTGACCTTTATTCTGGTGGTCCTATTAAATGATAATTACAATGTGCAGCCCATGTGGATCTTATTGGAGTAGAAAATTATGGCATCTTTTCTCTAATCATATCTGTCCTTGCTCTTTTTTTAGAGATGTGCATATAATTAAGGAGATTAGAAAGCTCAGGACTTCTGTCTAATTAAAATCTACATTGAGCAGCAAGATAAATGAAAAGAATGATAAAAAATTCTTTCATCTTCTGTTTCTCATTCTGCTATATAATTTGTACATTTTATAAATATTTGGGGACATTTGATTATAACAGTGCAGTCACAAGTCATATTTTCAAGTCATATTTAATCTCAAACTTTGAATTTATGCATGTTTATGCAATTTCACATTTTGCAGGCCAGAAAATATATAGAATCTCTACCATACATGCCTCAACAGGATCTGAAAGTAGTATTTCGTGGAGCAAATCCATTAGGTAAATATTTAATACTCACTACTATTTCTAGGAGGAATAGTCACTGAATGGAAAACAAATCATTACTGCAAATCTCCAAATATCTTCTTTTTGATACTGAGAGTGGTTATAAAAATTGCATTGGGAACTCCCCATTGTCCACAGACAAACTCCAAATGAATTACTCCTTCGGACCATTTTATTTATAAAGGAAGCATTATTTCTTTTTCATTATATTGATTATTTTTAATATAAATATTCTGTGATGTGGAGTAGGATGCCTGGGATATCTCTGAGAAAAAAGAAATAATATATAGTTAGATGGGAAGGCATAGGAGTAAAAAATATGGTAGTAATTTACAAATTATTATTATGTAAATAGTTAATTAATCCTTTATGTCAAGGTTTCCAAATATTTTGAAGTATAAGTACTTTTGGAATTTTGAGAACATATTGTGGATATATCACAAAACAGGTACTCTGCAAGGGTTGTCCATTCACAAAATAAACACTGGGTTACATAGACAATGAAATATCAGCAAGCAAATAAGCAAACGGGCAGAGAGCGCCAAGGATCCACGGCTCATCCCTAAGCCACATATATTCTTTTTTTGTAATGGAAATAAATTGTTACCCATAATTTGTATCTCAAGCATTGCTGCCCTGAGACTAGGTTGGAAACTTTGGCAGTGGAAGTGAAAATACCTAGACTTTCTTATTGGTTGATTTAAAATTGATCAGCTGCTTTATATTAGTTCAATTCTTGATCTCTAGCTGTGGATCTTCTTGAGAAGATGCTTATCCTGGACAGTGACAAAAGAATAACAGCCTCTGAAGCACTTGCACATTCTTATTTTGCTCAGTATCATGATCCTGAGGATGAACCTGAGGCAGAGATGTATGACGAATCAATAGAAAATAAAGAAAGGGTTATAGATGAATGGAAAGGTAAGAAAGTATTTTCTATGGGGCGTAAATGTTATGAAGGCTTAAAACATATTAAGCATTATTAAGTATCACAAAGATACTTAATAAATTTATAGAAAGTGAGTCATACAGCCTAAGTAGCAGGGTCAATTACCAGCGAAGGATTAAATTGTCCCATAATTCCCCTTTTTGCTCTTATTTTACAGACATATTCCCATCACACACTTTTTATGAATGGCTTCATTAGATTTTTGTGTAGAAGCTCAGAAAAATGTACATAGTTCTCCATCCTTCTGGTTTCCCCCATAATAAGAATTCCATAGGTTGGACTAACTAGCTCAAAAATCACCAAATGAATTCCCATGAATGCAGGTGAGCTAGAACATGAGTCCTCTGAGTTCCAGGTCAACACATGAACCACTTTACCAGACTGCTTTCATATATATAATTTTAAGATATAATTTGGACGTTAACATATTTAACACACATTAATGCGGGGGGGGGGGTTGCACACACATGCGGGGTGTGTGTGGGGGCATTAAATTATGGGTGGCATGCACACGCACGACCCCCCCTGCCGTCCCCCCACTTTTGGCACATGACAGCAAAAAGGTTAACCATCACTAGCCTAGAATATCTAGTATCTGGTAGTTCTATGTATGTCTTTGGTGTCATCTAGTATTCATGTGGCTAAAAATGGACAAAAAATGAAACATAACTAAGGCAGAGTATCAGCAGTTAACCCGAAACTGCAAAGATCAAGTCAGAAAAGCAAAGGCTCCGAATGAACTAAGACTTGCAACAAAAGTCAAAGATAAATTTTAAGAAAGTTTCTTTCAACATATAAATAACAAAAAAGTCAAACAGTCAGTCCACTAAAGAGAGAAGGTGACAAGGAATTAACAGGTAGCAGAGATAAAGCAGAACTGCTTAACTCATTCTTTGCATCAGTCTTCGCAAAAAAAGAAACTATAGCTCAACCTACCAAAAACATAACTGTAAAAGACAGGCTAGAAATAAAAATTGAAATAAGCAATTGAAATAAAAAATGTTTAGAGAACACCTATCTGATTTTGACGAATATAAAGCACCGGGATCTGATGGATTACATCCCAGAGTTATAAAGGAGCTGGCAGATGTTATCTCAGATATCTTATAAAAATCCTGGAACACCGGAAAGTTACATCAGGATTGGAAAAAACCAAGGGTTTTTGAACCTTGTTCAAAAACAGTAACTCTGAGAGGGACCTTGGAATCCTAGTGGACGATCGCTTAAATATGAGCCAGCAGTGTGCAGCGACAGCCAAAAAAACCTAATACAATCCTTGTTTGTATAAACAGAGGCATAGAATCAAAATCACATGAAGTATTAATACTGCTTTATGATACCTTAGTAAGGCCACGTCTGGAATACTGCATCCAAGCTTTGGTCACCACATTACAAAAAAGATGTTGAGACTTTGGAAAAAGTGCAAAGAAGAGCAACTAAGACGATTAAAGGCCTGGAGACAAAAACATGAACAGTTGCAGGATTTGGGTTTGGCTAGTCTAGAGAAAAGAAGGACTGGGGGGGAGGGGACATGATAGCAGTATTCCATGATAGCAGTATTTGAGAGGTTGCCACAAACAGGATGGGGTCAATTTATTTTTCAAAGTACCAGAGGTCAGAACAAGAAACAACGAATAGAAACTAACCAAGGAGAGAAGCAACCTGGAATTAAGCAGAAACTTCCTAACAATGAGAACAATGAACCAGTGGAATAGCTTGCCGTCAGAAGTTATAGATGCTTCATCATTGGAGATGTCTTAGAAAAGGCTGGACAACCACCTATCTGAAATGGTATAGGGTTTCCTGCTTGAGCAGAGGGTTGGACTAGAAGATCTTGAAGGTCCTTTCCAGCTCTATTCTGATTGGATGCTCACTGCCAAGATATAGTGCACTAGCTTTAACTCCTACATTTTCTTGATTTGGTGTTGAAATAATTTTTAGATAAATATATAAAGGAGTTCCCCTGCTGATCTCCTTCATACCAGCATGTGCCATTTAGCCATGGTTTAATACTGGCAACTACTAGTGCACACTATGTCTACAGCAATTCCCCACTGCAAGAGCGTATAAATAGATTAAGGAAATTACTCTGTTTCATAACTTCTGGTCTGTCTGTTTCAAGCTTCAGGAAATACTTTCCCGTAATGTTTTCCTTCCTTTAAAAATGCAGGAAAATGCTAGAACTATGTGAAAAATTCTTGTTTTAAGAATTGGTGGATATGGGTAACAAATGAATACTAGGCTATTCAATTTTTTCATTAATCTTAAGAATATTTATTGAGTGCATCATTAAATACATATGCTTTCAGGGTTCTACATGCTATAAAATTAAAGTGTCCATGAAGTCTCACGTGGAACTTTTCTTTCAATAATTTGAAGGGGTATTTCTTTGTCAACTTCTAAGAAGCCAGACTTTTAAAAAGTAAGGGGTTATTATTATTTTTTAAAAGCCTCTATGATTCCATTTTATTTATTTGAACTAAAGCCTAGACAAAGAAACAGTGACCTCTCCTTAAGGTTATTGACTTTGTTGATTCTTGAAGTTCCAGCGGTGGGATCCAGTATACGTCTTTCTAGAGATGTGTAATTGTACCAGATTTGTGGTTGTCATGGCAGGTGTGAGACTCCAAGTCTCCCTTGACTAGGTAGTTTCAATATGTATATTTAATCCCAAATCAAGATTTCTATGGTAATTGAGTGCTATTCCAGAGTTACTCTGACTAGTGACTAATACCCTGGAAAACAAACTGATGTAGAGGAATGGATGGTACTGTTGTGGTCCGCCAGCAGCCCGTGGACCTGGCAACGGAGTCAGACAGTGAGGAGGCTGGGGAGAACAATGGGCCAGTCCTGAAGTCGGGGAAGGCTCAGATGAGAGCTCTGCATCAGAGGCAGAGATGGGGCCAGGGCCATCTGGGAGCGATGCACAGACTCCGGAGCCTCCAGAGGTGGACAGCAGAGAGGCAGAGGAACAGGAGGAGCCGGTTCCTAGGGCATGCATGCGAAGAGCTGCCAGAAGGCAAGAGCAGCTGAAGAAAAAAGGACAACTCGGGAATAAGGCCAGAAGTTGATTGGCCCCTCCTATAAGGCTTAAAAGAGCAGCAACGAGCCGTTGAGTTCTTTATAGAAAAGCAGCGTTGATTTCCATGCTTCTTATCAGCGTCTCTTGAACTTGCCAAGAAAAGCCTTTGGCAGGTTGCCAAAGAACATCAAAGGTTGGTGATAAGACCAACGGGACTGGTTATTAAGAATTTTGTTTTGGACTAAGCTGAGAATGAATTAATTGTCAGCTGTTTTAATAAAATAAGTTGTTGAGGACTGAATTGTGTTTACTAATCACTACTTGGGTCTTGGTCTCAACAGGTACATGGATAGTTTCCCTATATCAGGGTTGTCAAACTCAAGGTCCGGGGGCCAGATCCGGCTCAGGGGTGCTTAGATCTAGACCGCAGGGCCACCCTAGAAACAGCAAAGGACCAGCCTGCAGTGCCTCTGCCAATGACAACAAAGCTCACGGGGCCCACATGCAGCTCTCCTGAGCTCCATTTTCACTGGCAGAAGGTTGCAGGAAGGCATCCCAACCAAAAATGGAGCTCAGGAGCCTGTTTTTGCTGGCAGAGTACTTGGGCCACCATAGGCCCCCCCTGACATGAGTGACATCAAGCTGGCCATGCCCACCCTGACCATGCCCACTCCGCCCCCCCCCCAAGGTCAAACACAATCCTGATGTGGCCCTCAGTGAAATCAAGTTTGACACCTTTGTCCTACATTAACCCATCCTCCAATTGGCAGCAGCCCTTATAATCAGCAGACTGTCAAATAATGCTTTTGAAAAGCAAGGTAGAAATCTTATTAAAAAGGTTCACTAATTATTACATATCCTCCAGTCCTAGCTGCATCATAGTGTGTCCAGACAAACCTGGCTTGGAGAGATTAATTCCAGATCAGAATTTCATGTAGAATTAAATCCTCAATAATAGAAGTTTTTCTAGCTATTCGAAAGCGATATTTTGGGCCCATATGCACCATCACCAAGACATTCTTGAATGGACAATTATATGAAGGGGAGGCCAGACACCAACCTAACATCCTTCCCCTAACTTCCAAGTTGCAGCCTTCCAACATATTTCCTGCAGTTTTCATGTATTTCTATTCCTTGAAGCAATTTTATGTGAAAGCAACAGTGTGTTCATAAACTTAAATGACAGTATGGTAAATTAAATAAATTAAGACAAACAAAATGTACTATAGCAAGAAGTTAGCATTTCTCATATACCGGTAATCTTTTCAAGTTTGTGGATTTTGTTCAGAGTTTTCACGTCTTATAGCTTTTTAACTGCTAATATTTAATATTAAAATATTTTTCTTACCCTTGCTCTTTTTTTGAAGAACTAACATATGAAGAAGTGATCAGCTTTAAACCACCTGACTTGAAGATGGATAGCCTTGAAATTGAACAATAAATCCAGACTCCTCTTTTTGCTATGCTTTACTCTGAAGACTATAAAACATCTAGCACTGCAATTCAGTTTCCTATATGACAAGCATAGATTTTACAATCCAAAGATCTTGGAAAAGCTACAACAATGCAAGCAAAACATTCTGAAGAAACATACATTGGGAAGGGAATTGTCTTGTACTACGAATGTAATAATTGCAGAACATTAAGTACTGCTTCATTCTGAAAAATGATGCACTGAAGTTTGTCTTTTTAAATTTTGTCTTCTCTGCATGTTCCCAGTGTGATGCCAAAAATTGTGGTTTGTTTTTTTTTTAAAGAGATTATTTTCTCAAATTGTATAGTTAACGCATGAATGTATGTGGAGACAAATAGAAATCCATAGAAGCAATTTCTTATTTTTAAGCATTAGGATGTTTTTCTTCTTTTTAATTTATAGTTAGTGCCATTAGGAAAAGGAGCCAGTGTTGTAAATTAGACATACAGTAAAATATACTTGTAGTTTTACCTTCAAGAACATGAGTGAGCAACAATTACAAATCAGTCAAATTTATTGTTTCCTGATAGTATTAAAGTTTGTCATTGTTTCTCCTGTAGTTGTAGAAAAGTGCAGGACACAAGTTTTATTGGGAATTTTGCACTATAGTACAGAGTTCCACAGCATGAGGTCTGGAGGAAGAGTTTATCTTACATGTTTGAGCTCTTTTGAAGATAACTCTCTGCTAACACAATTTTTCCTGTAATTTTGCAGTGCCTCTCTTTCCATCTTCTTGTCAATAAACTGTTTCCTTTTCTAACTTTCTATGCCTTTTGTTTAGAAGTTGCATTTTAATCTAGCGAATATGGAATACTATGAATGGACTGAAATAACTGTTCATCAAAATATGTTGAGTATACAAGTGGGCAGTCTAGCACATGATACTATCTAGCAAAACATGGTTACACCGAAATTGCAGGACTATGGCCATTTTAAAAAATGGTTCAAAAGAAGATGTCTCCCTTGTGAAGTAGGGTCCAAATGAACCGTTAATTTGCTTTCTCCATTCACCCTCCTAAAATTTATTGGGACTTCTTGAGGGAATACCTGGATGTTAAGATCTGCAGATCCTTCCTCAGCTCTCTTGCTTTATCTGTGAAAATAAGACTAGAAATATCTGATGGCTAAGAATAGCTTCCTGGAGATCCCTATTGAACAGATTACAGGAAAAATTGAAATCCAGGTTTTTGATGAAAAGATCATGCCCTGATTATCCTAAAGATACTTATAGGAAAAGGGAATAGCAATAAAAAATTAATTCCTACCTCCCCATCCCAATGCTTTGTTTAGCAAGCTTAAAATTGCAAGTATTACTCTTGAATAAAATTATAGGCAAAAATAAATTGTCAAATATTAGTCATAGAATAGTAATACTTTGTTACGCATTTAACAGCTACTAACTTTGGTCTTTCTGATATTTTGCATTAAGCTTTACATTTAAAAGAAATCTAGAACATTAAAATTATTGTAACAAGATGCTTGAAATTTATTAATAATTTGGGGATGTGATTTCATGGCATTAAAATATTCTGGTAGACCTTTCTCTGTTTTAAGATTACAGTTGCCTCATACAATTACCTGTCTGTATCTAAAAGGCTGAAAACAATTCATCCCCAATCTGTGTATTGCACTATTGGAGAGCCCACCCGGCCAGAAGAGGCACCAGGATTGTTCAATTAGGAAATTAAGTCTTACAGAAGAGATTTCTTGGGTCCAGGGGAAGAAGCAGCACGAAAAACATATGAATCGGGTGAAATCTGAATAGGTTTGCTACCAGTTCGCTGGCCGTGCATGCGGGCTGGTCACAGATGCGTCTGGTTGCCAAGTGTGTGCTGCATGCATGCACACACACCAAAAGCGCACTGCGCATTTAAAAAGCTACCAGTTTGGGTGAACTTGGGTGAGTTAGTTACCAGTTCAGTTGAACCGGTAGTTTAAAAAGCATGTGTGCATGCGCAGTATGCACCAAAAGAAGGCTTGGGAAGGTAAGTAGAACAGCGAGGTGGGGAATCAGCTGTGGTGCGCAGTTTAGCTTTGCTAGAAAGCAGGAAATCCTGCCTTCTAGCAAAGCTAAACCACGCACCACAGATGATTGTCAGATCATAGCTTTTTTTAACTACCGGTTCGACTGAACTGGTAGCTTTCTTTACTACTTGTTTGCCCGAAACAGTAGTTTTTATCGCTAGCAGTTTGTCCAAACCAGAGCGAACTGGTAGCATTTCACCCTTCATATGACCTCCACCTTAATTGCACTAGGTTTAAGTTGTTCAGGAGAATTACTTCGGCAGGATTTCAAGATTCTGTTTACCCAAGTAATACCCTAATAGTAATAATGAAGATGAAGAACTTTCCTGAAATCCAAGTCGGTCTAAGGATGCTTCTATCCTTATCATTGCATTCTGTGCAATAAGCCATCCTTCAGCTTCTCCTGTCTCTCTTCCTTACCTGGCTAAGTGTCTCTTCACAAATCAGAGCTGTAATTATGGGGGAGGGGAGGCAAAGCCTGGAGTCCCACAGGGAAGAGGAGATTTAAGGAAACATGATGGGGGAGAAATATTTCACCAAAAGGAAGTTAACTCCCTTGCAACTCAAGAAGAAATGCCAAAAGGCAATAATTGGCAGGATTATTGACCAGTGCAGGTGCTGGTTAGCAAAGTTAACTAGCTCAGGACAGCAAAACCAACAGCATTGTGGAGGAGGAGGAGAGCAGCAATAATTCAGGCTGGTGCCAGAAACGTTTTTGAGCTGGAAACCCTTTTCCTTACCTGACCAATGAAAGAGGACACATCTGTGTATAGCAGGGATGTCCAAACTTGGCCCCTTGAAGAGTGGTGGACTTCAACTCCCAGAATTCTCCAACTAGCAACTTGCTTAAATTTATAGCACATGCTGGCTGGGGAATTCTGGGAGTTGAAGTCCACCACTCTCCAAAGGGCCAAGTTTGGACACCCCTGGTGTATAGGATTCTAAGTCCCTATTTTCAGCAGAATACTGCTAGAGGCACAATTTGTTCTCTTTCTAAATACCCCCTAAAGCTCTGCTATGTTCAGCTGTACATCTAGACTCATAAATAAATCTAAATTCAGTTCTACTCTGTTAGTGGATTCTCAATTTTAAATAGAGCAAGAGTTCTCTTCTGGAGTAGGGGCGGGGTTTGCCCATCTCACTTGAGATGTTAAAATTATTTTCTAGGAATATGCAGGTATAAATTTCTACAATTAATTTACATACCTATACATCCAAACATTTGAGGAAAAACATGTCAAAAGCATTTAGACTACTTAGTCATTTTCAATGGTTGTTGCAAATAAAAACTTAAGAAGGCATCACATCTCATCAAAACTCTAGTCCTGTTGATGCATTATAAACTATGGCACATGTTTACTTTTGTTTAGGAATCATGGAAAGCTGTTTGCAATGCTAGGCTATCGGGATTAACAGATTAACAGAGTTGGAAGGGACCTAATAGATCATCTAGTTCAACCCCCTGCTCAAGTAGGAGACTCATACACCATTTCTGACAAATGGCAGTCCAATCTTTTCTTGAAAGTCTCAAGTGATGAAGCTCCCACAACTTCCGAAGGCAAACTGTTCCATTGGTTGATTGTTCTCACTGTCAGAAAGTTCCTCCTCATTTCTAGGTTGAATCTCTCCTTGGCCAGTTTCCATCCAATATTCCTTGTCTGGCCTTCAGGTGCTTTGGAAAACATCTTGACCCCCTCCTCTCTGTGGCAGCTCCTCAAGTATTGGAAGATGGCTATCATGTTTCCCCTGATCCTTCTCTTCACTAGACTAGCCATGCCCAGTTCATGTAACCGTTCTTCATATGTTTTATTCGCCAGTCCCCTAATCATCCTGGTTGCCCTCCTCTGCACTTTTTCCATAGTCTCAACATCTTTTTTATAGTGTTAAGGAGTAAGTAAGTCACAAGGCATGCATTAAATTGTTTCTCCAAACATTTCATTTGTTTTTTTAGGATATCCACTATCTTCTGCCTAAAGTGTTTTACGCTGCCTAAAGTTGGGCTCACCCGGGAACTTTTAGACTTATTGTATAGAGGACAGAGGGGAAGAGGAGCCTGAAAGAGGAGGAGGAAGAGCTGCTATGAAACAACAATAAGACAAGAGGGGCTTGAACCATGGGACAAAAAACTAAATTGAGAAAATGTATCAGACAATAGAATAGAATAGAATAGAATAGAATAGAATAGAATAGAATAGAATTCTTTATTGGCCAAGTGTGATTGGACACACAAGGAATTTGTCTTTGGTGCATATGTTCTCAGTGTACATAAAAGAAAAGATACATTCGTCAAGAATCATAATATACAACACTTAATGATAGTCATAGGGAACAAATAAGCAATCAAATCATATTAGGAAACAGTCAATAAGGATAACAGCAACAAGGTTACAGGCATACAATTTTAAGTGGGAGGAGATGGGTGATAGGAACAATGAGATTAATAGTAGTGCAGACTTAGTAAATAGTTTGACAGTGTTGAGGGAATTATTTGTTTAGCAGTGATGGTGTTCGGGAAAAAACTGTTCTTCTGTCTAAGTTGTTCTGATGTGAAGTGTTCTATAGCGTCATTTTGAGGGTAGGAGGGTAGGAGAAACCCCTCTATATTTTGCATGAAGATAAAATGGAGGGGAAAGGACACTCAGACTTACTAAATTCTCTTAATATAGCTATTGTAATAAAAATAGGGGACGTGGTGGCTAAGTGGCTAAGATGCTGAGCTTGTCGATTGAAAGGTCGGCAGTTCAGTGGTTGGACTTTCTAGTGCTGCATAATGGGGTGAGATCCCATTACTTGTCCCAGCTTCTGCCAACCTAGCAGTTCAAAAGCACATGAAAAATGCAAGTAGAAAAATAGGGACCACCTTTGGTGGGAAGGTAACAGCATTCCGTGCGCCTTTGGCATTTAGTCATGCCGGTCACATGACCAAAGAGACATCTTCGGAAAGGACTGGCTCTTTGACTTTGAAATGGAGATGAGCACCGCCCTTAGAGTTCGGAATGACTGGCACATATGTGGGAGGGGAACCTTTACCTTTACCTCAATAAAAATAGTTCTGATCTATATGTCTTTGGTTTCTTAGTCTAGTCTTCCTTGTTGGGCTGACAGATCTGCAGGTACATTGATAAGCAGTATTAAGTTCTTGTGGTTTTATATGACTGAGCTCTGTAAGGGAGACCAAACTAAGAAAGAGATACAGTGTAGACCAGGGGTGTCAAACTCAAGGTGTCATGTAATGTATTGTGACATTTTCCCCCTTCGCTAAACCAGGCATGGGCACAGCGAGCTCATAACGCATCCAGCCCGCAGGCTGCGAGTTTGACAGCCCTGGTGTAAACCTAAAGTCCTTTTTATTAGAAGAGTTATTTAGTAACAAGAATCCTGCAAATCTTAATTTGAATGTTTCAATTTTCCTCATCTTATCTGATGAGGAAAGATAAGGGGGAGCATTCTGTATGAGGTTTTTTCACCTCACACCCTCTTGACCTGGGCTCAAGTCACATCTATCTGATCGTTGGCAATGAATCTTCCTTCTATCTCCCCAAGGTCATCTTCTATATGCACTACAATGATTGATGAGAATAATAAAAAAATCTGCCTACAATTTATGCTTCAATGGCCATATACTGTACAAGATTAAAATATGGTCATTTCAAAGTAAAATGTGAAAGGTTAATTAGTATTTGAAAGTGAAAAAGAAAACCATCACTATTTTCACAGAGTAAAATCTGTGTCCTAACCTATTAACCCTGAAACCATCATTATTGATCCAAAAAATAGCAGTTTTGTTTAAATTTCATAGAAATGAATAAGATTGAAGAAAGTTGTGATGAAATAAGTCCTTTTGATTTAGAGGCAACTAATTTATTCTGCATAGGGGTTAACAGATTTAATGGAATTCTTTTCAAAATTATGGTGCTTAGTATTTTTTTAGAATAGAATAGAATTCTTTATTGGCCAAGTGTGATTGGACACACAAGGAATTTATCTTGGTGCATATACTCTCAGTGTACATAAAAAGGCAAGATACATTCATCAAGAATTCTAAGGTACAACACTTAATGATAGTCATAGGGTACAAATAAGCAATCAGGAAACAACATCAATATAAATTGTAAGGATACCAGCAACAAAGTTACAGTCATACAATCATAAGTGGAAGGAGATGGGTAATGGGAACAATGAGAAGATTAATTGTAGTGCAGACTTAGTAAATAGTTTGACAGTGTTGAGGGAATTATTTGTTTAGCAGAGTGATGGCGTTCAGGGAAAAACTGTTCTTGTGTTTAGTTGTTCTGGTGTGCAGTGCTCTATAATGTCGCTTTGAGGGTAAGAGTTGAAACAGTTTATGTCCAGGATGCGAGGGGTCTGTAAATATTTTCACGACCCTCTTCTTGATTCGTGCAGTATACAGGTCCTCAATGGAAGGCAGGTTGGTAGCAATTATTTTTTCTGCAGTTCTAATTATCCTCTGAAGTCTGTGTCTTTCTTGTTGGGTTGCAGTTATTAACTTGTAATATTATAGGTGTAAATGTCATTGATCAATGAGGCTGGCTTCTAATTGCAACTCCAATTTTCTGTATTTGCTTGGAAATAAATCTATTGAAATTACTTGTGCAAACATATTCACATTAGACTGTGCATCCAATTGGAAATAAGCTTTTTTAAACACACACAAGCAGAAGTAAGGTAAGTTTATTACTGTGTTTAAGTATTAATGTCAATTAGCAAATGAATTGATGCCATTTCTCCCTTTATAGTCTGCCTTTTGTTCTAAGCAGGTTAAAATAACATCTGCAGGTCTTAGTCTATTGCAATCCTATGAAAGAGACTAGGTTGAGAAAAAGGGATTGATCTGAAATAATAATAATAATAACAGAGTTGGAAGGGACCTTGGAGGTCTTCTAGTCCAACCCCCTGCCCAGGCAGGAAACCTTACACCACTTCAGACAAATGATTATCCAACATCTTCTTAAAAATTTCCAGTGTTGGAGCATTCACAACTCTGCAATCTCCAAGAGAATTCCATAACCAAGTGTGAATAGGAACTTCATTTTTCCACAGCTTTTTAAAAGAAGTTAAAACTTTATGTAGCAATAATACAACATATAAAGAGAGAGCTGTATAGATAATAGATATAGATAAATGCCATTTCCATCTTTTAAAAAGTACATCAGTAGTGTGATCTGTGCTTTTCTTTTTTTGTCATAATCCTTTCATTTAAAACAAAGGTGTGTTTTTTTAAAAAAAATACTGTCTGAATGAACACATGATTACTGAGGTTATATAATTGTATATGACATTAGTAAATAATACCAAGCAAAACATATCCAGTTGTTTTTATGATAAAAAACACAAGTATAAATTGTTTATCTTAATTTCCAAAATGTTCACTACATTGTTTTAATTTTTTTTTTAAAAAAAATTAAAAAAACCTCCTACATATAATACAGATAAATATTGACTTCCTCCTTTTTGTACTTTAACCAAGTAGTCCCCATTGATGCAAGGTTTACAAATCATACTTTAAATAAATGTTTATCAACCTAGGGAAGATGGGTGGACTTCAACTCTCTGAGTTCTCCAGCCACTGTAATGGCTGAAGTCCATGCACCTTAAAGCTGCAAAATTACTCTAAATGTTTGTATTTATTTTGTTGTGCAATATTATATATATATACAGTGGGGTAAAAAAGTATTTAGTCAGCCACCAGTTGTGCAAGTTCTCCCACTGAAAAAGATGAGAGAGGCCTGTAATTGTCATCATAGGTATATCTCAACTAGGAGAGACAACATGAGAAAACACATCCAGAAAATCACATTGTCTGATTTGTAACGAATTTATTTGCAAATTATGGTGGAAAATAAGTATTTGGTCACCAACAAACAAGCAAGATTTCTGGCTCTCACAGACCTGTAACTTCTACTTTAAGAGGCTCCTCTGTTCTCCACTCATTACCTGTATTAATGGTACCTGTTTGAACGTGTTATCAGTATAAAAGACACCTGTCCACAACCTCAAACAGTCACACTCCAAACTCCACTATGGTGAAGACCAAAGAGCTGTCGAAGGACACCAGAAACAAAATTGTAGACCTGCACCAGGCTGGGAAGACTGAATCTGCAACAGGCAAGCAGCTTGGTGTGAAGAAATCAACTGTGGGAGGAATAATTAGAAAATGGAAGACATACAAGACCACTCATAATCTCCCTCGATCTGGGGCTCCATGCAAGATCTCACCCCGTGGGGTCAAAATGATCACAAGAACGGTGAGCAAATATCCCAGAACCACACAGAGAGCTGGGACCAACGTAACAAAGGCTACCATCAGTAACACACTACACCGCCAGGGACTCAGATCCTGCAGTGCCAGACATGTCCCCCTGCTTAAGCCAGTACATGTCCGGGCCCGTCTGAAGTTTGCTAGAGAGCATTTGGATGATGCAGAAGAGGATTGGGAGAATGTCATATGGTCAGATGAAACCAAAGTAGAACTGTTTGGTAGAAACTCAACTCGTCGTGTTTGGAGGAGAGAGAATGCTGAGTTGCATCCAAAGAACACCATACCTACTGTGAAGCATGGGGGTGGCAACATCATGCTGTGGGGCTGTTTCTCTGCAAAGGGACCAGGACGACTGATCCGTGTAAAGGAAAGAATGAATGGGGCCATGTATCGTGAGATTTTGAGTGCAAACCTCCTTCCATCAGCAAGGGCATTGAAGATGAAACCTGGCTGGGTCTTTCAGCATGACAATGATCCTAAACACACCGCCTGGGCAACGAACGAGTGGCTCCGTAAGAAGCATTTCAAGGTCCTGGAGTGGCCTAACCAGTCACCAGATCTCAACCCCATAGAAAACCTTTGGAGGGAGTTGAAAGTCCGTGTTGCCCAGCGACAGCCCCAAAATATCATTGCTCTAGAGGAGATCTGCATGGAGGAATGGGCCAACATATCAGCAACAGTGTGTGAAAACCTTGTGACGACGTACAGAAAACGATTGACCTCTGTAATTGCCAACAAAAGATATATAACAAAGTATTGAGATGAACTTTTGATATTGACCAAATACTTATTTTCCACCATAATTTGCAAATAAATTCGTTACAAATCAGACAATGTGATTTTCTGGATGTGTTTTCTCATGTTGTCTCTCCTAGTTGAGGTATACCTATGATAACAATTACAGGCCCCTCTCATCTTTTTCAGTGGGAGAACTTGCACAACTGGTGGCTGACTAAATACTTTTTTACCCCACTGTATGTATGTATGTATGTAAGTAGGTAGGTAAGGTAGGTAGGTCTTTGGTTATTCGGGTTTTCTCCCGCGTAAAACTGGAAGTGTCTTGGCGACGTTTTGACGAAATCCCATTCATCATCTTCAGGCTAGGTGTTTACAACTTCGTGCTTCTAGGAGCACGAAGCTGTAAACACTTAGCCTGAAGATGATGAATGGGATTTCGTCAAAACGTCGCCAAGACACTTCCAATTTTACGCGGGAGAAAACCCGAATAACCAAAGACCTACATACAAACACCCGTGAAAACCTCAGAAAACAAATATATATATGTAGGTCTTTGGTTATTCGGGTTTTCTCCCGCGTAAAATTGGAAGTGTCTTGGCGACGTTTGTGAAATCCCATTCATCATCTTCAGTCTTCAGCTCCGTGCTTCTGGGAGCAATGTGTGATTGCAGCTGTTTCTTCCTTTTTAACTGCTAGTGGGGGTTTGAACTGATTGGGTGGGAGCTTGGCTGTGCTCTGATTGGATGGGGTTTTTTTTGTGCTCTGATTGGCTGGCGGTGTGTCCTGTTTGGGTGGGGGCTTGGTTGTGCTCAGATTAGTCTGAGTTGCAGGGGGATTTGAGCTGGTGAGCTGCACTGCTGCTGTTTGGCTTCGTGGTCGTGGTTGTGCTACATCTTTGTAGTGGGTGTCAGTCTGCTGCATGTATGGATTGGAGGGGTTTGAAATGGCTAATGCAGCTGCGGTCTGGCTTCTGGTCCTTGGTCGTGCTTCCTGATCAGTGTGGGTTTGGGTCTGCTTTCTGGGTGGATGTGTGGAGGTGACATCCTGTGTGGACCTTGTGAGTGTGGGTCTGGTGTCATTCCTTGTGTTAAGGACTTGTTTGTCAATAAGGGCGGGTTTCCAAATGGCTGGTAGGCGGGAGGTATCATCTCGTTTGTTCATGCTGTGTGGGCGTTTTTCTATCTCGATGGCTTCTCTGATTATTCTGTTGTTAAAGTGTTCAGTTTTGGCGATAGTTCTGGTCTTTTTAAAGTCAATACCGTGTCCTGTGGCTTTAAGGTGTTGGACCAGGGAAGAAGTTGGTTCCTCTTTTTTGACTGAGTTCTTGTGTTCTTCAATGCGTGCACTTATTCTTCTGTTGGTTTGTCCGATGTATGTGGTGGGGCAGGCGGTGCATGGGATTTCATATACTCCTTGATTTTCTAACTCAATTTTGTCTTTGGGGTTTCTTAGGATGGTGGATATTTTTTGGTTTGTGCAGAATGCTGTCTTGATGTTATGTTTGTGGAGGATCTTGCTGATTCTGTCTGTGGTGCCTTTTATATATGGGAGGAGGGCTGTGCCATTTTCTTGTTCTCTGTCTTGGGTTTTAGTGGTGAGAACCCCTAAATGATGAATGGGATTTCGTCGAAACGTCGCCAACACACTTCCAATTTTACGCGGGAGAAAACCCGAATAACCAAAGACCTACATACAAACACCCGCGAAAACTGCTTCCAATATTTTCATGGCTGTTTTGATATCCTAACCTACTGGGATTGTTAATTACATACTAGGATCAGGAGTGCCCACAGGGTGTGATTTAAAAATAAGGCAATATAATGGCTGTGATAGTGGACTCAAAGCTCTATCAAGACTCTGTAATAAGCCATCTTGAGATTACAGCCTGTGGACATCCCTGACTTCAGCTCCAGTATTAGAGAAAGGAACCCTGCAACAGAACCACAAAGTGCCCTTTGACATCTAGACTAGGTCAGGCATTCTGGCCAACATGGCCAAAGTGAATGAAGCAAAGTGTCCTGGGTCAGCAGCATCTATACAGCTATAGGTTCCTCACCTAAGATCAGTGACGGTTAACCTTTTTGGTGCCAAGTGCTCAAAGTGAGTCCACACATGTGCAAATGCATGCGCACGTGTCAGAACCCCCAAAATGCAATGCGAGTTGCATGTGCGCATGTCCTCCCATGCATGCACCCTCCCGTGCCCCATTTTGGCTTCCAGGTTGGTGCAGAGGGCTTTCCAGGCCCAAAATGGGGCATGTGCCCCATTTTATGCCTGGAAAACCTCCTGCACCAACCTGCAACCCCCGCGTATGCGTCCCGCTCCCGTGCATATGCAGCAGTGACCCAAAGACCAGCTGGCCAGTGGGAGGCATGCACACTTGCACGGTGGAGCTGGGCTGGAGCGACGGCTGGTGTGCCCGCAGCGAGGGCTCTGTGTGCCACCTGTGGCACGCATGCCATAGGTTCGTCATCATGGCCCTAGATTAAAAGACAAAAAAAACCCCATAAAATTGATTTTATACCGAGTATCTCTGTTATACAAGTAAGAAAGCTTTTGTTTTTTTATAATAATGAGAGCAAAAAGAGGAAGGTGACTTTCAGAAAGGGCAAACTCAGCATCTTCCTCAAAGCCAGTGGGGACCATGAAGTGTCTATATACAGCATGCCATTTTTGAAAACTCTAAAGTGAACTCACAAGAAAACAAGTCTAAATTGTTTTGTATCTTGGCAGAATTTGAAGACAGCTGAATAAATGGTTCTACCATGTTCCGCAAGGTGTCAACAATTAATTGCTCACAGGTAAATGGAGTACTCTGCCTAGGCACACTGACACTCCCTTGTTTAGAAAATTGGTCAAGGTCATTAAGCAGAAATTACTCTGCCAAAATCATATTGTTCAATTATACAGTGAGTGTAGCAAAGTGCATTTTAATTATTGGTACTTCTGATATATTAAAATATAACTGATTTGTAGAGCCCCCAAACCTGGTCTAATTCATTCAGAGTAGCAGCAGTCAATTGCAGTTAATATATTGCAATGGCACACTAACAGCTGAAAGATTCATGCAGATGTAAAATCAGGTATTTTAAAATATTCACCTTCCTAACTCTCTCCTAGGACATCCAGAGTGCATATTAAAAAGGGCGTGGCTTCAATCGTTCAGCCAATGATGCCTTCTTGACATGCCTTTTTTTTGGTAATAAGTTTTTATTTTATTTTATAGCATACAAAAATTCCAATTTCAATTGAACAATGTGCTGTTTGTGTACAAATCATTTTAGGAAATAATAAGCAAAGTGTTTACCACAATATTCATTGCAATATCCATAGTATTAAAATTAATAACAATAATAATAATCATACTATTTGTTTAACCAAGTTAACATATCTTCCTTATATCATTGATCCTTCCATATATTTCCCTGCTTCTAATTCCTATTTTTGTCAGGTAGCCATTGATAAAAATAAGTCCCAAGTTTCTTTTTTTTATTTAATTGTAAATGTTAGCTTATACATTTCCGCATGGACATGCCTTTTTTTAATGTCCATCTCTTCCAATATTCCCATATTGGAAGAAATCATCCACATATAAAATGTATACAAATACAGACAACTTCTCTTTTAATAAATTAATAGATGCAATGCAAAAGGGAATTTGCTTTCATAGTTAACCACTGTTGGCCCTGGATTATGGTGGCAGTTTAGAGAAGTAGGAGGAAAATGTTCACAAAAACCATTTCTCATGTGAAATTAGATTTTCCACAGAGCCATATTGTTGGAAGAAGTCGTCTAGGCCACCTAGTCAAATGTGACATCCATGCAAAAATCCAAATTAAAACATCCCTAACAACTCTACTGACATAACCAGTAAACTGAAGCAAACCACCACTGTTTTGAGTAATTGGTCCACAATCAATGTGCTCTCCTCAATGTCTTCCTGCAATTTAAATCCATTTTTTCCACATCTTATCTTCTTGGATTATAAGGAGTAATTCTTTTTCATGTGTCAGCTTTTCACACTTTTTGATAAATTTCAGAAGTGAATAAATGCAAGAAAAGTAAAGACTAACTCTAAAATATGAAGAAACCTCTTGGTGGAATATCTCACTCTCTTTAAATATATGATCCTTGTTTTTCAAGATTATTACCTTATACAGTAAAGAGATTTGTGTAAATATAAAAACTAAGGAGTATTGCAAATGCTACTCAGAGACAACTAACTGCATTGGACTTAACAAACTTCGGCTGAGTAGGTTGCAAAAAAATGCTTTTAAAAGGTAAAAAAAGGCTCTGACGATCACAGCTGAGCCGTGTGATCATCAGAGCCCTTTTTTTTTACTTTTAAAAGCATTTTTTTACAACCTATTCGGTTGAATAGAAGGGGAGAGGATCTATGGGGCAAGCCTGAGGGAGAGAAGGGGAGAGGAGAGGCCTATGTACCTACTCATTAATTGTCAAACTCTTAAGTGTCGATTTATCAAACTTGATCACATAGTCTGATAGTGGAACAAGGGTATTCAGCTAGTTCAATATATCCCTATGCAACAAAGCATAGCACACATAATCTCTGCCAAAGAAATATTGCAGACTACAGATGGAAGGTGCTCCCACGCAGATTTTATTTTGTATTTTTGTTATCTCCAGCTCTTGCTTTCCTATTCCTGACAACTCATATTTGCCAGCCCACTAGATGTGTATCTTGAAGTACAACATTGGCTAGAGGGGAAAAGGCTGCAATCAAACTCAACCCCTGGCCCAGGTCATTTTCAATAAACTGTATAGTGTAGAAAGCTGGGCTCTAAAGATAAACTCTAATTTATCCCCCCAGCCTCAATAACATTAATCAGATGATCCCACTGCTATGATGATGGCTCAAAATCTGGTAACAAATGGAAACAATACAATTTTGAAAATCTTGCCAAAGATCAATTCTACTAAAGCAGGTTGTTCGCTCATATTTTTTTGTGCACCTGGTATACTCAGGCAGGATTGTTTTAGGATCTTTTATTTATTGTTCTGTAACTAGTACTGGCATATAAACCCAGAGGTACAATAGGAAATAGATATTGCCAGTACTTTGTACGATGGCCTTTCTATCTATCAGAGATAGAACTGTCTGCTTGAGACACAGAAGTCAACCTTGGCATGGATAGTCACACCAGTCATACTTTAATAGAAATCCTTGATGGATCATCAGCTAAGATTCCAGGAGGGGGTTTAATTTGGTTTGCTTGCTTTGTGTTTGGTTTGGTGTTTTGCACCTCACAAGCAAGCTCCCTGTGGATTAAGTATAATATGCCTGAACAGCTTCCTTCTTGGTGAAGGAATCACTCCAGGTAAGGTGTACAAAGGAGTTTTTAGCAATATCTAGTATTTATGTGTCTGTTACCTCTAAGCCAGGGGTCTCCAACCTTGGCAAGTTTAAGATTTGCGGATTTCAACTCCCAGAATCTGGGAGGAATTCTGGGAGTTGAAGTCCGCAAGTCTTAAAGTTGCCAAGGTTGGAGAGCCCTGCTCTAAGCTTCATTCTTAAGTACCGTAAGCACTGAGGGAAAAATAAAAGAGACCCTAGCCTTTCCCCCTTTAAATTACTGTATTTAGGAAAAGTCAAACCAATAAAGAGATTACACTGTATTTAAGAACTCTAGGCTGGAGAACACACTTTGGGTGATTAAGATGATTCATAGCGTCTACTTATAATCTATACCCTAATTTTTTATAGAGATAGTAGAGACAAGATTGATAAACTGTAAGTAAATGAAAACTAGCAAATACTAAATTCGATTTATACTACTAGATACCCTTAGGGATATGGTCAAAAGAGTTGATATGGCAACCACAAAGTTACAATTGAAGCTGTTTTTTCATGGGAGATGCACATTAAAAAAGGCAGAGCTTCAATCCTCCTATCATGGATGGCAGCCTTGATATCCTTGTTCTTCTTTTTGATTTTTCTCTTGGCTATCATGCCTAAATTGAACTCCCCAGTCAAGAAATCAATCATGGGTGGAACATATTTTTGCCCACATGCTCTTCTGTGGTAATCACAGAAGTCTTCAATTAACCTCCCTTATGAAAAGGGCAATAGAGTACATCACAAATCCTTAGAACACAACAGCATTTCAACTTCCTAGGACATTCTGCAGCAGACCTCAAGATGACTATTTTGGAAAACTAGCATTTTAATTCCATAACTAAGCAAGAGATTGCTGAAGTCACATACCTCAAAAAGTTTCAGACCATCTCAGTGTTATCTGCCGAAACATCTGTCCGTCACCACCATCCACTTCGCCTCACATCAACAAAAATCTATGTGGCTGCTTACAGCTGACATCAACTTGATGACACAAAACCAACATTGCCATCTTTATTTTGGTTTTGGATAACATAATGGACAAAGAGGGCTGGTTGAGCTTCAGATAATCCCAGGGCAGTTTAAGAACAAATCTAAACCTACTGCTGACTGAATTTATATGATGGCACAATACGTTACTGTATATCAACCTGCTTCATTCCAGTTAAATCTGATGGTGGACAGAACCTAACCCTGAGGCTGAAGGGATCTCATCCAAGGAAGTTCCTGGAAATTGGAAATTAGGTTTACCGTATGTCCTAGTTTGACTGGGATTTAATGATGTATTTGTATCCCACCTTTATTTTTACAAATAACTCAAGGTGGCAAACATACCCAACACACCTTCCTCTCCTATCTGGCTTTGCATCGCAGCCAGTTTACAAGTCCTGGAGAACAGGGTTGCACCAACCCACAAAAGGAGCATATGTGGCTTTAAACGCTTATTTAAACGCTTGGCATGCTGCACAAAGAAGGAAACTAAACTGCACTAACTTCCCTGCTGCCAGCTTTACTTGTCTAACTAGCTTGCAGATTGCAACCTCCTCCTGCTTGAAAAGATGATAAAACATAGTAATGGAAATACTTAGGATAGGAAGACTAGAGGTGAGGCTGAGAGTGAGTAATCTCTCTGTAAACTCCTCTGCTTGCAAGAAAATACCTTATGCCACCAGACTCCAAATTTTGGGCTTAGACAATTTAGAACTACGCCGACTTCAATCTGACCTAAGCATAGTACATAAAATTATCTACCACAATGTCCTACCTGTCAACGACTACCTCAGCTTCAATCACAACAATACACGAGCAAATAATAGATACAAACTCAAGGTAAACCGCTCCAAACTCGATTGCAGAAAATATGACTTCAGTAACAGAGGGGTCAATGCCTGGAATGCACTACCTGACTCTGTAGTTTCTTCCCCAAACCTTTAAGCTTAAACTGTCTACTGTTGACCTCACCCCATTCCTAAGAGGTCTGTAAGGGGGGTGCATAAGTGCACCTGCGTGCCTACCGTCCCTGTCCTAATATTCCTTTTTTACTTACTCTTTTCATCTATCCAAATTATGTTTATACTTTTACCTGTTATCTAATATATGATTGACAAATAAATAAATAAATAAATCTATCTGGGGAGACCGTATCTGTGGGCAGGTTGGGCTTGGAGGCAGTTTTCTGAGTTTTTAATCGGGACGTGTCTATGTTAGGACATCAAGCGCAGTTAATTATGAAGAAATAATGTCTTCCGTTTTCGCCAGAGAGAGAGAGAGAGAGAGAGAATCCCAAAGCCGCCCCGCCCGCCAAAAAACCTTCATTTTTGTTCCAAAGCAGCTGCTTTCCACCCTAGACCTCCGTGCTGAAACTTGGCATAACCCAAGCCGGCATTTTCTAACAACGCGGAGGCGAGAGAAGCCATTCAGGAGCCAGAAAGGGTCCAGGCCACGTCCATCCCGCAGAGTTTCTCCCTCTCCCCCCACCCCGCCAACCCACCCCCAAAATGAGCGCGGAAGGAAGGGCGGAGAGCGCGCGCACGTGGCCTTTCGGCGTAGCCAAAGGGACCGCCGCGCGGCTCTCCTCCTCCTCCTCCACCCGGTGAAAGCGAATAGGAGGAGCAGGCAAGTGGGGTGGGGGCGCGCGCGCGCGCTGGGACCCAGTTAGTTCCGTAGACCCCCCGCAAGAGGAGACGCGCGCGACAGCGCGCGCTGCCGCACAAAAGGCCCTGCGCGCGCCAGCCAGGCACAAGGAGCGGGTGTAAAGTAGCCCGCCGCCCTTTTCTTTTCTTTTTTTTCCCCGGCTGACGTTCCTCGCAGGTTTTTGGGGGGTTTTCTCTCTCCAGTTTGTGGGAAGAGGGAGAAGCCGCGATGACCACCCCCAGGAAAGGCTTCTACCGCCAGGAGATCACCAAGACTGTCTGGGAAGTGAGGGAGCGCTACCGAGAGCTGCAGGCGGTGGGCTCCGGAGCCTACGGCGCCGTCTGGTAAGTGGTCGCCAAGGCACACCGGGCGCCCCTGCTTTGCGGGCAGAGGAAAGAGCCCCGAAAGGAAGCGCTGCGCTGCTGTCGGCGCGTTAAGTCCGGCGCCGTCCAGCAAGGGAACAATGGCACTGTTTCTTCCTCTCTCACACACACATATACATCTACACACCCATAAGCCTGTTCCGTAGCAGCCGGTAACCAGAGGCGGGCGCACGAAATGCCAGCCTTAGCGCATGCATTTTCTTCCGCGGAGCTGCGGTTTCACCGATTCACACGATATGCTCTTTGGGTTTTCTCTGGTTTCCTCTCACTTTGCAGCAGCCGAGGTCTCTTAACGCGCCGGGAGACACGAGAAAGCCTCCAGTAACCGGCAATGAACAGTATCGTTAATTAAGTTAGCATGCGGGGTTTTAACGTGTCGTGTGAATGCAGCACACGCTCCGTTGAAAGCGAACCCAGGACCAGCGGGGTGCTGGTGTTAACCAGGACTTGGCATTGGCTTTGAAGGTTGGGTTTCTTCATTCTGCCCTTTTTACCACGTTGTACAGAAGATGCCGAGGGAGGCGAGAGAAAAGTTAACTGCATTGTTTTGGGGCAGAGAAGGGGCTAACGATCTTTGGGACAGGGGAAAACCTGAAACAACCTTGGGCAGTAAATTATAATTTTGCAACAACAAAAATGTGGCTGGTTTTTGTAAAGGGAAATGTTTACACACACCCGAACTATTCTTGCAATACATGTCATTTTTACTAACTGGAAATGACTCAGCTTTTTAATGTCTTTGCTGCTGCAATGAATTAATCAAGGAGAGAACCTGGAACTAAGGAGACATTTCCTGACAGTTAGAACAATTAATCAGTGGAATGACTTGCCTCCAGAAGTTGTGAATGTTCCAACACTGGAAGTTTTTAAGAAGAGGTTGGATAACCATTTCCTACCTAAGCAGGGGACTGGACTAGAAGACCTCCAAGGTCCCTTCCAACTCTGTTATTCCATTGTTCTGAATGTCTTCTTGTGAGTAATTAAAAACAAAAGCCAAATAAATAGAAAGCCAAATTTTCTGTTGGAAACTCAATTCCAATAATTAATAGCCAGCATCTAGCCAACCTAGGAGGATCTGATAAAAAAAAGCAAAATTGGACTTGTTTTTATGGATGGAAGACCACTAGGAGATTCTATAGCTATAGGGTAGATTGGGAAGTTGAAAAAGCAACTTGGGAAAAGGCAATTACAAACTGCTTCTATATTATTGCCAAAATACCCATGAAGTCTGTCCATTACATCACATTACATCCTGTCCCTTCTTCCTATTTCCCTTCCCTTTTAATGCTTCATTCTATTATTTCCATCTATCAATTACTGGTTTCTTCTCTTCTGTTGATCCCAGATCTCAAATGGAAATAGGAAAAATTGATGTTTTATTTCCTCTGGCATGTGCCCTGATGATGGTTGGTGTAATTGGCAGTTTGAATGCATTGACAAAACTGCGCTTCTGTGACCAGTTATAATTCTGACAGATTTTGGAACATAAAATGCTGAATCTTGATTTCAGTCTTCACTTATTCTGGAGCCTGTCCAGCTTTTTTCCTTTCAGGGTAGCCTTATGATCTGGCCAGATGGATATATCTTTGACTCATTTTTTGCGATGTATTCATTGTTTAAACTAAATGAAAGTGAATTTATGTGGAAAAAGGTATTCTGAATGGGAAAAAATATTTGGCTCCTTTAAACTTTCCAGTTTCCAGTATGTATTCTAAGTCAAAAGAAGCAAAATTGAGCAATGTAGAGCAGTGTTGTATAATAATAATTGAAAAGAGTAATTTTTGCAATATTGAGGATAACACATGGGAAAAATACAAAATACTGAGTTTAAACAACGAACATGAGTAATTATGAAAAAAATGAAATTGTTATTCCTGTAGTTATTGATAGATTGGGCATGAGAAGGAATAAATCTGTACAAGCACTAAGTATTACCTATATAGACTGGATTTACCAAACCTTCCACCTTGCTGGACATGTTATGTCTTGGGACATAGAATTTGGATTTCTAAAGAATACCTGTCAAAGATGTGATTCTTTTTATTCTTTATATACAGGTAGTCATTGCATCTTTTAATTTCTCCAGCTCAAATCCTGCTATGGACAAGAACATTAGGCCTATCTACAATGTTTTCCCCAAAATAAAATATCCCCTGATAATAAGCCCAATTGGGCTTTTGAGTGTATGGCAATAAGGCCAAGCGCTTATTTCAGGGTTAAAAAAAAATGAGACGGTCTTATTTTGGGGGAAACACGATAGGTGAATCTAAATAAGCAAAATTAAAGTAGCTTACCTATAGCTTCAGAAATCCATAATTTTCAATATATCCAAGTCCTATAAGGTACGAAGAGACTTAATCTTCTGAAAATGTTTTCAAACTCCTTGAAGAACAGGCAGCTATTGAGATTGCGTGGACTCCTGCATGGTTATATCGGGTGCATTTGCTTCAGTCTTGTGGATCAGAAGGTCCTGCTTACAGTCACTCACACCTTCCTCATACCTGTTTGAATTAATGCAATATGCCTTATGTGGGACATCCTTGAAACCATCTTGGTAGGTTCAGCTGGTCCAGACCATAGTTTCAGTAGTGATGATAACATCTAGAGTGGTAATGGCTAACCTTTTTGCCATCACGTGTCAAAAGCACGTGGGGGGAACGTGGGGGATCATGTGCGCGTGACCACACCCATAATTCAATGCGCCCCACTCCCCCATGCATGCGCATGTGACCCCCCCACGCTCCCCCCACTTTTGGCACATGATGACACGGTGGGCCCGGTAGGCCCGTTTTTTGCCCTCCCCAGGGTCCAGAGGCTTTCTTGGAGCCTGGGGAGGGCAAAAACGGCCTCCTCCCCAGATGGAAACAGCCCGTTTCCCGACTTCCAGTGGGACCGGAGGATGGAAACAGCCCATTTCCCGACTTCTGGTGGGACCGGAAGGCCTGAAAACCAGCTGGTCGGTGCACATATCTGCGCCAGAGCTGAGCTAAGGCAATGCTCGCATGCCCACCGATGGTGGCACGCATGCCATAGGTTCGCCATCACAGATCTAGAGTCTCTCATGTAACACATCTTTTGAGAACTACTGGTTATCAGTTTCCTTCTGAGCGCAAATCAAGGTATTTACCATTGATGGCTTAGGACCTGGATTTTCTCCCAATGGCTTCTTCCTGTCCAATAAGACCCATATAAAGAGTATCCCCAGCCCCCTAAGGAATATCATCCCCAGGGACCATGTTGCCTGTGCTTTGGAACAACATCCACCTTCAAGTTCTTACTGCCTCAGGTTCCATTTTCAGAACACATCAGAGCATGGCCATGGAAGTGGAAGAGAATGGTGTAACCCCTCTTGTTATGTTTGGTTGTTCCTCAGGTGTTGAGGTTTTTGTAGAGGTAAATCTAAGTCACTTCAGCCTTTTGGATTGGAGTGACATATGACCCCCAGTAAATAACAATACAATTTGTTGTTGATCTATCTTACACACACACATGTCTCTCTCTCTCTCTCTCTCTCTCTCTCTCTCTCTCTCTCACACACACACACACACACACACACACACACACACACACACACACGAAACATGATCTTATGCTCTGCTGAGGTTAGTTCTTAATTCTTTGATAAAGTATCTATTTCTCCTGCAGAAGTTCTCTGGCTTCTCTTAAAATGAGGTGATGGAAGGTGATGGAAAAGAGGTGTCAGTGAGTCAGTGCCAGTTAGAGAAACAATACAACTTGAGCAGCTTCTTAGGTTTCTTGTTACAATACACCTCTCAAACTGATAAGCAGACTAGTTTGTTATTAAGGTAGAAGCATGTAGTTACTGTATTGGTGGTGCTAGGAGTGAGCCTCAGTCAGTCAAGAATTTTCCCTAGATAAGCAAACTTCTTGCCCTACTTAGAAGGAGAACAGGGGAGAGGTAACCTCATTTGAACAACCATCCTTATTAATTCATAGACACCTTTGTAGTACAATTAAAGATAGAAGCTGAATCTTTCCACCTTAGAAGGTTAATGCAGTAGCTATTTTGGCTTGACAGGTCCACCATCTTCTCTACTTACATATAATTCAGTTTTTCTGTCTCTGTTAAGTTCAGCTATTGACCAGAAAAGTGGAAGCAAGGTGGCTATCAAGAAGTTGTACCGCCCATTTCAATCAGAGCTTTTTGCCAAACGAGCCTATCGGGAACTGCGCCTTCTGAAGCACATGAAGCATGAAAATGTGAGTACCTGCTCTAATGAACTTTCTGTTCCATAGTCCAGAAAATCCTTGTGCACTCTGATTTAGCAGCCTAACAGGAACTAGTTTACACGGACTAACATGGATCTAGATGATGATCCAAATCAGTGGTTCCAACCTTTTGGACCTCAGGGACCACCACTTCACCCGGCCGAAGTTCCCACGCCACTTCAGCAAGTGCTCCTCGAGAGACGAGAGCTTGCAGGGGGCCGATCTGGTGTCCGCAATGGAGAGCAAAATCTGGCTGCTCCCTGGACCAGTCGCCATTTACTGCTCCAAGTCCCAAGCGGCAGGAGACGAGGGCTGCTTTGCGCCACCAGCTGGCGCAAATATACCGAGGTGGAAGCTGATGCTGTGCCAGTGCAAGTAGTGCTTCACTCCCGCAGCTTCCAGCCATCGCAATCGCTGCTTCAACCTGCTTGCGCCACCCCCTCCCCCGCTGCAGCCCCAGCACCATTATTCATTCCGGTCAGAGAGGGCTGCTCTCCTTTTTGCGTATTGCACCACCTGCATGTGCCACTCCAGGGCAGAGATTTCCAGAGCCGGTCCCATATTCCAGAGCTGTAGTAATCACACTCACAGGACTGGCCCATTGGTCATCCCAGAGCAGCTTCTCCACCAGGGTGCACCAGCAAAAATAGGAAGATTTCTTCACAGACCACCAAAATTTTCTTGCAGACCACGGTTGGTGACCACTGACCTAAATCATTGTTGTTGTTTTATTATTTCTTCTAAATGAGTAAGTTTTGCGCAACCTTTCATTCATCCACTGCCTCATCAACTATTATTAGTAACAGAAGCCTAGTATGGACAAGCATTGCTTAACAATTCTAGTTTAGCACCTGATAAACAAAACTTCCTTTTTTCCAAAGCATGGCCATGAGAATAGCATTTAGCATTAGTTCTGAGCCCAAACCTGGGATAAGTTTAACAGAACAATCCCAAATAAAAGTCATCAATACAATTATCTATTTAGGCAACACATTTTTAATGTTTCTGACTCCTAAAAGTTGTTATTCTTCCACCTTTAACCACTTTCAGTCTTAAAATACACTCTGCAAAACCTTATTGAACGTTATTGAAACAATCAGCAGTCAGAATTGGTTAAATGAATAACAATTAAGATCTATCCATAATTAAAGTCTATTTAGTTCAAATTAGAACTGATAAATACACTTATCTCATAGAACTGATAATAAAGGAATAGAGCAGGTGGATGAAAATGCTAATCATAGCCTAATATTACGGAATGCCAAATTTTAAAAAATCTTAATGATTAAGTGAGAATTGTTGTGGAGTTTAATGAACAAGTGGTGCCAGTCTGATATTATGTTCACTGAGCCCTTTGGCTAAATGGTATCGCTGTGTATTTCTATTTCCATGCTATTGATATCTCAAATGCCTGGAATTCTATAGGAACTGTGACTTAAATGCAGTTTTAGAAATTTTGGTGAAATTTTGATTTAATTGTAACTGATTTTTAATATATCAGCATTGCAAAGTCTTAATTATTTTTGTGATTTGGAATTACAGCATTAAAAAACTATAGATAGATAAATAGATACAATTTTTAAATATATATATAATGTAAATAGTTTACTATCATGTCTGAACAATAATACTTTGTGCAAAATGCCTGTTCCCCTTTTTTGAAAACTAAAGAGACTAAAGGTTTTTGTTATATCAGTTGATACTTCCATGTGCTCTTGACAGAATTACTTTTTAGTCCAATTAAACATTATATGTTTTGTCTAGTAATTATCAGTACTGGTTGTGAATCTGGGGGTTGAGGAAGAGAATGCTGTCTTGTTGCTAATTACAAATATTCCATTCCACTCAAGCCACAGTTTTGTTAAAGTGCTCTTTCAGAGTTTTTGTTTTAGCATTGCATTTTAGCATGGAGCAAACTGAATATATTTTGAATCCATTAATTACTCTTTTTCAGCACTAATCATCTTCTATTTTTCTGCCAAGCAAATAAATTAGTGGATAAGAATCAGGCAGGTTTGTGTTTTCATGCAGGTTAATTTGGTCAAGGTTTTCTTGATGGGATGCAGTAAATCAAGGCTCAGCACTTTTTTTGGCTCCTGGCTTTGTCATTTCTCAGATGAAGCTTGTGGGTCATGAATTTTCATGAGAATTTGTGAGATAATAGCAGGCTTGTAATATTTTATCTATTCATTAAATATTTAGGGGAGGGGTATCTATGTATGCGGTGTTGCTAAGCCAAATTAAAATGGGTAGAAATCTTTTAGTGGGAAGGATCATAGTTAATCTTTCTGGATGAATGATGTCTACAAGAGATTTACATCTTCCATGTGAACAAAACTTAGTTGGTGGCAATATAGTGAGTCTTTATTTTTTAATTGTGATAAATCTTTAAGATTATTTCTTTCTGATACCTACCTCAGAATGGTGTCCATTTGAACAGATACAGTTACAGTAGAGGAATCTCTGAAGTTGCACAAAGGAAGCTTCAGGTCAACAGTTTTCTCTTCTGATCCAAGGAGACATTTGCGCAAACAAAGCAGTGCCAAAGGAAATTTGATCTCCATTGACAATCCTCCTTCACATGAAGTATTTATAATTTCTGGTGTGTTTTTAGAGGGGTTGAAGAGATGGAAATCTCAGCTCCAATTTGCTCTCAGTTGCTCAGATCCAACCTGTACACATGATATGCATACAACATATAGGATACCATTTCCCTACAACATGGGAGTCAAACTCAATTTCACTGAGGGCCGCATCAAGGTTGTGTTTGGTCGGGGGGGGTGGGGGGGGTCAGGAAGGGTGTGGCCAGTTTGAAGTCACTCGTGTTGGGGATGCCTGTGGTGGGCTGAGCAATTTGCCACTGAAAACGGGCTCCTAAGCTCTGTTTTCGGCCGCACGGCCTCCTACAACCCTCTGCCAGTAAAAACGGAGCTTGGAAAGGCTGCCCGCAGCACTCCCAAGCTCTTTTTTTTTTTAGAATAGAATAGAATAGAATTTTTATTGGCCAAGTGTGATTGGACACACAAGGAATGTCTTGGTGCATGTGCTCTCAGTGTACATAAAAGAAAAGATACCTTCATCAAGGTACAACACTTATAGGGTACAAATTTAACACTTAATGATACAACACTTAATGATAATCATAGGGTACAAATAAGCAATCAGGAAACAATCAATATCAATATAAATCATAAGGATTACCAGCAACAAAGTTACAGTCATACAGTCATAAGTGGAAGGAGATGGGTGATAGGAACGATGAGAAGATTAATAGTGCAGATTTACTAAATAGTTTGATAGTGTTGAGGGAATTATTTGTTTATCAGAGTGATGGCGTGCGGGAAAAAACTGTTCTTGTGTTCTTTTTGCTGGCAGAGGCATCGTGGGCTGGTCCTTTATTGTTTCCAGGGTTGCTCTGCAGGCCAGATCTAAGCACCCTGCCGGCCGGATCTGACCCCTGGGCCTTGAGTTTGACACTCCTGCCCTACAGTAAAACAAACCCTGAATTCACTGATTGTTTGTCACATTTAAGAACTGTCCATCTCCTTCACAAAGCAATTCTGGAAAGTGTACAATAAAATATTAAAAACTTATAAAACAGTATGTAAAATTTAAAACAGGCAAGGGATGTTACAAAATTGATTAAAAGTTTGAGGGGGCTTTCAGGGCACCAACTCTCCGTTTCATTGGTGCAAGAAAAGATGTAGAGCTGTGTTTTTATCACAGCTTTATGGAAAGCCAAGAGAGTGGGGACCCGCCTCACCTCTGGAGGGGGTAGGCTTCCACAGAGTGGGGATAAAGGCAGAGAAAGCTCTTTGTGGACTCCACCAGTCACTCATTAACTGACGGGATCTGCAGCACATCTTTCCTGTGTGATCAGGTGGGTCAGACTGATGTAATGGGATAAAGACAGTTTTCATGCAATGTAGGGCTTTAAAGATCATAATCAATACCTTGAACTAGACATGGAAGTAGACTGGCAATTAATGTTTCTCATGCAAATAATTGCAATGGCAGTATTTTCTTATTTCTGTTTCTTTTCTTCTGTAGGTAATTGGGCTTTTAGATGTCTTCACACCAGATCCTTCACTGGATAAATTTAATGACTTGTAAGTGTATAGTTTTGGGGAAAATTTTGGGTTCTGTGTTATGATTTACACTAAAATAGATGCTGATCTCAAATTTCTTGGTATTTATATTGATGGAATTATTGTTCCTTCTTGCAGACCTGGGCATTTTATGGCTCAGAGATTCCAGTCTGGCACATGGAATTGGCATCAGTGGGAGAACAGGGCTTCAGTAATGTTGGGGGTGGGGTGAGAATGTCGGGGGCAGGATACCTATGTAGTACCTGCAGATGGTAGGGCATTGGCAGTGCGGTGGTGACCCTCCTCAACATTCCCAGTTTCTCATGTGGCCCCTTGGAAAAATTAGTGGCCTACCCCTGTTTTTGGTTAAGTTTGATCTGGAGTTAACTGGAACAGTTTGGAATCTGGTTCTTCATATTAGGATACAATAATGTAGGTGTTGGTGAGCATTGTCATTATGCTGCAAGAATCACGTGCCTTTATGTAGAATAAAATGACATTGCAATCATCTATGTTTTTACACACTATGAACTTAAAGATAGATGTTACCTCTTTATAACATTAAATAGAAAATTAAACTTCTGAAAGATCTTTCTAGTTTTAATGGTTAAGATTTTATCAAATAAAGCCGGAGGACATACAAAAGTAGTTTGTTTATTTATTTGTTAGGTTTATATACCACTTTTTGTTTTTGCCAGATTAGTTAAATATCTGATTTTTTTTAAAAAAAGCATATTTATTATTTATAATTAAGTATTGGGAGATCCAACGGTAGTCATTTATTAAAAAGTAGATTGGTTTAGCCATTTAAAACCTAAAGCAGCTTTTTCTACTCAACAGTAGCCAGGTGTTGATCCACAATTTCTGTTGTATGATGGGTGTTTGTAGTGTGCAACACTTGGGAAGTTGAAGCTATTTGTACAAAAAATAGAAATAATTTCTCCTGCCCCATCTAGCAGAGGAATCTATGAAACTTTTATTAGTTACTTGGGTTTCTGCAATTAATTGCTTCTATAAATAGTTTATTTTCACCCTCTTCTGCTTTAAATTAGTATTACATTTTTGCATGTATTTGTCAGCTTTTAACCCTGTATTTAAAGTCCTGCATTTTCTTATTATGTGTGAACACAGTAATATCTACCATACATGTATTAGTTTAAAAAAGCTACAGTTATTAAGTTACCTCAACCATATTTTTGTCATTAGTTACTTATGTTGTTGGAATAGCTTGCGAGCTATTCAGCAGCTTTGCAATATTCATAAGCTGTGGCACATTAGCCATAATAAAATCATGGAGGAAAGCACACATCAGTGTTTTCATTATTCAACAATTGTCAGCACTCCAGGTCTGATTCTTTGTTTATTATGTTGTGTTGTTGTTTTTTATCAGAAAGCTCTGCTTTTTCCTTTGCATTAAATAGAGTCCCCAGAAGCTGAAAAGTACCTGCTTTTTTTCTGCTCCCTTTTTATGTGTTTAATCACTTTTCTGCAAATTTCTCTGTTTCCCAATTTAAATAATTGATAGCCAAGTATAGATTGGACTACCTTAGACATGTTTAAAAGGTTAAGTGGATTTCATTTAATTTAGTAGGGCTTTTAATTAAAGATTAATAATATTTTATTATTTCTGGCAAGCAAGATAATACTTCTCCATGTGCCAGATTTGTTCACATTATCTGTCCAGTTCCAAAGTCCCCAATTCTGGGTCCTTCCAAGTAATTTACATTGCAATCGTCAAAAAAGCAACTGGAATAGTCTTCATCTTTTTGTCAGCCTTCGTCTTAACAGCACATGTGCCTCTCCATTGATTGATTGATTGATTGATTGATTATTAGGCCATGAGTTTGACACCCCTGAGCTAGATGATGGAGAGATTAAAAGAGTAGTTTTTCAACCTGCATCCTCTAGCTCAGCCTAGTTTTATGTACTAGTATAAAACTACGCCAACTATATCAGTGGTAGGTTTCAAATTTTTTTACTACTGGTTCTGTGGGTATGACTTGGTGGGTGTGGCATGGCTTGGTGGGCGTGGCAAAATCCCCATTTCCTCCCAATCAGCTGGGACTTGGGAGGCAGACAATAGATGGGGGCGGAGTCAGTCAAAATTTTTAGTACCGGTTCTCCGAACTATTCAAAATTTCCACTACTGGTTCTCCAGAACTGGTCAGAACCTGCTGAAACCCACCTCATAATGTTATCAATCAACATTTATTGTTCTAAAGTATAAACCATTTGTGGTGTTTAGTTTAAAAAAAAAAAGAACAGAAGCCTTTATATAAGATAATCCCTAGTGGAAAATAGGATCAATTTTTACATGATTATTTTATCATCCAAAGTAAATTCTATCTTGCTCTCAATCTAGGTAATGTATTGTAGAAAAAAGTTTTGCCACCAATTCTCTAGAATTTTAGGAAAGGTTTCAAGGCACTTCTTTTTACATTGACCTTTTTATTATACAGATAGTCCCTGACTTACAACCATTTGTTTAGTTACAACAGTCCCGAAAAAAGTTGACACAACCATTTTTCACACTTGCAACCATTGCAGCATCCCCATGGTCACGTGATTAAAATTTGATTGATTGGCAGCTGGCATGTATTTATGACTGTTGCAGTGTCCCAGGGGCATATGCTTCCCTTTTGCAACTTTCTGACAAGCAAAGGGGCGTGCATAAGAGCACCAGCGTGCCTACCGTTCCTGTCCTAATGTTCCCTTTGGTTGTATTCACTTTGTGTGGTTATTTCATGCTTATATTTATATATATTGTTGTGTTTGACAAAATAAATAAATAAAAAAAATAAAAATAAAAAAAATAAAATAAAGTCAATGGGGAAGCCAGATTCACTTAACAACCATGTTACTAACTTTAACAACTACAGTGACTCACTTAACGATTGTGGCAAAATTCAGTTAGCAACTGTTTTGTTTAGCAATGAAAATTTTGGGCTCAAGTTTGGTTGCAAGTTGAGGACTACCTGAATTCCAATTTAGTGTTCATATTTAAAGATAGATTTGTATTTTCTATACTGTCCTGATATCTTCCAACTGAAATATTCATAATATGGCATGCCTTTACATGTTAAGTTGCTATTATACGATATTACAATTAGACTATGTAATTCAGTTTAGTTCATGTTTAATTGCCTTTTCATTTTAGCTACCTTGTCATGCCATTTATGGGAACAGACTTAAGTAAAATAATGAAGCATGAGAAACTAACTGAAGATAGGATCCAGTTCCTTGTTTACCAGATGTTAAAGGGCCTAAAGGTTAGATCTTTCTCTTATAATTAATTGCCTCTTGGTTTTTGTCATCATTTTCTTGAGACAGAATAGCCTTTCTTATGGTAAGTAGTAGTTAAGGCATCATGCTAGAAACCAGGAGGTAGTGAGTTCTAGTCCTGCCTTACGCACAATGCTAGCCAGGTAACTTTGGACCTGTTATTTTCAGCCCTGGGAAAGCGGCAATGGCAAACCACTTCAGAAAATGGCAGACCACTTCTTCCCAGCCCTGGGAAAGTGGCAATGGCAAACCACTTCTTGCCACAAGAAAACCACAAGGACGTGTCAAGGCAGCCTCTGATAATCAGACACATGCAAGTTTCTAATCCACTTCATGTGATTCAGTATGGTGTAAAATTACATATTCGTTTTACAGATGGAATTTAAAATTAAAATGTAGTTTTATACATCCTTACTTTGAAGGAATTTTGATTTTTATGTTACATTTAAATTGGTGAACCTTTCTCTTCATCAGGGTTTGGATTTTAAATCCTTTTAGGTTTATAAACATTGATTATTTGCACAAAACCTTCTAGCTTCTCTATTAGTTCTAAATTTAATTAATTTGAAGGTAAGTATGAAGATTCTGTTTAATTCATTTACTTATGAACCTTATTTGTACTGTGTAGAAAATGAGGAATCCTGGCAAATAAAAATAAATTGCCTCATGATTTGTCTGAAGCTGGGGTTACAGTTTTGGTCCTAAAATACCCAAGTTCTATAAGCCTCCTTTGAAACATGCTATAGAATTGTTTTGAAGTTCCTGACTTATTTGGAAGCAATCAGTTACTCTTCTAGATTCGGACTTTATAGTAAATTATCTCTCCCTTTACTTGCTGAAGGAAGGAGAAAGGAAGGGAAGAATAGAGTATGGATAGAGATGATGGATATGGATAAAGTAGAGTAGAATAAAGTGGAGAGTGGAATGGAATTTTGTGGTCAGGTTTAGACCTTGGCACTGTTGAATTTACTGCAAACCAAGCCAGGAAAACAACAATGGCCTTTGATTACCTTAGGCCTCATGTAGTGCTCTGGTTCTTTTAAGCCAGAAAGCCATCTCAGTTGCAATGTGCAATCTGGCCCAGGTGCAGGGAGGGAAAAGCCATAAATATTGTACCTAGTGTTTGCTGAGAAGCAACACCTGGCTGTTTTTCATGTTTGTTTAAACTGCCTGTTATGGCAACAAGAAATGACAACTACCTTTCTGAAAAAGAAATGGGCATTTGATGTTGTAGTACTGTCACAGAGGATTACGAATGGTTTCATATATTTATTTGATTGATTTCCTACCTTTCCTTTACAAGTTTGAGGATACCGATAGAGAGCTTTTATCCTCCCATAACAACAACCCTGTGAGATATATTGAATTGCAAGAGTGATTCTAAATCACCCGCTGAGCTTTCATGGCTCAGGCGGATCTTGAATCTCTGCCTTTCCAGTCCCTAGTCCATCACATTCATCACTACATTACAGAATCTCCAACAGAATTCATTGCTTTTCCCTGCTCCTTGTTAGTTTCTTAGGAAGCTTTGCTTACCTAAGAATATTTCTGTAACAATCCTTTCTTACTTGTAGGACTAGTAATTCATTTCTTCTACACAAAATATACTGTGAATACATTGTGCAAATGTAAGGGCTCATGCTAAGATTTCAAAAAAAAAAAATTTCCTGCTAATATAGTAGAAAGAAGATTAAAATGGCTGAAGACTCTAGTTTGGGAATCCCATAGTGATGGCAATGCCATTGTTGAAAGGAAACAAGGACAGAAATAGAACCCAAGTAGAGCTATGGTGTACAAAAGCACCATCCAAGCTGTTTTGCAAATTTGTTTTATCTGGAAGTGTAGTGCTTGCAGAGAAGAAAGGCAGACAATTGGTCTTGAGCCAGAGTTCAAAAGCCTGGTTTTCTACATATATAGGTAAGGTGAAGTGTTGGTCTGCAGCAAAGAAATAATCCTCCAGTTAATAGTGCTTGGCTTGATAGAAGATTTCTGAATTTTCCATTCATATGTTTCTCAATCTAGATATCTGGTTTCTGATAACTGAAACAAATATTGATTTCTAGGTTTCTTGGATTGCAACTTCCATGAAACACAGCTAAAGTACATGAAGTAGGGTCTTTTTGAATTGAAAGACAAATTTTAATTTCAAAACCTTGTCATGGACACTGACAAAATGGCTGCTTCTTGTGAACTCTTGCCCATTTACATAACAAATATTAACAGTGGGGGCATTCAGGTCACAAAATGGCATTTATGAGAAAGCAGACAGATGAGGCTGTTCTGTTTCTCATATTCTAATCTTGCAAGATGCTCATTATTGCCTCAGATTACCTTTATCCTTTAACAGATGGGTATTCATGCAAAGTGCACCATTGAAGACATCAAAAGTTTTTTATTCTTAAGAACTATAAAGAGGTTTTGTGGGGACCAGAGGCATATCTGTAAATATAGACAAAATTACAGCCTGATCTAACCCTAACCCTAACCAAAAAAAAAGGAGTCAGATCATGATGAAGATGACTACTTGCATCACAGTGGTTCCCTATGGATTGTTTTTGCCATTGCCTTGCAAAGCTTTGGAAGAACAACAAAAACATTTCATCAATAGCAAATGAGTAAAATGTTTTTTGTTTCTTTCCACAGTATATCCATTCATCCGGCATAATTCATAGAGTAAGTAAAACTCTTCAAGCTTTCCTTTTTTATAGGTTTAGATATTTTTGTAGCAAGATTCTCTTCAATCACATATCCATATATAATGCTTGGAGTTTTTATACTGAAATTTTATAATGAAATATACAAAGAAAGATAACGTTTATTGTCCACTTTCAAATATTGTTACCTACAAGGCTTCTTTGAAAAAGTCTTTGCTGTTTTAATGAGAACTTGATAATTTATTCCTTGGGTTCTTTGATGTACTGTTTGCAAAGTCACATCTTAAATGCAAATTAAACTCTATGCTACAGGAAATACTACAATAACTATTTCCAATTCAGTAGAAACGCAATGAATAGTACAGGTTTGCTTTGTGATTGATTAAAAGGAGATCAGGATTTTGCATGCTTGTAATATTTTCATTTTGCTCAGTGGAAATGTTATAGTGATATACATGCACACACCTGTTTGACTTTGGATTTTTCTTTTAATATTTTGCTTGCTCCCTTGGCTTCTGTAATTGTTCAGTCACTGCCAGAGAAGCTTCTGATCCCTTGAGTATCAGTCCCTATGTTCATATTAGGCAACACATCAGCTCATTTGCATTCTGGGCCATTGTTTGTCTTGAACAACTAAAAAAAAATGCTTGCCTTTGAAATAAATACTTCCAATTGCAAATGAATTTAATTTTAGATTTCTTGTTTTAAACATCTTTATAGGATTTAAAACCTGGAAATCTAGCAGTTAATGAAGACTGCGAGTTGAAGGTAAGAAACTGAATGTTCTAGTGGCTTTTTTAGACGTAAATACTGGGGAATCTGGAATTATGTCAGATAAACTAACACAAAAAGCATTTTAAAAATGAGAACAGGTTGCAGTCTGTAGCACTATTGCATGAAATAATAGACTGTTAATGTCTGTGTGCCTGGATTAGCTGCATATATCCTGACTAAAGCTAGACTCTGTAACATTGCACACTATGTAAGGATGATTGCTTGTAAAAGAAGTATGTTAACATTTTCCAAAAGCTTTGAAGAACAACAAAAACATTTCATCAATAGCAAATGAGTAAAATGTTTTTTGTTTCTTTCCACAGTATATCCATTCATCCGGCATAATTCATAGAGTAAGTAAAACTCTTCAAGCTTTCCTTTTTTATAGGTTTAGATATTTTTGTAGCAAGATTCTCTTCAATCACATATCCATATATAATGCTTGGAGTTTTTATACTGAAATTTTATAATGAAATATACAAAGAAAGATAACGTTTATTGTCCACTTTCAAATATTGTTACCTACAAGGCTTCTTTGAAAAAGTCTTTGCTGTTTTAATGAGAACTTGATAATTTATTCCTTGGGTTCTTTGATGTACTGTTTGCAAAGTCACATCTTAAATGCAAATTAAACTCTATGCTACAGGAAATACTACAATAACTATTTCCAATTCAGTAGAAACGCAATGAATAGTACAGGTTTGCTTTGTGATTGATTAAAAGGAGATCAGGATTTTGCATGCTTGTAATATTTTCATTTTGCTCAGTGGAAATGTTATAGTGATATACATGCACACACCTGTTTGACTTTGGATTTTTCTTTTAATATTTTGCTTGCTCCCTTGGCTTCTGTAATTGTTCAGTCACTGCCAGAGAAGCTTCTGATCCCTTGAGTATCAGTCCCTATGTTCATATTAGGCAACACATCAGCTCATTTGCATTCTGGGCCATTGTTTGTCTTGAACAACTAAAAAAAAATGCTTGCCTTTGAAATAAATACTTCCAATTGCAAATGAATTTAATTTTAGATTTCTTGTTTTAAACATCTTTATAGGATTTAAAACCTGGAAATCTAGCAGTTAATGAAGACTGCGAGTTGAAGGTAAGAAACTGAATGTTCTAGTGGCTTTTTTAGACGTAAATACTGGGGAATCTGGAATTATGTCAGATAAACTAACACAAAAAGCATTTTAAAAATGAGAACAGGTTGCAGTCTGTAGCACTATTGCATGAAATAATAGACTGTTAATGTCTGTGTGCCTGGATTAGCTGCATATATCCTGACTAAAGCTAGACTCTGTAACATTGCACACTATGTGAGGATGATTGCTTGTAAAAGAAGTATGTTAACATTTTTCCAAAAGCTTTGAGCTTGAATGTTTTCATCCCATTGTTTGTAAGAAGACAGCAGAATCAAGTGTTTGTCTTTTACGAAAGACCATTTGTCTTTTTCAAAAGGTATCTTTAATTAAGCTGTGGAAACTAAGATACAAGCTGTAAACATAGCATGCAGTCCTAGATTGGGGTAATGTGAATAAAATGCTGAGTAGACACTCTAGGGCTTTTCACTTTTTAAGCTTTCATTTAGACAATTGAGCATCTTAATAAAGGCTCTGTTGATGGGGTTCATATAAAAAGCTTCAAAAATTAAATTATTTTTGACTTACTATTGTTAGTATGGATTGGCTGAAGCTATAAGCAGTTCAGTATGATCTTCAATTTGGTTCTATGTTACATAGCTGGTTATTGAGTTCAGGATTTGTATGAATTCATGGCAAACACAATATTTCTAACAAGCAATAATCCCTAGGACAGCACATTAAGGCAACATAAATTGCTTAAGTTTTGTTAGAGCATCATAGGTGTGTTTAAACAGATACACTGTTTTTTAAAAAATATTCCAATTGAAAAAGAGGAATTAAACAGAGGGTTAGATGTAGAGTATTTTCATGGAAATCTTGTAGCAAAATCCTCTGAAAGTATGCAAAGCTTCTTACCTGCCAACTGTTAAATTGCAACTTTAATATAAGAAAGCAATTACAGGTAGTCTACAATTTATGGCCAGTTATTTAATGATTGCTCAGTTATTACAGCTTTGAAATGGGTGCTTTAGAGATCACAAAGTGCTTCCTGCTATAATAGAATGTCACGTTGCTATCGCATGACTGCATTTTGAGCACTTGGCAACTTGTTCACGTTTACAACCAGTTGTCAAATGTCCTGAAAATTACAATTTTCTCTGCCATCTCCTCCAGTGTTGGGAAGCACCCAGCATGGGAGGGAGGCAGATCAAGTTCAGAGCTAGCCTAGAATCACTGCCTGACTGCAAAAGGGCTAAGGTCATTCCCAAGAGTAGGCTGCTAGACTGAGGAGATTCCTATATTATAGACCCGTGATGGTGAACTTATGGCACGTGTGCTACAGGTGGTACATGTAGCCATATCAGTGGGCACATGAGCTCAGCTCTGGCGCACATGGGCATGCTAGCCAGCCGATTTTCGGGCCTTCTGAGCCCTCCAGAAGTAGGGAAGCAGGTTGTTTCCTGCCTCCGGAGGGCCTGGGGGTGGGTGGGGAAGGCCTGTTTTTCTCTCTCACCTGGCTCCAGAGCCTCTCTATGAGTCCGGGGAGGGCAAAAACGGCCTTCCCCACCCCTTCGGAGGCCCTCCGGAGGGCAAAAATGGCCTTCTCCACCCCTTTGGAGGCCTTCCGGAGCCCAGAAATGGCCCGTTTCCCGCCTTCCAGTTGGACAGAAGTGACTTTTTTGCTGTCCCCAGCCTCCGGAGCCTCTCGAGGGGGGGTGGCCGTTTTCGCCCTTCCCAGACTCATAGAGAGGCTTTGGAGCCAGGTGAGAGAGACCTACCAGGCCATCACGTGCCAGTAGCTGGGGGAGGAGTGGGGGGGTTGCAGGGGCGGGGTGCATAGAATTATGGGTGTGGGCATGCATGCACGTGATCCCTGACACCCCCCCCTCTTGGCATGCAATGTCAAAAAGGTTAGCCATCACTGTTATAGACAGAACCTAAAAAGTAGTTAACTCAAACTCTGCATGTGTGTGTGTTTGGTTGTTTGCCTAACACACAGAAAGTCAGTAAGCATTCTGGTAATCGTTCTCCTTGACTTGGGCCCTCTCCACCACGCCCTGGAAGCCCAAACCCCAGCAGTCTGCTTAACAACCCACAGCTGCAAGTGAGAGAGCCAGGATTGCAGTCAGTGAACAAAGTAGTCACATGCTATCACAAGCAACAAGATTTAACGTCCAGTTATAGTTATAAGTGGATGATTACCTGTAAGTGCTTTATTTCATTTTTTCACTTTTAAAATCATAACAATTTAATTTTAAAAAATTGCATTGAGTTGGATCCACATATTGGTACATGCAGTAATTAGTAATGAGATTGATTTTCAAATTGTATTTCCATCCACTTTGGGCATAGTAACTCTGAACCCTATGTAATGCTTGGAGCCAGAGGTCTTTGACACTTTGGAGTAGCTGATAATAGTGGAAGAAAATTCTTTTCTGACAGCTACATTGTCATGGCCTAAAGTAAGCTCAAAGCTTTCTCAGTAGCTGTGAATATAAATAATAAGCCAAATTCATGTTGTTTCATTTTTCTGCCTTTATGATTATATAATGTAAAAAATAATTCCTGTGAACTGGATTTCCACTTACTACTGTCAGGAAAAATACAATATGTCAAACTTGTGTTTATGCTGTTTGCATAAATTGCATGTAATGAATATGCCTTTGAGATTCTTATCCTTCACTTGCAAAAATGATATTTAATATGAACAAGGCTACAAAATCCAAATAATAATTTGCATTCCTCTAAAATAAGGGTATTATTTCTTTGCAATCAATTATTTGGATAATGTAAATTGAGTGGAGGTAATGAGAAAATACATGGATATGAGAAATAAGTATTTTAGCAATGCGACAGAAATTTAATGTAGCCAGTTAGGCATCTCTTTTAACTATTTTCAAGGGAATAGTTTATGTTTTTAGGGAAATGTTTAGGGATATTTTCTAACGTGAACAATTCAAGGCTTTTATAACAATTCTAGAAATGAAAATTGATTATATTTTGTTCCTCTAAAACAGATTTTAGATTTTGGGCTGGCAAGACATACAGATAGTGAGATGACTGGCTATGTGGTTACTAGGTGGTATCGAGCCCCAGAAGTTATACTTAATTGGATGCATTATACACAAACAGGTAATTTTTGTATTTGCTAGAAACTGGTTTTCTGCACTGGAGTTTCTCTAACCACTGATTATATAATTTCATCACTTCTATTGCAAAAGAGTAGCAGCTTTACCAAAACTACCTTGTGATCTCTTTGCAGACCAACCAAAAAACTCAGTTTTTTTATTTGCAGAGACATTGAATAAAATTGCAAAGAATTGAACAACAGATAGTGTAGCTGTTCGCATATTAATTTCTATAACATTTCTAGATGAAACATCTTAGTTCTAATCATTGCAGGATTTTTTTTTAAATAATAGTCCACTGATTCATAGAATTCACTGAGTTTTATGAGCAGATAATATGGAAATGATACTATATCATGCTGAGCTCCTTACATGAAAATTTAAAATGTAATAAAGAGCTGGCACAACAGACAACTTTGATTTGGATTATATCTAGCTGCTTCATCAATGCTAAAGAACAGAAACTTTGAAACAAAGAAGACAATCAACGTTCTAAAAAAGCATTCATTGAACTGTAGAAATTGCAGAAATAGAACAGACATTTCAGTTACAAATCACAAAACACTGATTTTGTGTTGTTACTTTTTTAAAGGTTTTGTTGTCAATTGATGAGTTGAATTCAGATGCTGCTCACACCAATTTAATGGGTGCATTTTCTGTATTTCAGTGGATATCTGGTCGGTGGGGTGTATAATGGCTGAGATGGTAACAGGAAGGCCCCTTTTCAAGGGCAATGATCGTATCCTTTCTTGATGAAAGCTTCACATTATGTTGGAGAAATATTAAAAAATTCAGGTATCAAAGTAAGTCACTTCGTAATCACTTCAAGTGAAAAATGATCAGTTGAGCTATATACTTGCAAACATCAAGCCAGCTTTGGAGGTCTATAGCTTTGCTAGAAAGTTGCAAGATTAATAGTTTGTCACAGCTCATAGCAATAGCATTTAGGCTTATATACCACCCCATAGCAGTTTACAGCACTCTCTGGGCAGTTTACAATGAAGAAGCATTATTTGCATATTGCACCTAACAATCTGAGTCCTAATTTTACTGATCTTGGAAATGTGGAAGGGTCTAGCCATGTCAGGATCAAACTCCAGGCTGTGGGCAGAGTTTGCCTGCAATACTGCATTTTAAGTACTGTTCCACCAGGGCTCTATTTTAATTAAATTAAATATAATTCTTCTTTTGTTTTTTTCCTCTTTCCCTTTCTTTCTGAAATGGCAGTCGAGTAGCCCCAATATCATTTCAAATTTTAATTTCATATCTTCAATCATTACTGTACATTAATAACCAATTCATGTATCATTTTACCCCCCCTATCCCCCCTCCTCCCCCCCCCCGGACTTCCCAGAGCAAATACCGGGTATTGTGACCAACAATCACAAGCTAAAATATACATAAACTCCCACCCCTCTCTAAAACTTTAAATCCCCTCACAATAAAAATAAAGAGATAAGAAAGAGTAAGAAAAAAGAAAAGAAACAATACCAATACAATCTTCCCTTCACATATTACTTCTTCTTACAGTCCATTTTTAAAATTAGTCCATCTTCTCAAATTCAAATTTTCTCCACTTGTATATCCTTCACATTTCATAAGTCCATTTCTTAAATTACAGTCCATCTTCTCGAGCTCAAATTTTCATCACTTATATATTTCTTCATAATTGTCATAACATTTAATGTCCAATCTTCCAATATCAGTCAAATATCATTACAAATAAAGTCTCTCAGATACGATATTTCCAACTTAACTTCATAACTTTTGCTGTCTATAAACTTATATCCAAAGTGTATCAATTAAAACGAATAATCATTTAAGTTACATCCACAATATAACACTAAACAATTAACATCATTACATCCACAACATTATCTAAATTCATAAATTTTACTTTGCCTGCTTCACAATTAAATAGTATCATCCCATAGGTTTATACCTTACAAATAACAAAACAACGTTTTGGGCTCAATTACAGTCTTAAATTGAGGACTACTTGCAATTTGAACCTTATTGGACACTTCATTCCTGGAGGTTTTTAAAGAACAGACTGGACAATCCTTTGTCTGAAACAGTATAGGATCTCTTGCTTGAGGAGTGGGGACTGGACTAGAAGATCACTGTTAGTTTGGGATATGTTCAGAGCCCACACATCTGATGACATAAAAAAATTGGCAAAGTCATCTCAAGTCACTTTGGCCGTTATTCCAGGTGGGCTTACATCTGTATTGCAGCCCCTAGATGTCAGTTTAAATAAACCTTTCAAGGACCGTGTGCGAAGGATGTGGCATGAATGGATGACATCTGGTCAAGCTCGTCTGACAAAAGTTGGAAATCTGAGAAAGCCAGACATAGAACTAATAGCACAGTGGGTTCGTGATGCATGGGAAGATATTCCAGAGGACATGGTGCAACGTGCCTTCAAGAAATGTGGCATTAGTAATGCTATGGATGGCAGTGAAGACAGCGCATTGTATGAGAGTGACAGCAGTGATGATGACGACTGTGAACTCAGTGATGACGACAACGTATATGCGGATAACATCACAGAAGCTGAAGTAGCTGAAGCTCTGTTTGGACAAACATGATGAAGAGGAGAACTCCAGTTTTGAGGGATTTTAGCTCTCGTTAGCTTGGTTGCTGTTACTTTTAAAGATACTGTATTTTTGATACCATATTCTTTTTGGGGACCCCCTTTTGCACTTTTATTGTTTTTCGTTCAAATAAATATTCATGTTATTTTACTTGGCTCTATCTTTATTTTTTACATTGACCAGTAGCTGCCTCATTTCCCACCCTAGGCTTATACTCGAGTCAATAGTTTTTCCCAGTTTTTTGTGGTAAAATTAGGTACCTCGGCTTATATTCGGGTCGGCTTATACTCGAGTATATACGGTATATCTAGCTGCTTCATCAATGCAAAAGAACAGAAACTTTGAAACAAAGAAGACAATCAACGTTCTAAAAAAGCATTCATTGAACTGTAGAAATTGCAGAAATAGAACAGACATTTCAGTTACAAATCACAAAACACTGATTTTGTGTTGTTACCTTTTTAAAGGTTTTGTTGTCGATTGATGAGTTGAATTCAGATGCTGCTCACACCAATTTAATGGGTGCATTTTCTGTATTTCAGTGGATATCTGGTCGGTGGGGTGTATAATGGCTGAGATGGTAACAGGAAGGCCCCTTTTCAAGGGCAATGATCGTATCCTTTCTTGATGAAAGCTTCACATTATGTTGGAGAAATATTAAAAAATTCAGGTATCAAAGTAAGTCACTTCGTAATCACTTCAAGTGAAAAATGATCAGTTGAGCTATATACTTGCAAACATCAAGCCAGCTTTGGAGGTCTATAGCTTTGCTAGAAAGTTGCAAGATTAATAGTTTGTCACAGCTCATAGCAATAGCATTTAGGCTTATATACCACCCCATAGCACTTTACAGCACTCTCTGGGCAGTTTACAATGAAGAAGCATTATTTGCATATTGCACCTAACAATCTGAGTCCTAATTTTACTGATCTTGGAAATGTGGAAGGGTCTAGCCATGTCAGGATCAAATTCCAGGCTGTGGGCAGAGTTTGCCTGCAATACTGCATTTTAAGTACTGTTCCACCAGGGCTCTATTTTAATTAAATTAAATATAATTCTTCTTTTGTTTTTTTCCTCTCTCCCTTTCTTTCTGAAATGGCAGTCGAGTAGCTCCAATATCATTTCAAATTTTAATTTCATATCTTCAATCATTACTGTACATTAATAACCAATCCATGTATCATTTTACCCCCCTCTCCCCCCTCCCCCCGGACTTCCCAGAGCAAATACCGGGTATTGTGACCAACAATCACAAGCTAAAATATACATAAACTCCCACCCCTCTCTAAAACTTTAAATCCCCTCACAATAAAAATAAAGAGATAAGAAAGAGTAATAAAAAAGAAAAGAAACAATACCAATACAATCTTCCCTTCACATATTACTTCTTACAGTCCATTTTTAAAATTAGTCCATCTTCTCAAATTCAAATTTTCTCCACTTGTATATCCTTCACATTTCATAAGTCCATTTCTTAAATTACAGTCCATCTTCTCGAGCTCAAATTTTCATCACTTATATATTTCTTCAATTGTCATAACATTTAATGTCCAATCTTCCAATATTACTCCATCAGTCAAATATCATTACAAATAAAGTCTCTCAGATACGATATTTCCAACTTAACTTCATAACTTTTGCTGTCTATAAACTTATATCCAAAGTGTATCAATTAAAACGAATAATCATTTAAGTTACATCCACAATATAACACTAAAAAATTAACATCATTACATCCACAACATTATCTAAATTCATAAATTTTACTTTCCCTCCTTCACAATTAAATAGTATCATCCCATAGGTTTATACCTTACAAATAACAAAAATCCTATAATTTATATCCTAAACAAATCAATTCTAGAAATTAACCATAATCATCATATTCACATCTTAAACATTCCTCCCCTCTCCTATTCTATTTTCCATCATCTCCAAACCAGTTAACTTAGCATCTAACAACAAAGGATTCCCACTCTTTAAAACATTAATATAGAAATGTCTTGCTTTCATAACTGTACTAAGAAAATACTTTCTACCTCTAAAATTCACTGACAAACCCATTGGAACTTCCCATCTAAAATATATCTGATGTTTCTTAAACTCATCCACTAAAAAAGCAAATTCTCTTCTCTTTCTTAACATTTTAGGAGGAATTTCCTTCATCATTTTTATATTTTGTCCCAATATTTGAAATTTATTTTTATAAAAGGCTTGCAAGATTTCATACTTAACCTTTTTAGTTGTAAAATAAATAACCACATCCCTCAGTAATCTATTTTGTCTTGCCCACCAAAAATCAACACAATAAATTCTTTCAATATTAATCTCAAAGTCTTCTGGCTCCATACCCTTTATCTGAGCAAAAGCTTGCGTAAAAATCTCTTTTAAATTTTCCTTCCTACTTTCCTTCAACCCCCTCACCCTTATGGCATATTCCATTAATCTATATTGTAATATTACTCTTTCTTCATCTGCCCTATCTACCGTTGCCTGTATATCTTCCATCTTATTATCTAAGTTCCAATTGTTTTGATTCTTTTGAATTTCCTCTATTTTCCTTTGCAACTCTAAATTAACTTTATTAAGTTCTTCCAAACTATCCTCCATCTGAATACAAGACCTTAATATTTGCGAAATTGTATCCTTTACCATTTTCATTTCCCTCTTCTGTTCTTCCACCACTTCCTTAAAATCCAACATCTCTTTCTCTATTTCATCAAATTTTTGATCTATTTCTGAAAAACGAGTCTCTAGAAACTCCTGTAAAAAATTTCTTAATTCTTCTTTGATGTCTTCTTTTAATTTTCGTATCTGAACTGAAGAAATTTCAGAGTTTTTAGTGGCTTTTGGTACTATTTGCTTAAAAGCCATTTTTAAAAATATATAACCTACCCAGTAACAGGGGACAAAAAGGGGTTAAAAAGGAAAAATTCAAAAAACTTTTCTTCTAAATCACTATAATCCCAAAGAAGAAGAAAAAATATAAATCATAAAATTCTCCCATTTCTTCTATTTAGTCAGTATCTTCTTGTATATCTCCTAGTTCCACACTGGCTGTTAATAAGCATTTCCTTAACTTTCATTTCCAATACACAAATTGCCATTTGCTTGCATTCCACAAAACGCCATTTGCTTTCTTCTCTCCTATCTTCGCAACAAATGTATCCTCTATTAGGGACTTGCAGGCTTCTTGCAAACAAATGCTAGAACTCCAGTTTCTGCTCTGTCCGCGTTACAATCCATCACAAATCCATTTCTGCCATGGAGATTGAAGATGCCCTTCGAGTCCGGAGCTTCTTTCAGGCTTTAGGAGCACTCCCCTCAAGCCTCCAGAAACTTTTTTGGGGCTTCTCCAGGGGCTCAACTTCAGCCTGAATGCTCATTTCTCCCTCTTTGCCCGAGGGGGAGATTTTCAAGCCGCCGGACTGCTGATTTGCACTGTCCTGGCGGCTCTACAGACTACGCGGTTAGCGGTCTAAAAAAGACCACCATCAACGAAGCAGAGCCAAACCGGAAGCCTAAATTAAATATAATTAAATGCTGGTTGAAAGTCACATTTTTTGTTCTGACATTTGGCATATAGGATTGCATTTTAGTTTATTTTATATGTGTTGATGCAGCTAACCTTTGAGTTTATCCTTTTCTCTCTTTTTTTTACTGTCATGGACATTTTTAGAGGCTCAAAATGAGTTATGAAGAATCAGTGTTTAAAGACAAACATAGCTTTCTATCTTCAAAATTTGGAAGATGAGATCATTGATACTAGTTTAACAAAGAAAGAAATCTAAATTTTAATGTAGTTATGAAAGCTTTTACAAATTGTTAGCCTGAAATCACTCAATGAAATGACCAAAGGTGTGGTTAAAAAAACAAAAGTGAAGATGACCCATTGTTAATTCCTAGGCAACTGCTGGTAGTTATGAAAAAGTATATGAAGTATATATGTTATATGCTTTGATTTCAACAGTAAAATCAGATTAATTATATCATTTATTAAATAACATGTTGGCTGAATATTTGATTCCTGACTTTGACATTCAGATCTGGACCAGCTTACAGAAATTATGAAAGTTACAGGCACACCAACTCAAGATTTTGTTCAGAAGCTACAAAGCCAAGATGTAAGTTGCTGCTATTGCCAAATTTATATTAGCGGGTTCAGAAATAGATGGTTCTGTGGTACTTAAATGCACTAGTTCTATTTTGAAATTTTCTTTTAACACAGCATAGAAAGCAGCAAACCAAGGAAATATGGTTAGAAACTATTAGAAACTTTTTTTAGTTGGATTTTTTAAAACACTTTTTTATTCACAGTCAACCATACCCCATTAATGTAAATGACTGCTATCTTAAAAGCTATACATCATAGGATATCTTATATGATTCTAATTTTTAAAGAAATATTTCAGGCACCTTGTGTTTAAAACTTTAAATTAATTATTGTGATTCTTTTACCCTTAAGATGTTGCTGAACTTCCCATTTCCATGTGAGGTATACTTGATGTGAGAAATTGTCACATGATCACAAGAAAATGATCTGAAATCAAAGAAAGAGATAGGTGGAAATCCTATCCAATAGAGACTTCTGACATCACTTCTGATAAGAACCATAGCTATATAAATTTAATTAATAAAAATTAAAAATCATATAGACAAAAATAAAAGACAAGAAAGTAAAACTTGATTTCAGTACAAATTGGACTTATATTGTATACAGGTAATCCTTGACTTACGATCACAATTGAGTCCAGAATTTATGTTGTTAAGTGAAACATGTCCAATTTTACAACCTTTTTGTTAAGCAAATCTGGCCTCTCACATGGACTTTGCTTGTTGGAAGCCAACTGTGAAGGTTGCAAATGGCAATCGCATGACCCCCAGGTACCAGTGCCCAAATTTTGATCAAGTGACCATGGGGATGTTCTGATGTTGTAAGTGCAAGGTTCAATTGTAAGTCACTTTTCTAATGCCGTTGTAACTTCAAATATTCACTAAACAAACAGTTGCAAGTTGAGAATCACCTGTACATAGCACTTCCTTTTGTACTGGCCTTATAAGCTTTTCTGAAGTAAGCCAATCAGAAGCTCTAATATCCTTGAAAGACAGGTTATCTGTTTCGGTCCTGTTTGCAGAGAGAAGTTTGAATGTGGGGAACAACAATTTCTGCCCAATTTTAATTCATTTATTATAGCCAGCTCAGAATAAAGTCAGCTCAGAACAGCTGACTTTAGGGATATATGTAGGGATATATAGATATATGTAGGGAATGTGGTGGCTCAGTGGTTAAAAACTCTGAACTTATCAGCTTGTCAACTTGTCAGCTGCAAAACTGACAGCCTGGGTTTGAGATCTGAGAGCCCTGTGAAAGGGTGAGCTCCCGTTACTTCTGTCAAATTAAATTATTAACTAAATTATCTTAAACTCTAGAAATTATTGAAAGTAGGCAAATTGTGTATGAATTAATTTAGGAACTTCAGATCCAAAGTGAACGCTTATGTAATTTGTCTGTGTATTCCATACATGCATTTTCCCCATATATTCACCAGGAATAAAATCCAGTTTGATAGCATCCATTTTTTTTTCTTCATTTCATTTCCTGAATTAATAAACAATATCCAGTAATCTTTGTGTCTATTCATTTTAAGGCGAAAAATTATATCAAAAGCCTTCCACAAGTACAGAAAAAAGATTTTGCTGCCGTTTTGAAAAATGCAAACCCTTCAGGTAAGTTAAATATTGATGGATGTAGTATACTAGAAAATTATGTGATATCAGGATAGTAACCAGGCTGACTTATCTTCTATCCTCTTACATAAAAAAATTGTCAAGATTTTTTTTTGTGCCCTGTGAAAATTTCATTGTAGAATTATTTTCTGAATAATTTCTTCATAATTAAACCTCCTTTCTAATTTGTTGATCCAGCTGTGAACCTTTTGGAAAAGATGCTGGTATTAGACCCAGAGAAGAGAATAACAGCAAGTGAAGCCTTGGCACATTCTTATTTTGAAACCATTCATGATCCTGACGAGGAAAACAAAGCAGAGAAATATGATGACACTTTTGACAACATGGATCTGCCCCTGGATGAATGGAAGTGTATGTTTGGAATTGTTGTGTTGAATAGCAGTCTTCTAATAGCAATGAGATTGGTGTAGGAAACCTTATCTACATTCTTCAAATAGATTTTTACACATTTTAATTAAAATACAATTCAGGGAACTGAAGAAACTGCTGCATTAAATAAGACACATAAAAATACTTCTTTATCTTTGCTGTTCCATTCTGTCTCTTTGTCCTACAGTATTCCCTCTCTTCCAATTAATTTTTCAAACGCTTAGACAAATGTCTTTTCTATGCTCAGTTCTACAATAGAATTGAATATATCTGGATGGGCAAGAAATGAGAGAATAGGAAGGAGAAATGAAAATAGCTATGAAAGCTGCTGTAAGCAGAAATGGCATGGTATAAATTTAATAGTAATTACTAAAACTGCCCTTATTATGAAAGAAAAATAATATTTGCTGACAGCATTCTGTAAATTTTGCATCATGGGAATTAATTGGGGAGATTTTTTAATGTGTTTTAATCAGACGTGGTCATTAAGATAGCTAAATTCTTTCAGACTCTTACAAGGCTATGTGTGCAAGCAATATACTTCCATGCCATGAAAATCATCAACTACTTTGTGTATCAGGTGGCTTTCAAAGTACCATAGTAAGATCAAACTGGCTCTTTTTCTGAGAAAAAGTAAAGGAAGAGGAGGGGAAACTGCACCATTTTGGTTTTTAGTCATTGGATGCTTAAAATACCTGAAATATATAATTGGAAAAGCTACCATCATCAACAGCTATGTGCAGCTATGCCCTAATTGGACCAATTCAAATTTACAAAATAGAGCCCAGAATTCAAGATGTTATATATAATGAGGTTAATTTATTGCTGCTAGTATTTTAGAATTGAATATAATAAATTGTGTTCTAAAAGTTTGTCTATACTAAATGGGAGACCTCAAGCTGTAAGCTACTGATGACATTAGTTAATACACTTTTTAACACACTTAATGAGATCTCAAGAAAAGATAAACAATTTTAGTGAACAAATGTGACATGCTTGCCTGCACCAAGCTCCAGATCACTTTCCTCCTTCTCCCAAATCTGGATTACTGCACCGTCTTAGTAAATTTTAATTTTTTTAAAAAAATTCTAGATCTAACATGAATATTTTTGTGTTTCTTTAACTTTTCCAGGTATCACATATAAAGAAGTTGTAAACTTTAAGCCATTGCAATTGCCTGAGTCAAAAGAAACGGTAGTATAACCTCAAATTGTGTTTTTGTTTAAAAACTGAGTAAAGAGACTGTAAATCAGGGGTGAAATCCAAAAATTTCCCCTACTGGTTCTGTGGGTGTGGCTTGGTGGGCGTGGCAGGGGAAGGATAGTGCAAAATTTCCATTCCTACCCCACTCCTGGGGGAAGGATACTGCAAAATCCTCATTCCCTCCCCACTCTGGGCCAGCCAGATGTGGCATTTGCCGGTTCTCCAAACTACTCAAAATTTCCGCTACCGGTTCTCCAAAACCTGTTAGAACCTGCTGTATTTCACCCCTGCTGTAAATGTTATATTTATGTAAATGTATATGTATATATGCATATAATTGTATAAATCTTTTATAAATAAATTAGATGTAACCATTTTAATATGAATTTTGAAGCCATTGTGCCCAAAACTTTTTATATCGTAAATTACAGCAGTCCCTCTTAAAAGAACCTTAGCCCTATTATAATAGAAACAAAACTTTTTTCTTTAATATAGATATTCATACGTTTATCATCTCTGTTATGATACTTATCAAGGTATGCTTCAATTACAGGTAGTCCTTAATTTACGACCACAAGTGGGATCAGAATTTCTATTATAAATCATTGTGATTGTAAATTGAATCACATCTGATTTTATGATAATTTTTACAGCCATTAAGTGAATCAATACAATTGTTAAGTGAATCACATGATCAGTAAGCAAATCAGCTTTCCCAATGGACATTTTCCCCCAGAAATTGACAAAAAGGTCACAAATTGGGATCACCTAACGGTAGGATACTGCAACCATGTGAGCAATATGAACCGATTGCCAAGCAGCCCAATTGCGATCACATGACTGCAGGGATGATATGTTAGTCATAAGTGAAAGTACAGATTGTAAGTTGCTTTTTCCAAGGCTGTTGTAACTGAACCATCATTAAATGTTATAAGTTGAGGACTGCCTGTACATACATATTGAGTCCATTGTGCACATTTGTTGAGAACCAGTTATATTTCAAATATTTGCTTGGAAGCTAGTGCCTTTATAAAGGAGATGATATGATTATGTGAATGTTTCATTCTGCCCCATGAGCATCTCTAGAAACAATTCTGCAGTCCCTTCTTTTCCTCCTAATTTATAGATTTCCTAGTATATAAGTTACCAATGTGTTCATAATTTCTGGTACTTTAAAAAAAAATCATTTGAAAAATACAGCAATTTTCTTCACTGTGTGCTCATACTCAATCGGAAAACAATCCATAATGTGCATATTGAACATCAGTTTCATAGAGTTGTGGCTAGCAATATGGACCCTATGAACATGGGAAATTTACAGTCAAGTTCCTGTATCTTACAGTGGCCGAAAGCCCCTCAACCAACTCTTCAAACAGAGATTATCTGAAACATTATAATCTAATTGCCAAACAATTACTGAAAATGTTTATTCTAGAGATCTTTATTTTTCTGCAATAGAACTTTACATACTTAATTTTAAGGGAAAACATTGGGTAGTCAGTTTTATTTAGTCTGTTCTTAAAAGAACTACTGTATTTTTCAGAGTATATGACGCTCCGGCATATAAAACGCACATTAGTTTTTGGGGAGGAAAACGGGTGGGGGGGATTCTGCCTCTGCCTACCAGCATCCACCTTACAGCAAATAGCAAACAGCCTGCTCAGCTTCAGCACATTATTGCAGCCTGATTCAGCACAAGCAGCTGATTGGTGGGTGGATTGGCCTCCCGGAATACTCCCAATCAGCTGTTCCAGGCTGCAGGGATACTCCCAATCAGCTGTTCCATTGCTGCCTCTGTGCCTCACGTTTTTGGCCTCTGTGCTTTGTGTTTTTGGCCTCTGAATGCTCCATTTTAGACCCATTCCAGGCTGTGGAGACAGCACATCGCCGTCTACGTGCGTCGCGTTTTTGGCCTCTGTGTGTCGCATTTTAGGTAAAGTGACCAGATTTCAGCGATGGCAAAGCGTGACACCATTGACTGGGTGGGGGGGGCTGCGCATGCGTGCTGGGTTTCGCCACCTGGCTGAAGAAGGAGGAGCGGCTGCTGCACTCTTTTTGGCTCTTCCAGGCAGGCTCGGCTCTCCTCTCGGCTCTTCCAGGCAGCCTCCGGCAGGCAAAGTCAAGCGGCATCTCTCCTCCGCCCGCTCTCACGAGAGCAGGCAGAGGAGAGACGCCGCTTGACATTTGTAACACCCACTCCCCCGCCGCCGCCTCCTCCTCTGAAGGTGGGACTTTTTCTAAAAAACATTTTAAAAAATCAGGACTTTCTTGAAATGCCGCGGGACATGGGACAAATTATTAAAAACCAGGACTGTCCCGCCAAAAGTGGGATGTCTGGTCACTATAATTTTAGGCCTCTACATACCCCATTTTTGGCCTCTGCACATCGCGTTTTCGGGCGGTTCCAGGCCACAGGGATCGCTGCTGCCGTCAATCCCCGCCTCCTGGAACTGGCCGAAAATGCAATGCGCGGAGGCCAAAAATGCGACGGGCAGAGGAGGCAATGTGCTGTGGCAATCCTCGCAGCCTGGAACAGGTCTAAAACAGCGTGCGGAGGCCGAAAACAGCCAAAGGGTGGGGGCCAGCAGGTGGGAGGGGCTACATTTGGTGTATAAGATGCAGCCAAATTTTCATTCTCTTTGGGGGGGTTAAGTGCGTCTTATACTCTGAAAAATATGGTACATGATAAGTGAAAAAAGATAAGACAGCATAAGAAGTTTTCTTTCAGCATTCTTACTTTGAAATGAAAGCAAGGAATGGACGTATGTGTATACACATGTTCATATGCACTGAGAGTAGATTACATTTTGATTAAGTTGGATTCTCTTGTTCAGTATTTCCTGTTGTGATTGGCACAGGTAAGCCAAGGGTTTAATTTAGTAATATTCCCTAGTCGTGTTGCTTGAAATTTGATAAACTAATTAAAACAGGGACTTTTTTTTACATGCAAAACGTACAATATGTTTGTTTCCTGCCATGTCTGTATGCTGAATTTTATCTAAATTTACTGCTTTCTTTTTGCATATTTGTTTTTCTGTACGGGGTTCTTTCAATGAAAGAAATCTAGAATCCCAAACTCAACCTTCTGTAACTGTAAATATGCTTCTTTAAAAAAACATGTATGAAAAATGGTTAATGATTATTGAAATAATCCATCTCTCTGGTGAAAATAAGCCTTCATAAGATATGACTATTGACTTGGAAATATAGCATGCCATTCCTTTTACTTATCAATTCTGTTGATGCTGAGAAACTCAGGAATAAAAAAACCGTAATTCTTTCCTTTTAAAATTAAATGTAAATACAAGCGTGTTGTAAATTAAATGTATTGTAAATTCTTTGCAATGCTTTGTCTACCTCCAACTTCAATAAATAACAGTAATAATGTTTTTCTTCTCTGTTCTGAACAGTTTTTAGCAAGTTTTTTAAAGGCAAATATTAATTGCAATTAAAATCAGATGAAAACAGCTGCAAGGATACAAAAAAATCACTCTTTTTTTGTTCAATTAATCACAACAACCATGTGATCCCTAGAAAAGAGGCAGCTTCTTCAAATAGTTCCTGTATCTTTTTGCAGTAAAATTCCAAATTGAAGCGCAGTTCTATCAGGTTACCACCAGTAGTTCAAACTGGAAGGCAATATTTTTTTTTTTTTTTTATTTATTTATTTTGTCACAACATTATATATAAGCATAAGCATGAAACTATACAATATATAAGCATATATATAACCATAAGTATGTAATAACTATATGAAATTGTATACAATCAAAGGGAACATTAGGACAGGAACGGTACGCACGTTGGTGCTCTTATGCACGCTAATATCCAATGTTCATTTAGGGAACATCATCTAAATCAGGGGTCTCCAACTTTGGCAACTTTAAGCCTGGAGGACTTAAGCTGGGGAAATCCTCCAGGCTTAAAGTTGCCAAGGTTGGAGACCCATGATCTAAACGGAAGTATCAAGTTGGGATTTTCTGGAGCTCTTGTACTGACATTTAGTGGTTGTCAGGATTTATGCAGCCTAAAATTCTCTCAGATTAGACAGTTACCTGTGTAACCTATTGGAGACACAGAATAAAGGACCTATTGTGACCTATTATGTGACCTGTGACCTGTGTATTTTGTATCCATGTTGCCTGTTTTTAAGAGTGAAGAGACTGGGCAGGCTTTATGTGTTTCTAGTAACTTAACCTTCAGCCTAAAAGTATGGTGTCTGAAGAAAACTTGCTAGGTCCACCTTAATTTTTCTCAAAATAATTTTCATTCCTAAGTGTCCCTTGAAGAGTGAGAGAAGATGATAGATCAAAGACCTCACTTGTTTAGCTTCAGGGAACCATCCAATCTAGTTAACCATTTGCTTAACTCTGGCAAATATTTCCAGCATGGCTTATGGACTTTCTTCCAGTACATCTTCATAAAAGGTACAACTTATTTGTGGAAGCAAATACAAAAGGATGATATGCTAGAAGTAAGATAACTTTTGATGAAGGACACTTTCATGTAGATATGTTTTTTGTAAGGTAACTCTTCTGGGTGTATAAATGGCTAAATGGTAAATAAGCACATGAAGTGATGGTCCATCTAGCCCCTACTTTTAATATGTAGGCCTGGAAATCCTGTTATTGTCATTGGATCCTTTCAAGGACAAAGCTGAAGAGAATGAAAAATAAAACAGGTTTGTATCCTTGATCTAATCTGATGAATAACTGATCCAATTGTTCTGGTATGTTAGCCTTTTGGGGATTTACTATTTTTCAATCGTTTTGATACATAGCTTGAAAGTTTTATACAGGTAGTCCTTGACTTACATCATTCCTTTAGTGACCGTTTGAAGTTACAATGCTCTGAAAAAAGTGTCATGACCATTTTTCACCTGACCGTTGCAGCATCTCTGTGATCACATGATCAAAATTTGGATGCTTGCCAACTGGCTCATATTTGTGTTGGTTGCAGTGCCCAGGATCATGGGAACCTTTTATGACATTCTGACAATCACAGTTAATGAGCAAGCCAGATTCACTTAACCATATTACTAACTGAACAGCTGTAATGATTCACTTAACAACTGTGGCAACAAAAGTGATAAAATGGGGCAAAACTCAAACTCTCACACTTAGAAATTTTGGGCTCAATTGTCATTAGTTGAGGACTACCTATACATATGGCATATTTTTAAATCCATGTGTCTCTGAAAGCTGCTGTAATAATCATATTTTCTTCACCCTGAGTTTCCCTTCTGTGCAATTTAAAAAACAATAAATTTCACAGATCAAGACACCTGCTGTATCCATAAATCATACTACAAGTATTCAGTTGTGCTTTATGTATAAAAATTAATATTTGTGTAGACTTTATTGTGAGTTATATGAAAGGGTCCAAAAGTGTTCTGGGTGTTTTTCTAATTTAAAATCCTTGTCATTTATGGTCACCAGGAGGGTCTTTTTAATATTAATATTTTAATATTAAAATCAATGCCTTTCAAAGCTATGCCCATTTAAAATGATTCAGATCAATTGCTTTCCATTTTGCAAGGAGGCAGCATCTTTCTGCTTTTTTAATTAAAGTAGGCTGACCTCCTTTAGCCATCCACCATCATTCCAGTCTTTCATTTATGCTGCAAAAAACCCAATATTTTAAGAACTTCATTCATTAAAGTAAATGGAATTCAACTGAAAAAAGCCAGCTTTCATTATGGGGCAGCAGACAATAATTTCCTTGCACAGATCCCCAAAATTCCCTACCACTCTTTCCGAATCCTGCATGACTCCAATAAATCCTCAGTATTGCCTTGGAATTCTTGAATTACATTAACTGCTTTAGAAGAATAGGAGAGGCTTGTCATAAGCCATAGGAATACGTGTAGACCTTGACTTACAACAGTCCATTTAGTGACCGAAGCTTCAACAGCACTGAAAAGAATGACTTTTGACTTGCAGCATCCCCATGGTCACATGATCAAAAGTCAGAGACTTGGAACTGGTTCATATTTGTGGCAGTTGCAGTGTCCCAGGGTCACGTGATCACCTTTTGTGACCTGACAAAGTCAATGGGGAAGATCCACTTAACAACCATGTTACTAATTTAATATCTGCAGCGGTTTACTTACCAACTGAGCAAGTAAGGTCATAAAATGGGGCAAAATTCGCTTAGCAACTGTCTCACTTGGTAACAAAATTTTTGGGGTCAATTGTGGTCTTAAGTCGAGGACTCCCTGTAGTAATTTGCTTATATCTGCATGTACCTTTAAGAAAACAACTTCCGGTTGATTAGGTTGAGAGATAGAACCTAGATTCTGTGGCTGATGGTAGCCAAGTGTGTGAAAACTATATTTTGATGTCTCTCCATTATGGATGAGGTCTGTTTTAGAATTATAGATAGCCACCTAGTGGTTATAGAAAGACATCACAACCAGTTTTCAGGATTGTATTTATGAATTTATGTTTATCCTGTCTTGTAACAGCTCAAGATGACATTGAAGGGAATCCTTGCTCTATTATTTCTCCATAGCAACAGCTTTTGATTAGATAAAAGTGTGTCTTTATTAATGTGTTTGCACAGTGCAAAATAAGAATTAGCCAGGGCATGATTATTGTTAATGGAAAAATTTCTCAGCAACTTTTTATAGTAGGATGTGCTCAAAGTATGGTTACTACTCAATAAAAACAGAAATACAACCACTGATGGGAGATAGATTATTTTAGAACTATTTACTTAAAGGAGAAGGAAAATACAAGCTTGAGAATGTATGAACATAGAAATAACTCTTGAAATAAACTACTTTTACTTCAGCAAAAAAAACCCAATGCATTTTATTGTAATGATAGTAGAGAAACACCCTCATTTCTCAACTCAAGGTTTTTTTTACTATAACTTACTTTTTTACTATTATTTAAGATTTAATTTTCATTTTGATTCACAGTCTGGGACTGATGAAAATTTAACAATTTAATAAAGTCCTAACCCAGGACCTAAGAGCTGTTAAGGTACCATCTGAGTATATAGGCAGTTCCGAGTTCAGGTCTAATATAAGTTCAGAATTTCCATGTATCTTGGGTATTGCTCCAAGGGTTCCTCTTACTATTGGTAGAACCACTGATTTCTTCCTCCATAATCGCTTAACTTCAATTTGCACATCACAATATTTCATTATTTTTTCTAGTTGTTTCTCTTCAATTCGTGCATCACCTGAACCACACTTTTTTCTTTTCTTTTCCACAGTAGTGATGTCAGGTGTGTTGTGGACCAGATGTCTGTCTCTTTGGACCCCACAAGATCTTGACCTGTTCATTTTCAATAGTTTTGTCAACTTGGTGTCCCCAGTAATTTTTGCTGCATTTGAAACCAAACTTTTGGCAAAGCTTCCAATGTATAATTTTGGCAACTCAAGTCATGATGTTGCAAATGACAATGACTATTATTATCTCTTTTATTAATTAAACATGAAACTCAGTCAACTGGACATTTAAAAATGTGTCACAAATACCATTGACTGCTGCTAATGGCTGATAAGGTTGCTGCCAATGTCCTAGGTATCAACCAAGTATCTTCTTAAAATATGTTACGAATAATAATAATAATAATAATAATAATAATAATAATAATAATAATAATAATAATAATAATAATAATAATAATAATTGGGCATGGCTTAAGATGGGAACCATCAAGAAAGAAAGGGAAGGTTTAATACTCACTGCTCAAGAACAAGCACTACAAATAATGCCATGAAAACGAAGATAAAAAATTCCACTGACAATCCAAACTGCTTACTTTCCAACAACAAAGTCAAAACTGTTTCACATTTAATATGTGAATGCAGCAAAATTGTACGCTGATTACAAAGCTAGACACGACAGAGTTGCTAAATTAATCCACTAGTCATTATGTAAAAAATACAACTTACCTATATCCAAAAAGTCATAGGAACATAAAGTGGAAAAAGTTATAGAAAATGAGAAGGTGAAGATCTTGTGGGACTTTCAAATACAGACGGATCATCATTTGGAACATAACATGCCAGATATCACAGTTGTCGAAAACCAAAACGTAAAATTTATTGACATGGCAGTAAAAGGAGATGCCAGATTCGAAGAAAAAGAACTGGAAAAAATCACAAAATATTGCAACCTGGCCATTGAAACTACACGGCTATGGATGAAACATGTAACAGTGACCATTGTCATCGGGGCATTTGGTACCATGTCCAAGAATTTTATAAGATACATCAACAAATTGCAGCTTCCTGCAATAACACCAGCAGAACTGCAAAAAACTGCACTACTTGGAACATTGTACGTCTTAAGAAGTTACTTGGTTGATACCTAGAACCCCGGCAGCAACCTTTATCAGCCATTAGCACCAGTCAATGGTATTTGTGATAAAAAAATTTAAAATCAATTTTTATTGATTTTTTCCCCCATGCACACACCCACATATTTTATGAACAGAGTATTGGCCATATCATATTTTATACAACTTAACATATCCAAATACATTTTACTTAGTTACAATTTCTGCCAAAATGTTCTTTTTCCATATTTTTAATCATGCCTTAATATTTCTATGCTTATTTATATAATCCACATCTTCTTTTGACCTCAAGTTCTAATTTCTCCATTTTTACCAATATATATTCTTATTATTTTTAAGTAATAATGATACATTTTTTGAATGTTCAGTTGACTGAGTTTCATTTTTAATGAATAAAGTATATTATTATTATTATTATTATTATTATTATTATTATTATTATTATTATTATTATTATTATTATTATTATTATTGAAATTTCTTGATCCTACTCTGTTGAACCCAACCTGCCTAGGATTTGAAAAACATGAAGCAATTTACATATCATTTCCTTGAGCAAATTTATATGCCCTAATTTAAAGTTTGCATTAGAGATGAGAGGAAAGGAAGTCCAAATCCAACCTATCAGTGCATACTGTACATGGAACTGTGGCTTTCAATCTATATATCTTCACGGTGGAAAATCAGAGGTCAAGTCAAACATGTTGGATGAAAAGGGTGTGATCAGATGCATCCAGTCATCTCCCAGAAAGACAGCCTCCTATTCCCTTTAAAGATCCAGGTAATTCAGAAATATATTGCTTTATATTAAAGATAAACAATTTAAGATTCCAGACAGCATTCTTGTTTCAAACCGTAGAAGCTGTGCAATTCTTTCAGCAGTTGTGAAAGCTATATTTTGATGTCTCTCCATTATGGATGAGGTCTGTTTTAGAATTATAGATAGCCACCTAGTGGTTATAGAAAGACATCACAACCAGTTTTCAGGATCGTATTTATGAATTTATGTTTATCCTGTCTTGTAACAGCTCAAGATGACATTGAAGGGAATCCTTGATCTATTATTTCTCCATAGCAACAGCTTTTGATTAGATAAAAGTGTGTCTTTATTAATGTGTTTGCACAGTGCAAAATAAGAATTAGCCAGGGCATGATTATTGTTAATGGAAAAATTTCTCAGCAACTTTTTATAGTAGGATGTGCTCAAAGTATGGTTACTACTCAATAAAAACAGAAATACAACCACTGATGGGAGATAGATTATTTTAGAACTATTTACTTAAAGGAGAAGGAAAATACAGGCTTGAGAATGTATGAACATAGAAATAACTCTTGAAATAAACTACTTTTACTTCAGCAAAGAAAAAACAATGCATTTTATTGTAATGATAGTAGAGAAACACCCTCATTTCTCAACTCAAGGTTTTTTTTACTATAACTTACTTTTTTACTATTATTTAAGATTTAATTTTCATTTTGATTCACAGTCTGGGACTGATGAAAATTTAACAATTTAATAAAGTCCTAACCCAGGACCTAAGAGCTGTTAACGTACCATCTGAGTATATAGGCAGTTCCGAGTTCAGGTCTAATATAAGTTCAGAATTTCCATGTATCTTGGGTATTGCTCCAAGGGTTCCTCTTACTATTGGTAGAACCACTGATTTCTTCCTCCATAATCGCTTAACTTCAATTTGCACATCACAATATTTCATTATTTTTTCTAGTTGTTTCTCTTCAATTCGTGCATCACCTGAACCACACTTTTTTCTTTTCTTTTCCACAGTAGTGATGTCAGGTGTGTTGTGGACCAGATGTCTGTCTCTTTGGACCCCACAAGATCTTGACCTGTTCATTTTCAATAGTTTTGTCAACTTGGTGTCCCCAGTAATTTTTGCTGCATTTGAAACCAAACTTTTGGCAAAGCTTCCAATGTATAATTTTGGCAACTCAAGTCATGATGTTGCAAATGACAATGACTATTATTATCTCTTTTATTAATTAAACATGAAACTCAGTCAACTGGACATTTAAAAATGTGTCACAAATACCATTGACTGCTGCTAATGGCTGATAAGGTTGCTGCCAACGTCCTAGGTATCAACCAAGTATCTTCTTAAAATATGTTACGAATAATAATAATAATAATAATTAATAATAATAATAATAATAATAATTGGGCATGGCTTAAGATGGGAACCATCAAGAAAGAAAGGGAAGGTTTAATACTCACTGCTCAAGAACAAGCACTACAAATAATGCCATGAAAACGAAGATAAAAAATTCCACTGACAATCCAAACTGCTTACTTTCCAACAACAAAGTCAAAACTGTTTCACATTTAATATGTGAATGCAGCAAAATTGTACGATGATTACAAAGCTAGACATGACAGAGTTGCTAAATTAATCCACTGGTCATTATGTAAAAAATATGACTTACCTGTAACCAAAAAGTAATGGGAACATAAAGTGGAAAAAGTTATAGAAAATGAGAAGGTGAAGATTTTATGGAACTTTCAAATACAGATGGATTGTCATTTGGAACATAACATGCCAGATATCACAGTTGTCGAAAACCGAAACGTACAATTTATTGACATCATGGTACCAGGAAATGCCAGAGTCAAAGAAAAAGAACTGGAAAAAATCACAAAATATTGCAACCTGGCCATTGAAACTATGTGATTATGGATGAAACATATAACAGTGATACCCATTGTCATCACAGCACTTGTCATCAGAGCACATGTTCAAGAATTTTATAAGATACATCAACAAATTGCAGCTTCCTGCAATAACACCAGCGGAACTGCAAAAAACTGCACTACTCGGAACATCACACATCTTAAGAAGTTACTTGGTTGATACCTAGAACCCCGGCAGCAACCTTTATCAGCCATTAGCACCAGTCAATGGTATTTGTGATAAAAAAATTTAAAATCAATTTTTATTGATTTTTTCCCCCATGCACACACCCACATATTTTATGAACAGAGTATTGGCCATATCATATTTTATACAACTTAACATATCCAAATACATTTTACTTAGTTACAATTTCTGCCAAAATGTTCTTTTTCCATATTTTTAATCATGCCTTAATATTTCTATGCTTATTTATATAATCCACATCTTCTTTTGACCTCAAGTTCTAATTTCTCCATTTTTACCAATATATATTCTTATTATTTTTAAGTAATAATGATACATTTTTTGAATGTTCAGTTGACTGAGTTTCATTTTTAATGAATAAAGTATATTATTATTATTATTATTATTATTATTATTATTATTATTATTATTATTATTATTATTATTATTATTGAAATTTCTTGATCCTACTCTGTTGAACCCAACCTGCCTAGGATTTGAAAAACATGAAGCAATTTACATATCATTTCCTTGAGCAAATTTATATGCCCTAATTTAAAGTTTGCATTAGAGATGAGAGGAAAGGAAGTCCAAATCCAACCTATCAGTGCATACTGTACATGGAACTGTGGCTTTCAATCTATATATCTTCACGGTGGAAAATCAGAGGTCAAGTCAAACATGTTGGATGAAAAGGGTGTGATCAGATGCATCCAGTCATCTCCCAGAAAGACAGCCTCCTATTCCCTTTAAAGATCCAGGTAATTCAGAAATATATTGCTTTATATTAAAGATAAACAATTTAAGATTCCAGACAGCATTCTTGTTTCAAACCGTAGAAGCTGTGCAATTCTTTCAGCAGTTGTGAAAGCTGCCTGATTTTAATATATAGCCTGTAGTTTTAGCTCTTTGTTGGCTTGAGGAAATGCTGCTACTGCACCATCTGCCATTTTTAGTAATAGGGAGTCCATTCAGTAAGAATTCTGACTTACATACAAATCCATGTTAAAGACAGTTAAGAACTGTAGCCATTCTTAATTAGTGATTTTGTTTGCAGGTAATATATCATCTATTGCAAATTCTAAGGACATTAAAATAGATTTGAACTAATTAGCAGAATTACCAGGGTTAACCAAACATTTGTCAAGTTCTTCCATACCTTTCCTAAAATATTAAGTGAGATAGCTAGTATTTTAAATAGACCTATAGAAAGGAAATCCTTCTAATATCTAGGAATTAATTGTATTTAAAAAATCAACAAACTAATAATTTCACGCCAATGTGAAAAAAATAAATGAAATGAAGAAGGGAGATTAAAAATAGTTAAATATTCCGGGTTGAATTGCAAGAGTTAATGTGATGGCTCTTCCAAAATTAAATACTGGTTTTTATTTCAAATTTTTCCACTAGAAGTACCAAATAAAATATGGCAAAGAAAAGGTTTTTTTTCTTGTTTCAAAACTAAATAGTTAAAAATTAATGGAAAGAGCATGTAAAAAGGTTCTATTTTTACAATTACGCTATCAGCAGCAGATTTGGGGCACATCATTCTTTTTACATTGGAAAAGTAGAGAAGGAAAACCTTGAAGTAGTCAGCATTCATTTGTCTGCCTGTCTATCTGTTTACGAGCTGTTTCTTCACTGTGTTTTATCTCCAGTGACTTTAAGGTAGTGGACAGCTCACAAACAATAATGAAAACAACAACAGCTGTAAAAAGATAGAAATCAGCAAAGAACCTCCCAGTTCCCCCAAATGCAAGCCATTCCCTCGCATCCATATTAGACTTGAGAACTTCCCTGAGATCCAGCCTCACACAACCTTAACATTTCCATGCAAAAGCAAAATTAACTTCAAAGCTTGATCTTACCAGATCAAAGGTATGTCACAGACAAGAATAAAATAGCTGAACTATAAGAGACCAACAGAAATAGCATACAGGTAGTCCTCAACTTACAACAATTCATTTAGTGACTGTTCAAAGTTACAAAGGGCACTGAAAAAAGTGACTTAAGATAGCTTTTCAATCTTATGACGGTTGCAGCATGCCCATGGTCATGTGATCAAAATTCAGACATTTGGCAACTGACTCATATTTATGACAGTTGTAATGTCCCAGGTCATGTGATCACCTTTTGCAACCTTACAAGCAAAGTCAATGGGGAAGCCAGATTCACTTAACAACCGTGTTACTAACTTAAAAACTGCAGTGATTCACTTAACAACTGTGGCAGGAAAGGTCATAGTCCATGCAAAAGCAAAATTAACTTCAAAGCTTGATCTTGCCAGATCAAGAGTAAGCCACAGTCAAGGGATAAGTTGGCCGAAATATAAGAGACCGACAGAAATAGGAATACCTGAAACCTGTGGGGTACTGTAAGGAACATAAAAATCTCTTTAAAGCAGAGGCTTTCAAACTAGGGAGAAATGAACAAATTTAAGAGAGGATGCAAATTGGGTAAGTTGTGACCCTAGAAAAACTCAGCTGCTATTAGAATTGACTCCATTACTTTCTGAATGACTGGGTGATGAATTCACATGAATTCATTCCTCATTTCAAACAATAACGGGACCATATTGCTTTTTATTCGGGAAAAATATATTCTATAAACATGGGAACTTCTCCACCCTCACCACCCCACAGTCTGGATTTAGAATTTAGCATGAGGGAGAATGCATCGTGATGTTGAGTTGGAATGAAGAGGAAGAGATAGAAAGTGATTGCTGATCTTGACATGGCTCCATGTCGTGAGGAGGGATGTGGTTGGGGAGGGATATTCTCTTTCTCTCTCTGTCTCTTGTACATGGACTTTGCATGCAGAAGAAAAAGAAGGGTATCTTCATCCAAGCAAAAAGAATGGAGAAGGCTGAGCAGTGATGTGGACCACAGAGATACTGGCAGGAAAGTAACTGGAAGAGAGTAGTAATAAGCAGCCTTGTTCAAGTGGGTGCCTTAACAGAGTTTCCATACAGCGGCAATCTACACTGGGAGAGCTAGGCATCAAAAAGTCCAATCCATTGCCTTCCTTGAGCTGGATGCCTCACCTTTGTAACACCTTTGTGTTTAAAAGAGGATCATGTGATTTGGGCGCGCAGCATCATGAAACTACACCATATTTTGTTTGGGTAGATGTGAATATGAATACATTTTTTTCTGGCTTGGATTGCTGTATGAAAAAAATGAGGTCTGTAGTTAAAAACCCGGGGACTATTTTAAGGACAGAGAGCTCCGTCTTTAAACTCAGCACTTTCTAACAATTCTCTGGTATACAAAAAAAGGTTTCTGCATGTAAACCAAAATAACAGAGATCCTAGACACAGGGGTTGAAAAAACAACCCCAGCCTTCATTTCCATGGGAATGCTATTGGCTTTATAATTTCATCCTTCCAGGCTCAACTGTCACTAATTATCAGTTGTCAGTTAGTACAGAGAAAGAAGTCTTCCAAGATGTAAGTTTGTCTTCAGAAGGGCTGCTCTAGCACTTTTCTTAATGTTTTCTTATTGGGGGGGTGTTGTTTGTATGTGGGGGAAGGAGGTAGACTGTAAAAGACACCTATGATCTGATGTTCAAAGTTGTCCAGAGGGAGCAACACACCTGATCACTATGTACAACAAAGGAGAAAAAATACTGCTCTGTAAAAAGCATTGTGGTGAGAAGACCATTTGCCATTTGCCAATGAGGTACTGAGAAGGGTAAGGTAGCGAAGGGATGCCCTCAGGACTGGGCTCCTTCACAGAGATTTATTCAGAAGGAACTTCTCTCTCTGCCCAAATACTCTCTTCAGCTCAGAGATTGAGCAGAGACCAAATCTTTTCTGAATCACTAAGAACCCCTTCCTACTGAAGCTCTTCTGACCACTCTGCCTTCCCTTGAGGCTTTCTGCCTTCTGGGAAACACCTCAACAATTTGCCAGAGATCTTAAATTCACTCGGCAAATTTAGATTGTGATTATCCTAACCAGGCCAAAGAGTGCTATAAAGAAAATAATTTCCAATGATAAGAAATTATCTTAATATTGTGGTAGAGGAAAACAGGAGGTGCCTTCATCCAAGCAGAAATAAAAGTGTGAGATGACCCACGAGAGGGGGATGTAGGGACATCCACAGACAACATGCTTCCAAAAGTCAGTGAGTCTTGCGTAAGCAGCTAACTTAATGGAGCTTCCACATTAAGAGGCAGTATACATCCAAAGAGCTAGTCCTCCTCAGCAATACAATGGAAAATAGGCTGTTTTGTGGTTTTAGAGGATAACTTCCCAAAGACACTGGCCTGGTATTGCTGGTATGCAAAAATGCTGAGTTAAAGGATGACAGCTACCACCTCACAATGCTTAATGGCAAGGAGGTCTGGAGTCTCCTTGGAAACTCCAGAGCCTTTGTGTCCTCCTCCATCTACCTCTGGATTTAACTCTCAGTTATTCCCTCTCCTCAGTGAGTGAAAAGTTCCATTTTCAGAACTTCCAGTAAGTTGGCTTGCTCAAGAGCTGCTGGACTCAAAGTAAATCTACTCATTTTGTAGCTAACCTCTCAGAAGATTGGGATAGTCCAGGGCTGGGTATTTGTTGTCATCTTAAGAAAGGGAAACGGAGCAAAGGTGTTCCAGAGCAGTTTTATCTTTTAATCTTTTGTGGTGCTAAAAGACTGAGTTGGTCACTTTTCCAGTTGATTGGGTTCACATAGCATCCTTAATCTCTGAATTAGAAAAAGCTTTTTAAATTTGATAACCTCATATAGTTTTGGAACACACTGTGATTAAATCTACAGTTCATCCCAAAAGTTTGATTTTTTGACTTTGGCTTCTTTCTATCACAGGGATGTTGTTATAGGATCTTGTGTTCAGTTGAGTCAAAATAAGTCTGGCTTTAGTTCATTTTAGAATAGAATATAACAGAATAGAATTGTTTTAGAATTCTATTCTAGAATTTTGTTTCCTTAGATTGATTTTTCTTCATTTTGGGACATTATTCAGGTGTTTTTCTTTTCCGAGGAGAAGAACAAGGAAGGACAGGACAGCAAAACCTCCAACATGTAAATTGGATGACACAAGCTGGCCTCCTGACAGAAGAATCAAATTTGTGATTGATATGGAACTCCACAAAGTGGAACTCTGTGGTGAGTGCGCACTTTGGGTTGGGTGGGTGGGGGGAACTTGAAAGGGAAAGAAAGGGAGTTTCTTCAGGAATGGACTCCTCCACATAGGAACCACTTCTGCCTCTTCTTTTTTTAAAAAAATCTGTATTATTTTATTTAAAGGGAAGTTAAAAGACAAAAAACACAATCAAGACATTAAAAAGTGTATTAAAAGAAAAAATCCATCACATATACACGTTACTCCCTACATAAATACTGATTAATATATTACTACAATAATAGTGCCAATCCCTTGTGAAATAGTCCACAAATTTTTAAACTAGTAAATTAACAGATTATTGACCAGTTATAATTATACTATATAAATGATAAAATAGTTAACAAGAAGAACAATAATAATAAAATAAAATTTCAAAACTCTCTGCTAACCAACTGTTTTTCTTTGCAGAAAATTTGCCATTGCATCTTATTTATGCCAAATCATCCCAAAAATTAAGAGTAATTCATCCTGGATCAAATACCTATGTTTGTTTCTTAATGGAACCTCTTATCAATTGTCTAAATAAATATAATAAATTCATTCTCCAAAGTAGGTCTATCTTCCCAACAAAATCCAAATAGTAGTAGTTTCCAGTTAAATGTAATAAATCCAATCTCCCTCAGTCCTCCTAGGAAAAAATAATTTGTCACTTCTCCCTTCAGTTAGGCTTCTAAGAAAATGCAGGCCTGAACTTCAAAGAGACATATGTGAGTTAGTTTTCTGTCTATGGGACCCATAATACTTTGGTCTGCAACTTTCATATTAGAATCCTTTTGTGAATCTAACTTATCCAAAGCTGCATGCCTCTGCATATTTTCCATAGCCATTATCATTTCATCAAACTTTTTTTTTTTAAAAATCCAACTGAAAGTTGCATATTACTAGAATGTCTTTTCTCAGGTTTCAGCCATTGTTGTTTGTCTGTAAGATGATAAATAACTCATAAATAAATAATTATGTATAATTTGATCAGGAAGCAAAGAATGCTGATGCAGAGGAACAAAGGAAAGATATTTTCTGGATATTTTGATGCAATATTAAAAGAAAAATCCAAAAGAAATAAATTCCCAGTATTTTGCAAATACAAAAAATGCAAAAACTCGGCAAGAGAGAAGAAAAGTCTCTTATTGTACAGCAGCCATTTTTGGGAGCCCACTTCTGTTTTTTCCTATATTCAAGAATGCATGCTGGGACTGGGCAGAGATCAAACTCTTCCTGATCGACTAAGCACCCCTGTTCCGGAAGCTCCTGATTCCACCCTGACTTTCAACAAGTTGTTTTGCTTCCATGGGATTCTTCTGGGAACCTTCATATTTGCTCAGTGACACCTATCTACATACTGGCAAATGGGGAGGGAGAATATGGAAAATGCTGTTTGTCTAAGGCCCCTATGAGGCTTCTCATGGCCTGGAGACTTCTCCAGCTCTGTGAACCACAAAAGCTTTTGAATGGATAGAATCGGGTCTCCAAGGGAGGGGCACAAAAAGATAGGGCTGATTTTGGTGGTTTTTCTTCAATGGGAGGAAACATTTGCTGAGGATCCCCTATCTGTCTATACCTTCATCTATGCGGTGAACAGTGAACAGTTCACTAACACAGTGAACAGTGTTACATAGAAAATAATTTCCAATTATAAGACATTATCTTAAAGTTGTGACAAAAGGAAAAGGAAAAGGTTCAGGGAAGAGAACCTTCCTCATGGAGCCCAACAGGGGGCAGCTTGTTTAAGAAGAGACCCGAGGGCCAGCCAAAATCTGTGGCAAGAGGTCTCAGAAGAAAAGCAAGACAGCCCATGCAGTAGGCATCTCTTGCAAGTAGAGGTTTCCATGGTTAACCCCAGGTTTCAATCCAATTCTCTTTTGCCCAAACTCAGTGTAGTGTAAAAGATTCCTCGGGATGGAGAGAGTCTCAGAAGGATTTCAAGTTTTCCTTCTAAAAGGAAGAGCACTGGGGATCCTGGGTGAAGACACCCCAAAGCCTTCCTGACTTACAGCCTGACTCTTTTCCTTTGCAATAGGAGCACCTCCTCAGTGCGATCACTGCAATGTTTTGACTGAAAAGAGCAGGCAAATAACATTCCAGATGCCCAGGAACAACAGTCTGTATAGTCTTGCTGTGGTGGTAAATAAGTGGGAGGGGGCAAAAAGGGGGATAGAAAGATACTGGAGAGAAAGGGGAAAGGCTACCCCTGGATTCTCAGAAGGTTTAGCAGAAGCTCATCTAGTCTGTCAGAGAAACAGAATACAGCTTTCAAAAACTGCCCAGGAGAAAGGTCCTTAACCTATAGGTAATTTTCTTTTGCACTGAATGATAAACTGTAGCAGAATAGCAGGTCAAAAGGGCCTGGGACAAAGAGGAAGAGCTGGAGAAGCTTGGTTGAACTTGAATTCTCTGATTCTCTCCACTCTTGCTTCCTTGCCAGGATCTCCTGGAGGACAATAATTTAAACAGTTTCGCTGCTGGACTAACTGCCTTGCTCACAATATATGACATCTTTTGTAATGGGTAAAGAAAATCTGTTTGCAGTGCTCAGCGAGTAAGAACAGAGAAGCCTTTCAGAGAGTCACTCACACCAGTGGTGGGTTTCTACCAGTTTGCCCTGGTTTGGGCAAACAGGTAGTGGCAGCGGCGGAAAGCTCCGCCCCCTACCCGGACGTCATCACGGACACTCTGCGCATGCACAGAAGTACCACACACAAGCATGCTCCCTGTTCCGAACCAGTAGCAAAAGTAAGAGGAACCCACTACTGACTCATACCCTGGTCATCTTGCAGCTTGGTTAGTACAACACACTTCACATCGGGCTACCCTTGAATAGCACCCAGAATCTTCAATTGGACCACAGCCATTTGGGACTTTTTCAGCTGGGGTCACCAAGTCAAAGGAAAGGATTTTCCTCATGAAGCGGAGAGAAGAAAGGGTAGTTTGACCTCCCCATTTCTCTTGGCAGCTGGCCCATCTTATACCAACTCAGAGCACTTCATTTTTATTTTGAAGGGAAAAGGATAGAAGGAGATGCAACCATTTGCATGTCAAAACTCCTGTTAACTGTCCCACTGTCAAACTATCCACAATAACTGGATATTGTGAGAACACACATCAAGTATTATAAGAATATGGCTTGTTATAAAGTTATTTTTCTCAAGGCAGGGATCTCTTCATAAAGATGCATATTCAACTGTAATATTTCAAGGCCAGAATTGCAGAGGAGGGGGGACCAGGATCTTTATAGGGATCTAGAGATCTTTTTTGGAGGCAGCTATTATGCATCCCAAGGACTACAAAAATAACAAACAAGTCCTCACCAAAAATGTCACTTGAAGCCAAGATCACCAAACAGATGCTAAAAATACTTTGGTCATGTCATGAAAGCTGACTCACTCGAAAAGTCAATCATGCTGGAGTGATCAGCAGAAAAAGGAGAAGGGGCCATCCTAGCACCCTGACTAGACAGTATAAAAGATGACACTGAGATGACCATAGCAGATCTGAAGGAGGCAGTGCAAGACAGAGAGGCATGGAGATTGGTGACCCATAAAGTGATCGAAGGTCAGAAATGACTGAATGGCTGACGACGACAGAGGTCTTTGCTAAAATATGTATCCCAAAGTTTCCTCTTTCAAAGAGGCTGGATTTTAAGAATGCTGGAGCAATATTAGAGGGGCAGGATGGCTCCAATGATGGAGAAAAGGCTTTATTATCAATTGCATGCCTATGCTTTGGCAATGAGATTCTTGATTCTAGAAAATGAGCAAATTTCCTTCTTCAGTTCAATTTGAGTCACACGGATGGAGATTGTTCTCTGCGGTATTGAACCAGCTCCTCTACTGTGGGAACCATCATCCTAGGATCAATGTAGGTAGAAAAGCTAAAGTATCATGAACTATAGGCTTTGAGTACTTCTTTGCTCTTGGGACCTCACCCTAATATAACCTCTCTCTCGGAACCAAAGGGCAGTTCTTTTTCCTCTCATTCCACTTGACAGTGGACTCAGAAATCCCTGGAATTTATGTTTTGCTGATAATATTTGTGTTGATGGGCCAAGGGAAGGAGAATTACTCTCCAAGACACCTTGGCAACAGTGTGAGTCATCTCTTTCTCTATCTTACAGCTCGATGAAGTGCAGCAGGCATTTCCTGAAGTTGTCAGGGAAATCTGGCATGCTGCAAAGGCATATGCTTACATTAATGAAGATAACTTTATATAAACATCAAGTGGAGGATGTGATGGTATTGGCACATGAAGTGACAGAAAACCAACACTACAATTTGAATTCCTAATGGGGTGCAGGTAATCAACAACTTACAAGCAGTCATTTAACAACTGTTCAAAGTCATGACGGAGTTAAAAAAAAGTTATTTATGACCTCTCTTCAAAGTTATATCAGCCCCATCTCCTATGATCATATTTGGAACCACCTGAATTTTTTTGTAGGAAGTTAGCACCCACCCCTCTCCTAGAAAAATGAAATATTTTAGGAAATATTTCCTAAAATTTAGGGCAGACTATTTCCCCTAAAAGGGAGGCAGAAATTCAAACCCCCCCCTTTGTTAATGGGCCATTAAGGCCTGAGCCAGTCCATTCTACATAACAGATAGCATTAGCCCTCTACCCATCTCACCACATGGCACCTAGGAAGATTACATCAGCCAGCAAGGCTCAACCCCCTGGGAGTCTGACAGCCAATGGGATACATTTCTTGTACAGGAACAGGAAACTCTAAGGTGGGGCCCAACAGAGGGCCTAAAACCAGGGCACTCTCAGCATCTCTGCCCTTTTCTGCTCAGGAGCTCAAGCCATGTGATCCTGTCCATCATTAAACCATCTTCCCAAACAGTCTCCATGTTTCCAGTGTCTTTTTCACTTGGAATTGAACCTAGAAGGATATTTCTTCCAACATTATGACCAGTTGCAGCATACCATAGTAATGTCATCATGTTTTGGATTGTTGGGTTTTTTTTTGTTGTTGCAAAAAAATGGCAAAAACACTATTTCATATGCCTTCTGGAAGCTCAACCATGTGTTTTTATATTATAGAGAACTCTCTGGGTGTATAAGTGGCAAATGGGTCTTTTTTAAGTGGTTTGAAGGAGAATGGGAAATGGGCTTACTACATTTAATTGGGGAACAATCTTATCTGTTTTTTGGAGGTGGGAGATAGATTGGAGACTGGATTTACTGTATTCAATCGATTGATAAGAGATGAAATTAAGAAACAAAGGTGGATATTTGATCTGGGACAAATTAGAGTTAAAATTTGGGAGGATTTGGGATTGAAGCCATGGTAAATTTTCTGAGTAGATTACAATAACAGTTTGTTAATAGAGGGTTTTAGAATTTCAATTTTGTCTTTCTTTTGTTATTATTAATAATTCTTATTACTTTCATAGTTTTATGTAATTATTATTGTTTTTCCTGTTAAATATTTAGTTATTAATATAGTATAATGTATTTAGTAGTTTAGTAATTTAAAATTCTTTTGGCCTGTTTCGCAAGGGGTGGGAAATTAACACTGTTGTATTATATTAATCAGCATTCAACTTGGAAAGACGTTATGTGTATATATGTTAATCTTTTTTTTTTTCTTTTTTTAAGACAATTTTTCTATTTAATGCCTTTGCTGTGTATTTTACTCTTTTGTTTTCGTTAATGTTTTAAAAGTTTCTATTTTAACTATTTTTTAATAAACTAAATATTATAGGGGGGAAAATTCCTCAGAATGGAGAGAGTCTCAGAAACATTTTAAGTTTCCCTTCTAGAAGAAAGAGCAATTGTGACCCTGGGAGAAGACACCACACAGCCTCCCTGACTTATCAGTGTCCAGGAACAAGAGCCTGTATAGTCTTGTGATGATAAATAAGTGGGAGGGGGGTTTAAATGGTTGGCAAAAAGTAGGGTAGGGAGATACTGGAGAGAAAGGGGAAAGGCTACCCCTGGATTCTCAGAAGGTTTAGCAGAAACTCATCTAGTCTGTCAGAGAAACAGAATACAGCTTTCAAAAACTGCCCAGGAGAAAGGTCCTTAACCTAGGAGTAGTTTTCCTTTGCACTGAATGATAAACTGTAGCAGAATAGTTTCCTGTCAAGAGTGGTGTTCCTCAAGGCAGCGTTCTTGGACCTACTCTCTTTATAATATACATAAATGATCTTTGTAATCATATCTCAAGTAACTGTGTTCTCTTTGCTGATGATGTCAAACTTTTCAATACCACTGATAATACATCCACAATTCAAAAGGACCTTGATCATCTAACTGCTTGGTCTAAAATTTGGCAACTACAAATCTCAACCAGTAAATGCTCAGTCTTGCATATTGGAAGAAAGAACCCAATCACAAAGTACATGCTTGATGGACATTGCCTCGCAGATGACCCCCACCCTGTCAAAGACCTTGGAGTTTTTATATCTAACGATTTAAGTTCCAAAGCCCACTGCAACTATATAGCTAAGAAGGCTCTAAGAGTTGTTAACTTAATTTTACGTAGCTTCTTTTCAAAAAACACCACGCTACTGACCAGAGCATATAAAACATTTGTTAGGCCAATTCTTGATTACTGCTCTCCTGTCTGGAACCCATACCATATATCTGACATCAACACAGTTGAGCGTGTCCAAAGGTATTTTACGAGAAGAATTCTCCACTCCTCCGAAACTAATAAAATACCTTATTCCACCAGACTTGATATCTTGGGTCTAGAAAACTTGGAACTTCGTCGCCTTCGACAAGATCTGGGTTTAGCATATAAAATCATCCGTTGTAATGTCCTTCCTGTCAATGACTTTTTTAGTTTCAATAACAATATCACAAGAGCTACCAACAGATTTAAACTCAATGTCAACTGCTCCAGTTTAGATTGCAGAAAACACGATTTCTGTAACAGAATTGTATATACTTGGAATGCATTACCTGACTCTGTAGTTTCTTCTCATAACCCCAAAGGCTTTATTCAAAAACTGTCCACGGTTGACCTCACCACTTTCCTAAGAGGACTCTAAGGGGCGTGCATAAGAGCACATACGTGCCTACCGTTCCTGTCCTACTGTTTCTTCCCCTATGTATATATATGTTTTTAGTACCTCGTTTCTCCTCGTATATACGTTCATATATTATATAACCCTTTATGCAATGCTTGTATATATATATATTGTTATATTGTTATGACGAAAAATAAATAAATAAAAATAAATAAATAAAATAAATAGCAGGTCAAAAGGGCCTGGGACAAAAAGGAAGAGCTGGAAAAGTTTGGTTGAACTTGAATTCTCTGCTCCTGGAAGACAATAATTTTAGCAGCTTCGCTGTGGGATTAGCTATTTTGCTCACAATATATGATATCAGGTCAGCCTTTTGTTTCTTTGATAACGGGTAAGAAAAATCTGTTTTCGGTACTAAGCGAAAAAGAAGGAGTCACCTTTCAGAGAGCCACTCACATCCTGGTCACCTTGCAGCTTGATTAGTACAACACACCTCACACCTTGAATACCACCCAGCCGCTTCATTGGAACTTGGCCATTTTTCAGCTGGGGTCACCAAATCAAAGGAAAGATTTTTGCATGAGATGGAGAGAAGAGAGGATAATTTGACCTCCCTATTTCTCCTGGCAGTTGGCCCATCTTAGAATACTTCATTTTTATTTCGAAGGTAAAAGCATCGAAGGAGATTGAAGAATATTTGACCAGTGCAAACATTTACAGTATCACATATCAAAGCTCTTGTTAAACCTCCCACTGTGAACAATTACTGGATATTGTGAGGACACACATGAAGTACCATAAGAACATGGCTTGTCAAATTTTTTTCTTCAGGCAGGGATCTCTTCATAAAGACACATATTCAGTTGTAATGTTCCAAGGCCAGAACTGCAGAGGAGGGAGGAGGAGAAGTGTTTGTAGGTACCTGGAATTCTTTACTAGAGGTGACTTGGAACAAAAGGGCAGGGAGGAGTTCTTTTTCCTCTCATTCTACTTGGTTTTCCTGTTGATGGGCCATGGGAAGGAGAATTACTCTTCAAGATACCTTGGCAACAGTGTGATGCATTTTTTTCTGTGTCTTCCAGCTCAACACCATCTAGCAGGCATGTGCAGCATTTACTAATGAAATCTGGCATGCTGCAAAGATGTATGCTTTCATTAATGAAGTAACTTTATTTAGAATATTAAAGGGAGGGGATGAGAGTACATGAAATGACCGAAAAATAGTCCCACGCTTTATATCTTCATTTGAGTCCAGGTAATCCTCAATTTAAGACGGGTCGCTTAATAATTATTCAAATCTTGACACTTGAAAAAAGTTATTTAGGATCCCTCCTCAAAGTTATGACAGCTGTACCACCCCATTTGCCAAGCAGCTGAAATTTATAACCAGTTGAGGCGTACTATAGCAACCTTTTTGTTATTTTCCAGCAAAAAAAAATAATAATCCAAAAAAACCCCATCAGATAACCTGGATTTGGACTTGTGACCCTGTAATACAATTAATGATGATAGGATTCACTTAACAACTGTTGTAAAAAATGGTTTTAAAGTTTAGTCTGGTCACATGGTGACTTGATCTAAAATTGCACTGACTTAAGACCAAAATTTTGGTCTTAGTTGTTGTTGTAAGTTGGGAACTACCTGTATTTGTTTTCCAGCTACGTAGCAAAGAGCTTAAATTTCGATATCTGTCTCTTTCAAGTTGTTCTCACTTTGATTAGAGGCATATGGTTCCATTTGCCAAATTCCTTTCTGCCTTTTTCTCATCTTTTTTTTACCATGAAGGTGACCTAGCAGTAGAGAACTGTGACCTCCTTCCCGCCCCTATTTAACCAGTTAAGGTGGAGAATCAAAATTCAATCTAGCAGGACCTGGGAATGGACACATGTTGCATTAAGGCTATTTGTTCTTTTCTGGAATCCTGTTCCTTTAGATAGATATGCACAATCTTTTGTGCTACATTTTCAGTATCCTTCAAAACATTAGTCAAGCTTTCTCTACTTTTTCAATATTGTTTAGACATGTATTATATGGATGTGTTTATTGGATTTTAGATAACCATTTTATTATCCTCACTACTTAAGGGTTATTTTATTTATAAACAATGTAGAAATATCTTAATAATATCTAAATGCAACTGCATATTGCATTTAAAAAACTGTGCTTGATTACAGTTATTTTAATCTCCATAATAACATGTGATCAAGTAGAAATTGAATCTGGAATATTTGTAGCATAGTTCAGTAGTTTTCTATGAATAAATGTGGCCAATTGGTGGTCCACAGTCTAATGAAGTCAAACAATTACAATTTATTTCACCAGATGAGAAGTCAGTTCTTTTCCTTCTAATACTAAATGAAGGGTGGCACAGATATTCATCAGAGGTTTAGTAGCTACTTTTAGGATTTGCATAAATATTTATGATATAAATATAAATATGATAGAATCAAAATTGCAGAGGGGGATTTGTTTACTGAATTGTTTAATGTGCCTGACTTGAAGCTAGACACTCGTTTTCATCCTAGTACTCAGGTGACAGTGAAATAAGGAACATGGCCATCTTTTAACATTCAAAACCAACCAGACATATTTCCATCAACCTTTTCAGGGTAAAGCCATTCCCTGCCCCTTTTTCTCTCCTTGTGAATTCTGAATGGAATCGACCCATTCATTTCCCATTTAGGCGTTTCTTTTAATTTGCCCACTTTTTGTGAATGGGGTGATTTAACAATTTGGTGTATACACCCATACTCTCTCCAGTAGGCCTATTGTGAGCTATCATGAAATTATACAACCCACTCTAAACATCAGAAGTCCTTCTATAGAACTGCAAGTTTTTGCCATTAGTAAGTTTCATATAGTGGCAAGCAATACCATCTGTCTTCAATGTTCATTCTATAATTCCTTCCATTGATATGAAATTCCAACTAGATAAGTCAGAAAATATATTTAATGAGAGTTGGCATGATTTTCTCATTTTGCTGAATGGAAGAAAGCACTTCCATTCACTGTAATTTTAGTGTGATTCCTACTTCCAAATGGGCAATAATATTGTCCCCACTTTTTAACAATAGCCATCAGAAGAGGCTCTAGAGCAGGGGTATCAACTTGAATTCATTGAGGGCCGCATCAGTGTTGTGTTTGACCTTGGGGGGCCAGGATGGGCATGGCTGGGATAGGCGTGGCCAGGGTGGGCATGGTCAGCTGAACATCACTCATGTCGAGGGCACCTGTGGTGGCCAAGTGCTAAGGCAGGACTTCCCTCAGACCCTCCCTCCCTCTCATTATATTTTCTTTCTTTCTTTCTTTCTTTCTTTCTTTCTTTCTTTCTTTCCTTCGTTCCCTCCATCTCTCTTCATTCTCTTTTCTTCTTCCTTCCCCTTTTTCCTTATTTTTCCTTCTTTGCTCTCTTCCCATCTTCCTTATTTTTCTTTGTCTTTCCTCCTTCCCTTTCTCCTTTCCTGCCTCTTCTTGGATGTTCAAATGCAAAAGGGGAAACATTTTCTTTTGCTTTGAGTTTGTTTTGCTATCCTTCTGCCAATGAAAACGGAGCACATGGGGGAGCTCCATTTTCTCTAACAGAGGCACCGCAAGCTGGTCCTTTGCTCTTTTTAAGGTGGTCCTGCGGGCCAGATCTAAACACCTCAGGGCCACATTCGGCCTGCTGGCCTTGAGTTTGACATCCCTGCAACAAAGGTTTTCAGAAATAATTTGCAAATAATTCTTTAGACTATCTGGTGTGAGAATGGTTCATAAGTCTAGGGTTTCAACTTTTCATTCCTCGAGCGTCAGCCTTTTTCAGGTGGGCAATACGAAAAGCAGCAGGATTTTCAAGAATATTTGTTATTGTTGTGGGATATAACGAAAGAATTTTGCAAGCCTGAGACTTCCTCTCTACTTTGTCTTAAATTACTAAATTAATATAGCACCCATTTTGCAGTTCTGAGTATAATAAAACATAAATATATGAAAAGTTATAAATCATTGTACAGTTAAATTTATATATTTATATCCTGCCTTTATAATTTTTATAAATAACTCAAGGGGGTGAACATATCCAACATTCCTTCATCCTCCCATTTTCCCCATAACAATCCTGAGGTCAGTTGGGTTGAAAGAGAGAAACTGGCCGAAGGTCACCCAGCTGGCCTCATGGCTAAGGTAGGACTTGAATTCATGATCTTTTGCCTTCTAGCCTGCTGCCTTAACTATTAAATCAAGTGGATTGCAAAAGTTTAAAATATTTTTTTTAAATGAGTTTGGATCAGAGAGCCAATGGTACCTTCTCAGTTACTGCACCAGCCAAATCCAGCACACAGCTTTTCTTTCTAGGCCCCATGCCAACCACCATGGTGGCCTTACAATATCACTTGCCATTCAGTTGGTTAAGTGAATCCTTATGGCTTTTAAGCAAAACATTAAATGACTGTGATTTACAATCTCAGTGATTGACTGTGATTTTTCTTCCAGATGTTCCCTTATTCTGCTTGTCACAGATTGGTTCAAAGTAGTTTTCCTGGCAGTGTCCCATTGGTCCACATCATGGTTCAGGCCTTTCAATTCCTTTTGCTTGCATGAAGACACCCTACTTTTTTTTTCTGCACCCCAAGTTGAAGTACAAGAGAGACAAACCATGTCCCTCTCCAAGACATTGAGCATGCCTTAAGATCAGCAATCACTTTCTATCAATTCCACTTCAGCCCAAAACACCATGATGCATTCTCCAACATGCTGAACCCTAAATCTAAATGGGGGGGGGGTTCCCACTTTTATAGTATAGTATTCTGCCCAAATAAAAAGCCATATGGTGCTGTTATTCTTTAGAATGAGGAATGGATTCATGTAATCACTACCGGGTTGATCAGGAAAAAATGGAGCCAATTCTCATATCAGCTGAATATTTTTTATGCGCAAGGCTTACCCCATTTGCATCTCCTCCTAAATTTGTTCATTTTTGACTCAGATTTTGAGAACCTCTGCTTTAGAATTTCTTTCATGTTCCATACAGATACCTCAAGATTTGGGATATTTCTAATTTCTGATAGTCTCTAACATTTCAGCTAGCTTTTCCTTGGCTGAGACATACCCTTGATCTGACAAGGTCAAGTTTTGATGTTAATTTTATTTCTGCACTGAAATCTTGAGGTAGTGTCAGGCTAGATCTCAGTGAAGTTCTTAAGTCTAATATGGATGTGAGGGGACATCTTGTGTTTGGGGGACCTGGGAGGTCCTTTGCTTGTTTTTATGTTCTTTTTATAACTGTTAGTGTTTTTACTATTGTTTGCGAGCTGTCCACTGTCTTAAAGTCACCAGAGAGAAAACAAAGGGAAGAAATGGATGATAAACAAATAGACAGACATACAGAGGGACAAATAAATGTTGGCTACTGCACTTTTCTTCCATAGTTTTCCAATGTGAAGGGAATATGACCCAAATGTCGTGCTGATAATATCAATTGGGATCACACAATCCCTTTTATTTGCCATTTAATTAAGCATGTTTTCTTGAATTTTGCCTCATTGCCACTGTCTTCTCCCTCTCTGCTCTAGTGCCTTTCTCAGTGTTTTTCTATTTTTGGGTGGGGTGGAGGGAAGGTTTGTGTATGAGGGGAGAAAGAGGCAGGCTATAGAAGATATCTATGATCTGATGTTTAAAGTCCAGAGGGAGCAACAGACTCAGTTTACTTTGTATAGCAAAGGAGGGGGGGAAAAGGCTATTTATTCCTACTGGCCTCCAAAAAGCCTTGTGGTGGGAAGTCCCTTTGCCCTGGGATGAGGGAACTTGAGGGAGGTAAGGTAGAGAAGGGATGTTTTCAGGACTGAGAACCTTCACAGAGATTTATACAGAAGAAAAATCTCTCTTTGCCAAAATGCTCTCTTTGGCCCAGAGGTCGAACAGAAGCCAAACTTTTTCTGAACCATTAAGAACCCCCCTTCCTACTGAAGCTTCTCTGACTGCCCTGCCTTCCCTGGAGGATGGGAAAATGTTCTCCAAAAATACTGGCACTATCTCTGTGTTTCCTGTCAGACGGAGGAGAAGTTTGCTTTGCCTCATACTCATTCAAGGCTTTCCTTGGGCACTCTCCCACCTCAGAGCACCTCATTTTTATTTGGAAGGAAAGGGGGAGACAATTAACCAGCTTCTGGTTAAGAAGGAGGCTGATTTCACTTGCCCTTTTACCTCTGGCCTTCAAGCTCTGAGGGGGAAGGGGAGGGGCCTAACTTGTTTGCAGCAACTGCCACTTTGGCTCAACGGCTGTTTCAGAAGTTGGGGGGGAGGGGGAGTTCTTTTGAAATTGTTTCACTGCCTCCCCTGTGAGAACTCAGATTTTGAACAGCTTTGCAAGAAGGGGAGGGCGACTACGATAAAGCCATGGAAGTTGGGGAGGGAGTTCTTTTGAAATTGTTTCACTGCCTCCCCTGTGAGAACTCAGATTTTGAACAGCTTTGCAAGAAGGGGAGGGCGACTACGATAAAGCCATGGAAGTTGGGGGGGGGGGAGGCAAGTTGGAGAAGAAGGTCAAAAATATGGCAACTCCAAATCTCAACCAGCAAATGCTCTGTTTTACACATTGGAAAAAAGATTCCGAACACTAAATACAAGCTTGATGGACATGACCTTGTAGATGATCCTCACCCCATTAAAGACCTTGGAGTTTTCATAGCAAATGAATTAACTGCCAAAGCCCACTGCAACTACATTGCAAAAAAAGGCTCTAATAGTTGTAAACTTAATCTTGCGTAGCTTCTTCTCCAGAAATATTACACTACTAACCAGAGCATACAAAACATTTGCAAGACCAATTCTTTAATACATATCGCCTGTCTGGAACCCACACCTCATTTCGGACATTAATACAATTGAGCGTGCCCAGAAATATTTTACAAGAAGAGTTCTCCACTCCTCCGAATACAACAAAATACCTTATGCCACCAGGCTTGAAATCTTGGGTTTAGAAAATTTAGAACTCCGCCGCCTTCGGCATGACCTGAGCTTAACTCATAGAATCATTTGTTACAATGGCCTTTCTATTGAAGACTACTTCAGCTTCAATAGCAACAATACACAAGCACACAATAGATTTAAGCTTAATGTGAACCGCTCCAATCTTGATTGCAGAAAATATGACTTCAGTAACAGAGTTGTTAATGCCTGGAATGCACTACCTGACTCTGTGGTCTCTTCCCAAAATCCCCAAAGACTATCTACTATTGACCTCACCCCATTCCTAAGAGGTCTGTAAGGAGCGTGCATAAGAGCACCAGTGTGCCTACCGTTCCTGTCCTAATGTTCCCCTTGATTGTATCCAACTCGTATAATTATTTCATGCTTATACACACACACACACATATGTGGTATAGTTATTTCATGCTTATGCTTATATATACCATTGTGACAAAATAAATAATAAATAAATAAAAGGTGATGTAGGAGAAGAGGCAGAGCACGGGGTGAAATCAAGAGAGGAATTGATCTGGAGTCCTTAAGTTCCCACAAGCAGTAACAGTAAGAGTTGGAAGGGACCTTGGAGGTCATCTAGTCCAACCCCCTGCTCACGCAGGAAACCTATACTAGGGATTCAAACTGCCGACCTTTCTGATCGACAAGTTCAGCGTCTTAGCCATTGAGCCACTAACCAGGCTGAGCAATCCAAGTTATCCCCCTTCCCCCTTTAATTCTTTTTACTCTTATTATCTAGCACCAGTTTAGTGCTGTTTGTTGACTGGGTTCTTGTGTATAAGTGTGAACAATAAATCTTCTGAACTGAAATGTGTTCAATTCTGAGAACAAGGCTATTAAGTTCTGAGAACTTATCAATATAAACGCAGAGGCTTGTCTGATGCAAGAACACTTTAATAACTGACAGGAATGATAATAACCATGAATCAACTTCGTGCCGGCTTCACACATTAAGAACAAGACACCCCAGACAGCTGCTTAACTACTAACTGTCAAAACAGAGGAACCAATAAGAAGACTCCAATTTCCCGCTCCTTTAGTGCCTGCGTCTCAGCCAATCAGAACGCTTGGCAACTAGCCCGGCTGAGACGCGGTCGTAACTATGAGGACATAACAAAGGCAATTGCGAGGCAGAGGCATGGCTGATGCAACGAACTCTTTATTCTAACAATAACAGCTAACAATAACAACAAGGTACTCCGCGGCTGATCGGCACACTGACAGGGAGTTGCTGTCTGACAGCTGCTTAAATAAGAAGCTGTCAGACGGGAGGAGCCAATAGGGGAGCTCCGATTTCCCGCTTTGTTGGCTGCACGCGTCTCAGCCAATCAGGAGCGATGGCAACAGACCGGCTGTGACTGAGTTGTAACTGCCAGGACATAACAAAACTTAACCCATGGTCCTGATTCTTTGCCCCTGACAAAGAATACCTAATTCTGCCTTGATTTTCATTAAGGCAAAGAACATGTTTTAGGAAGAAGGGGAAAAAAGATGCTCAGCTCTGGTGCTGTACAGATTTCTTAGACCACAATTTCCATTGTCCCCATGCAGCATGAATATTGATGGGGTCAGAAGAATTTTCTTGCTCCAGTTTCCTAAACTGGATCATGAATAAACACAGATTTCAGCAGCTGGAAAATTACTTTAATCACAAACAGTGGTTAAAGGTGTCCTATATAGTTAGCCTACATAGATACCAGTAGAGGCATATATAATGACAAAGCAGGCTTTAATCTTTAAATTTGCATATTGAGGTGGTACTACCCTGGGCTTTGATCATGAGGGGTATACATTGACTTTATATATTCAAATATTGCCTGGAGGAAATGAGAAGTCTGGAAAGGAAGATGGCCCTTAGATATGTAGATTCCTCCCTAAATGTAGATTTGTTATGAGGGGGTGGTGAATCTCCTTATCTTGAGGGTATTCCACTACTTTTCTTAATTAATTTACCATATGTTTGTGTGTGTGTATCTATAGATATACACTGTGTGTGTGCATGTGTTTTACCAATAGGAATAAAATACAAAACAAAAAACATACATCCAACAATAAACAACAATATTTTTATGAACAAGAAAAAAAAGAAATAATGTGTACATAAAAGGAAGAAAAGAAAAAAAGATGACCCAAACATCCAATATTAAACTTATAAAAAAAATCCACCCTGGCTGAATGCTGAAAAGAGAAATAAAAAAAACTGAAAAATTCTCCTCAAAGTCTAACTTCTAACAATGGAAAGTTGAGCAAATAAAATAAATAAATAAATAAATAAACCCATCTGGAGGTGCATCAAGTGGGGAAAGTTGATTAGTTGGTGATGGCAAATTCTATCTGTTCTTGATTGAAAAGAAAATTTCCTTAATTTCTTTAGTTATCAATACAAGAAAATGAATAAGAAAATAGTAGGTAGGATTTTGTTGTATATAATAGTCATATTTGTACAATAAGGTGTAAATGACCTCAGATTTCCTTTAATAATTTTTTAAAGGTACATATAACTAAACATAATAATACCTAGCTCTCTTTAATTATAATTGAACAACTTTAATGTATATTATATCAATGAAATGTAATTGGGCTGTACTAAGCAACATATTGTTTACCCTTTGTTTTTAAAGTCACTTTTTATTAACAGTATATTGGATTGTCAAAGATATGAATTAATCTTTATTACTAACTCAGCTAAAAACCACTTTCATTTATAAACCACAGATTGCTTTCAATTTATTGATTGCAACATGCTTAACAGTGAATGGAAATACTGATGTTAATAGTGATCTAGTGTCCTTCAAGCAAAGGCCACGTAGCCCTCTGTCTGAAATGTATTAATTTGGATTCCTGTGCTGAGCAGAGGGCTAGACTTAGTGACCTCAATGCCTCCTCCTAATTCTGTGATTCTGTTATGACTGGAGACATTTTTGTATTATATACAGCTGGATGTGCTAGGCTTTGTTCAGAATCCAGAAATGAGATGGGCAATTCCCTGCAAGCTATGTCTGTTCTATTATTACTCCATGCAACCTCTGGCAAATTGCACTGTATATAATATATAGTAGCAATTTATGCTGGGATGAGGAAACTTTTCTGCCAATACTTCTAGCCCTCCGGGTCCTTTCCCATTAGGTATGCTGACCACTCTCATACAAACTAATAGGGACTTAATTAGACAATTTATTGATTAAATTGGGAAGGCCTCAGTTGCCAGAGACATGTGGACAAATCAGAATGTGAATCTGTAAGGGATAGGAACAGAAAAGAAATAATTAAAAAAAGACACTACAGTAGAATAATTAGGTTTCTAAGGATAGGATAAAATAGGAAAGTTAAAATAGAAAGTGAAAGAAAAAGATAGGATGGAAAAGCCAGATAAGTAAATAATCCACAAATAAAATATAGGAAAGAATTAAGTAGATAGATTTTTCTTAATGTGTGTGTGGGGCAAAGGTAAATACACTAAATTGTTTGCTTTAACTGTTGTAATTTTAATTCATTTTAATATTTATAATCGTTGAATGCTTGTTTTATTTTGTTATAAACAACTCAAAGTCGCCTGAATTGCAAGATGGGTGGCAAATAAATTTGATAAAAAAATAAAATAAGTAATTCACCTTGAGCCATGCTGATTCCTGTTCTTTTTTTGGTAGAGAAAGAAAGTGATTTTGTCTTCTTACAGGATATTTTTTTTCACCTTCTCAGTTTAGCTATTAGCTCTGGAATTTCCAGGTGATCCCAATCCAAGTGTTAACCTGAGTCAACTTGGTTTAGCTTCTGAGATCAACTAAGATAAGCTAGTTGCTGCCACCTGCTGAGAATAAATGTGAATCACATACTGAAGTCTTCAAAATGTATTATATATGCAATAAAAATAGAAAGCATTTATTAAAGAGCATCATAAAGAAAATCTGTGCACATATTAAAATCATGAAGTGGGCTCTGAAAAAGAAAAGCCCATTTTGAAAGAAGTGATTGCCTTTTTTCTCCAAGTGCGAAAACCTGCTTTTTTAAAAATCATAAAATTAGGAGATTTTATAGAGGAGACTCTACTCCACACCAGGCTTGAGAAATCCAAACTGCTTTTCCAACAACTTTATTCAACCTTCCACAATAGTGTGTGTTGTGATTTGAGATAGCTGTGCTCCTCTTCTGGAATGACAGGGATGTTCCTGGCAAAGCAATTTAATCAATTCTAAGATGATGAGGATTCGTGTCTTGTTTCTCTCAGCAAAGAAGTTGGTGACTTCTGGGAGATCAGAACACAAAACATATAAAACTGTTAATTAAAAGCACAATTAAATCCAGTGGCATATAGGTAGAAAATATGTAGGTTTAGAATATGGTGGTTGTAATTCTGCCTTTCTGGCAATCATAGTTTGTGTAGAATCAGGTAGCTTTAAGAGGAAGATATTCTAATTTTTAATGTTAAAAAGCCGTTATTATTTGCAAAATTTGATTTACAACCCATCAGCTGTAAATTGTAGCTCTGAAGCAGTCTTAGACCTTAAAAGTCAGCTGCTTTTCTAGAGAAAGGAAGAGGTGTCAGTGCTATTAAATATAGGTTTGTATCTAATGTCAAGTTAATCCCAAAGTTAATCATTTTCTGCCAACTGTTTAAATGCCAGGTCTTAGTGGTCATTCAAGGAATTATGCAAAACAAACACATTTTTTTTCTGTCATTGCCAGATTTTACAAGGCCTGCCTGTCAGATTTATTTAGTCACTGAGCCTTTGCCTACAAAAAAACTGCTACAGTTTTGTGCCAGACATTTTGGTGAGTTCTTTTGAGAAACGTAAGAATTTATGTTTATCTCACTATCTCTTTTTTGAACCTTGATTCCAATATAGATTATAATTTGAAGCTCATCCTCTTCATAGCCTACTGAAATGACACTAGTTTAGGTTGATATCTTGGTACAGGTCATAAATCAGTAATTTTAGATGAGTAATTGTAGAGACTAAAGAGAAGCTGTTGCCTAACCAAAAAGGGCTGAAACATTCTTTTTTAAGTTCAGAACAACCAGAAAACATTTGGAAGAGGCTCAGACATTTCCCTGATACATGGGGTGGGTGGGGGGTGTATAAGAAGGGAGTGGGGAGAAATACAGCATTGGCAGGAATAGAATAGAATAGAATTCTTTATTGGCCAAGTGTGATTGGACTCATAAGGAATTTGTCTTTGGTGCATATGCTCTCCGTGTACATAAAAAGACAAGATACATTCATCAAGAATTATAAGGTACAACAATTATAGTCATATGGTACAAATAAGCAATGAAATCATATTAGGAAACAGTCAATATAAATCGTAAGGATACCAGCAACAAGGTTAGTCATACAGTCATAAGTGGGAGGAGATGGATGATAGGAATAATGACAAGCAGACTTAGTAAATAGTTTGACAGCATTGAGGGAATTATTTGATTAGCAGAGTGATGGTATTCGGGGAAAAAACTGTTCTTGTGTCTAGTTGTTTTGGTGTGCAGTGATCTATAGTGTCGTTTTGAGGGTAGGAGTTGAAACAGTTTATGTCCAGGATGCAAGGGGTTTCACTGCCTTCTTCTTGATTCGTGCAGTATACAGGTCCTCAATGGAAGGCAGGTTGATAGTAATTGTTTTTTCTGCAGTTCTAATTATTTTATTTACAAAATTATTATAGCCAATCTCAATAAAGAGTATTCCCGTTTTCCTGTTGTGTTGATTTCATGGTCTGGTCTACCTAATGGAGCTGACAGTAATTTGTATTCTATCAATAAGGATAACAAAACAAATTACTTTGCTTTTATCAACATGTATTTTGTAATATTCCCGCTTTGCTGTTTTGTAGCTCATATTAGAGCCTTTCCCAATTTGCAACTAACTGTGGGAAAAACAAATATTCCTTAGCAACCTTTTTCTGCAGTATTCTCATACTTTTGCCTCCATTTTATATTCAATTTATACTTAAGGCAGCTTTTTTCTCTAAAAACAGGCAAAAAGCCCCAGAAAGGTAGATAGGTGTGACACTTCACCTACCATTTGTTCAGCATCACAGATAGATGATTCCTGGGGTGAGGTTAATTTAGTTTAAGTTTGATCTATGATCCAGGGGTGAAATCCAGCAGGTTCTGACAGGTTCTGGACAACCAGTAGCGGAAATTTTGAGTAGTTCAGAGAACTGGCAAATACCACCTCTGGCTGGCCCCAGAGGGGGTGGGAATAGAGATTTTGCAATATCCTTCCCCTAGGAGTGGGGAGAAAATGGAGATTTTGCAGTATCCTTCCCTGGAGTGTGGTGGGAATGGAGATTTTGCAGTATCCTTCCCCTGCCACACCTACCAAGCCAATCCACCAAATCACACCATACCCACCAAGCCACACCCACAGAACTGATAGTAGATTTGGATTTCAACACTGCTATGATCCCTTCTCTTTGGTTCTTGGGCACTTGCAGATCCATTCTGCTTTAGACAAAGGGAGAATCCAGTTCAGACTTAGATCAGTCTGAATAAGAATCAGTGGCTGCTCAAGGACTGCCTAGTGAAATGGGAAAGAAATAAGAGTGCTTCCTGATATTTCATGGTGCAACTCTCTCTGTGCATGGGGGCTGTTCCTTTTTGAATATGGGTTTAGCTCTCTTTTAAAACAGCTCTAAAACCCTATTTATCCCAAAATAAGACATCCCCTGATAATAAGCCCAATTGGGCTTTTGAGCGCATGGCAATAAGGCCAAGCGCTTATTTCAGGGTTCAAAAAAAACATAAGACAGGGTCTTATTTTTGGGGAAACACGGTATGTCCAAATGGACCAGGATGATCAGCTCTGATCTTGATAATGTTTTGCACAGGTGTATTCAAAGGGAGCCTGAGTATCATCTGATACTGGCTCCCTTTGAAAACACCCACAAAAACACACAGCAAGCCAGATCCTCCCCCAGCCTCATTCTCATCCCATATTAAGCTGAATGTGGGTAGTGGTTTATGGACAGAGAGGAAAACAAATTAAGTCTACATTTAATTGTCAAGCTAACAAAGCTTAGTCTTCCAATGAATTTCACAAGATCATATCCACCCAGTGTGTGAAGAATCCCATCTCCTGGTTGTGCTAAAAACCATGCATTGCAACATTCTTCTCTGTGTACATTTTAATTTTTGTATTAGATATAAATTTGTTTTAATTGATTTTACAATTGTTCACTGCTCAGAATTCTTGAGATGGGCAGCCGTACAGAAGGAAGGAGGAAGGGAGGGAAGGAAAGAAGCCCACAAAATATTCTTTTAAAATAATAGAGTTTATTAAGAACACAAAGATTTAGTGGTTAAAGGCATAGATTTGAAATTGAAAGATGAGTCCTAGCTCTGTTTTACGCACAAAGCCAGCTGGCTTACTCTGGGCCAGTCCCTTTTTCTCAGCCCTTGGAAAGGGGCAATGGCAAGCCATTACCAAAATATTACAACTGCAGGGACATGCCCAGACTGTCATCAGGAGCCAAGACTGAATTGAAGGCACAGCAAAGCAAAGCAAAACAAAACAAAACAAAACAAAGCAAACCCACGTGATAATCTGGTTTAAATAAAAGGTTTAATCTCTTAAAGAGGAAGGATGACTAAAGTCAATAAGGTCTCAGAGAAAACCAGATTGAAGGAAACTGGGAGAGACTTGATTTGAGCCATACAAAGTAAAATCAAACCATGATCCCACTCAAGTTATTGCTTCTTGAGATCTGGATGGGCTAGATTTTTCCCTTGTTCTAAAACGGGTGTTAAACTGGATTTCTTCGAGGGCCGGTGTTAAGTTCGGGAAGTAACGAGGCTGGAGACCAGGGTAGTGACAACAGCTCTTTAATATAGGGTGAACCCAGCAACCGGCTGGGCGAAAACCCTCTCCTTTTATATGGTTCTGTTGGATGTTTTGACCAATCAGCAACGTGCTGATTTCCCGCTCAAATATTTAAAGGTGCAGCATTAATACATAACACTCCTCCCCTCCCAGAAAACACTTTACCTCTATTTACATAAATATTTACATGTTATTTTTCGACGTAGTCACGCAAATAACCTGGGCGTCTCCTAGTCCTTTCTGACCTGCGCGGTTCAGTTCTGGGTGGTGTTTTGAGCTGGTCGGAGGGCTGTTTTCTCCTCCCAGCTCTTTCTCTGGGCCATCGGGCTCTGGATTATTGGCTGACTCTTTTCTTGGCCATCCGGCCTTGGATTACTTTTTCAATTTCCTGCTGTTTCCCTCGGGACCTGATGGCGTCGCTGGAACTCTGGGACCTCAGCTAAGTCTTGCGCCTCCCGGGTCATTGTCAGCTGTGGAATCAAATTGGTATTGGTCATGATATGTTTCATTTGGTTCAGTTTGGTCAGTTATTCGTTTCCTTAACTGATCTATGTGGCGCCTCCACACTCTGTTGTCGGGTAGCTCTACCACGTATGATTTTGGGCCAGTTACTTTAATTATTTGTCCTGTGAGCCAACTAGGGCCGTCCCCATAGTTTCGGGCCCACACCGGTCGCCTATGCTCATTTCCTTGTCTTTTCTAGTTTTCCTTGTAACCCTCTGGTGTGTAATGGGGATTCAAGCGGTCAAGTGGGCACGGAGTTTCCGTCCCATTAGCAATTCGGCTGGGCTTTTCCGGTGGCGTGCTTGGGGTTCTGTGCTGGATTGCTAGGAAAAAGTCTATTTTGTTTGCCAGTCACCTGGCTTGAGCCTGGACAATGCCTCCTTAGCGCTCCGGACGGAGCGCTCTGCAAAACCATTCGGCGCAGGGTGGAAAGGCGCAGAGGGCATGTCGGATGCCTTCCTCTGCCAGGTATTCTTCAAACTGGGCTGCCGTGAATTGGGGCCCATTGTCGGACACCAGAGTGTCCGGCAACCCGTGAGTTGCGAATAGGTGGCGCAGGGTTGCGATTACTGCTTGGCCGTGGTGGATTTCATGAGTATGATCTCCAACCATTTAGAAAATGCATCCACAACCACTAGGAATGTTTGGCCGTGAAAGGGCCAGCAAAATCAATGTGGATTCTTGACCAGGGCCCTTGGGGCTTTTCCCATTCTCTGACTGGGGCTGTTGGGGTAGAGGTCTGGACTCTTGGCAAGCTTGGCATTTCCCTACCCTCTCAGCAATCTCTGCGTCCATGAGTGGCCACCATACATAGCTTCTGGCTAACCCCTTCATCCTTACGATCCTGGGTGACCCTCGTGGAGGTCCAATACCTTTCCCTTAACTTTTCAGGAATTATTACACGATCACCCCATAACAGGCACCCCTTGAGCCGAGAGCTCATCTCGTTTTTAACAAATTCTTTGAACCGTTAAGCCCGGCGCAGCGGCCACCCTCTCTGTACCCAACCGAGTACAGTCCTTAACACAATGTCCCGGTATGATGCCGAGCCACTTCCTTAGATGTGACTGGGCCAGAGTCAAGAGTCAATAAGTAGGATGGGTGTCCCGGGTGGGGTCTTGATCGCCCCAGGTAATGGGCATCGGCTTAATGCGTCTGCATGCCCACTTCTTTTCCTGGTCGATGCTGCAGCTTATGCGAATAAGCGGCTAAGAATATAGTCCATCGGGTCAAGCGTGGCGAAAGTGCCACAGGCGTTGGTGATCGCCAGCCAGTATTCCTAGTAGCGGTCTGTGGTCAGTCACGATTTCAAAATTCCGCCCAAATACATACTCGTGGAATTTTTGACCCCTGATACAATGGCTAGTGCTTCTTTGTCTAATTGGCTGTAGTTCCTCTCTGGGGAGGACATCGTTCTAGAGTAGAAGCTATAGGGGCTTCTGTGCCGTTTGAAGTCTATGGCTGAGTACAGCCCCACCCCATAAGGGAGGCATGCAAACCAGCACTAGGGGTAATGAGTCGTGATATTGGATGAGCAGGCTATCACTTGAGAGCAGGTTCTTTACTGCTTCAAAAGCCCTATTTTCTGACTTTCCCCAAGACCAAACAGTATTTTTCCTAAGAGCCTATGCAGCGGTTCCATAGCAGTTGCTTTGTTCTTTAAAAGACCGCGTAAAATTAACCAATCCAGGAATGCCTGCAGCTCTGCTTTGTTTTTGGGCGCTGGAGCCTTCTAATTGCCTTAACCTTGCTCTCAGTAGGGTGAATTCCTTTCTTGTCTATCCGGTAGCCCAAGAAATCGACCGATTCGACCCCTATCTGGCATTTGTTTGTCTTGACTTTTAATCCGGCTGTCCGGAAAATGCTCAAGACCTTTCTTAACCGCTCCCCAGTTCCTCCATGTTTTCCCTGAAATTAGGACATCATCAGTAAGGAACTACCCTGGGAGCCCTGCAGTAGTCGTTCCATCAGGTTTTGGAACAGCCCTGGTGCCACACTGACCCCAAATTGCAATCGGGTGCACTTGAAGGCCCCCTGTGCGTCACAATCGTTTGGGCTTCGGCTGTGCGGGCGTCTACTGGCAGTTGTTGGTAGGCTTGGGCCAAGTCTAACTTTGCAAAGACTTGCCCTTGCCCCAAAGAGTGCAATAAGTGTTGCACCACGGGAACCGGGTAAGCGCTTTTCTGTAAGGCTTTGTTAAGCGTCGCCTTGTAGTCAGCGCAAATTCTAATTGACCCGTCCGGTTTTATGGGGGTGACGATTGGCGTCTCCCACTTTGCGTGATCGACTGGCACCAAAATCCCCTGATTAATGAGCTTATCCAGCTCCTTATCAATTTTGGTTTTAGGGCAAAGGACTCTCCTCGCCTTAAGCCTAATGGGGGCTACCTGGGGTCTAAGTTGAAGGAAATAGGGGTCCCTTGTACTTGCCCAGGCAGTCCTTGAAGACATCTTGAACTCGTTAAAGAGAATGTCTTTCAGGTTACAGTCACTTCGGTAGATGCCAGTCACTCCCATGCCCAGGGCACGAAACCAGTCTAGTCCCAACAGACTGGGCAGAGTTCCTTCGACGATCGTGATGGGCAGGGTCTTTTTATGTGGACCATACTCGACTCGGACGGAGGTGGTCCCTCGAACAGGGATGCGATTCCCCTGGTAGTCGTGCACTCGTAGCCGTTGTGCTTGCAGGTGGCGCTTCGCGACGGACGGCAGCGATTTCGCCAGAGTGTCCCAGGACATGATGGTGATCGCTGATCCCGTGTCTACTTCAAGCCTGCACTGTACTCCCTCGATCTTGGGCTTTGTGAAAATCTTCTTTTCCACTTTGGTTGAGGCGCGGCCTATAATGACAGTCGTTTGGTTAGACTTCGCGCCTTTCTTGTTTGAACCAATCGCGGGCCGCCTTTCCGGTTCCGCGTTTTGATTGGTCGATTTGAATTTTCGGCGGGAAGGTTGGGCCGCTCTGCAAACCTGAGCCAAGTGCCCTTTCTTCCCACACCGCCGGCATGTTGCGTCTTTAAACCTGCAGCGTTGGCGCTGATGCTGCCCTCCGCAGCTTCCGCACTCGTCACGGTCCTCAATGTCGCGTTTCTCGGTCCGGCAGACCCCTTCCTCCTCCTCGCCCTCACCGTCGGATTCGGACTGAATCTCCTCCTGGTGTACTGGCGTTGGCTTTGAGCTCGCCTTGGATTGAAGAGGCTTTTGCAGGGTCTCTGCTGCTTTAGTAGACATTTCGTGTGCTCTGGCTTCGTCCAGAGCGTTGGCTAGTGTCAGGTTGCTCTTGGCTAGCAGCCTTCGCCGTAGACGGATGTCCTTGACCCCTCGGACGAGTTGCTCGAGTAGCACCTCGTCTAGGTCTCGGTATCCGCAGTCCTTGGACGCTCTTCTTAAAGCGGCCATGTAGTCGCCGATGGACTCGCCCTCCATCTGTCTACGTTCTCCGAATTCAAACCGCTGGACGTATTTGGACGTCGTGAAATGGTTCTTCAGCAAAGTCTGCAGAGTCGGCCACGATACCGATTGTATCGGCGTTGGCTCTGCCAGGGCTTCCGCAATCTCGATGACCTCCGGCCCACAATGGCTTAAGAAGTAAGCCCGTTTGCGGTTATCCGGGATCCCCTGTAGTTCGTTGGCTTCTAGAAAGCTTTCGAAACGGGTCATATACGTTCCCCATTTCTCCTTGACCGGGTTGTACGGTGCGGGTGGCGTGTTTGCCATTTCCGCGTTTCTGCCCTGAGTTTGCTGGGTTCGGGACTATCGTGCTTCAGCTCGGTTCTGGTTCTCCTTAACCTCGATATCCCACCTTCGTCGCCAAAGTTAAGTTCGGGAAGTAACGAGGCTGGAGACCAGGGTAGTGACAACAGCTCTTTAATATAGGGTGAACCCAGCAACCGGCTGGGCGAAAACCCTCTCCTTTTATATGGTTCTGTTGGATGTTTTGACCAATCAGCAACGTGCTGATTTCCCGCTCAAATATTTAAAGGTGCAGCATTAATACATAACAGCCGGATATTGTGGTTCTTCTCCGTGGGCTGGGGATATGATACCTCCTGCAACATCCTGCCAGCCAAAATGGTTACGGGGGGGGCGTCCACACAGGGACCCCCTGCACCTTGTTTTCACCCTCCATGGCCTCCTGCAGCACTCTGCCAGCTGGTTTTTTGGCCTGTTTTTGGCCCAGTTTTTGGTCTGGTTTTCAGTCGGCAGAGTGCTGCAGGAGTCCATGGAGGGTGAAAACAACGTGCGAGGTGGGGGGGGGCGCACACGGCCCGTTTTAGCCACCAGAGGGACTGCAGGCTGGTCTTTGATATTTCCAGGCCGGCCCACAGGCCTTGAGTTTGACGCCCCTGTTCTAGAAGATTTCATCCTACATTTCATTCCCTCTTGGAGTAGGGAAACTTAGATTTCTTTCTTTCTTTCTTTTCCCATTGTCTGCTGCTGCTCTAAGGCAAAACCGAACCCAAAAAAACCCAAGCAAGTAGCAAATTCCTCCCTTACTATTCACAGTATCATTAAGGACAAGGGCTATTAGTCCTGCTCTGGGATTTAGTCACTCACAAATTAAGGCAAATATATATGCGCCAGGATCCAATCTGAATCAATCACTGAGACCAGAGGTTTAGTCTTCCAAACTTTCAGACTCATGCTGGAGCCCCTCCTAGGGGAACTTATCTGTCTCCAGAATGTGTGCTCTGGGCTGGCCATCAATACCCTAATTAACAACTAAAAGCCATCAATACCCTAATTAACAACTAAAAGCCACACATAACAAGGCACCACATAAAAGCTATGCATAGAATAGCCCAGTGCACACATTCTAGAAAAAGAGAGAGAGAGAGAAATTCCGTGAGAATGGACTCCATTGCTGCAGTTCCTAGAATAAAAATTAAAAATTAAAAAAATTATTGAGACATTTTAACAACGTTTGGCTATAAAAATGTGTTATTTCTTTAGCATATCTGAAATTACTACTATTTCTGTGGTATAGCATTTTATAACATATTAAACTTTCTTAAAAGATTTAGAAAACTTAAATAGTGCCTTTTTGAGACTTACATAACTAGGTAGATACATGTTGAAATGATATGCAAGTATTCTAATATTTGTGTGTGTGTGTGTGTGTGTTTCACGGGTAACACGGTTTCTAGGAGTTAATTTTGTATTATCTTTCCTTTTCATGTCACTGATTGTATAAACCATTTGAGGAATTACAGGATACAAATGTTTTAAATAAATAAAAGATTACATAATCTTGAATATTTAAATGAAAGAAAGCTACACATATTTCTACCCTATTTGGTGTATAATTTTGCATGCAATTATGGCTATATGAGTCCATTGCTATTATGATTTTTACTAATCTTAGAAGGACATGTATGTATGCAAAGGGTGTGGGCATTAAAAAAATCAAGATTGTGACTGCAACCATGCAATGAAAGCCTGGCCCCTTTGTAACATGTATTAAATACAAAATGCATTTTGAAAAAATATGGTTTTTTTTCTTGGTCATATCTGCCATCTTGACTCCAAAGATCCTTGCAAGACATGTACTATATCTTAAACCAACCCATTTCTGATAATCTTAGCAATTCTAGAACATTGACGTCTGAAATTATCTTTTTTGGGCTATTTGATCAAGTAGCTTTGCATTTTGCTTTGTTTTTGGTTTTTATTTGAAATCTTGAAACTTTGCTCTACTTACCTTAATTCATGACTTTTCATATAATGGAACACATTTTACAAAACAAACAGGTGAATGAATACTAAAGTCAATGTCATGGAAAGATAACCATGGAAAAACTGAAGGTAGATGAGGATGAATGAACTGAAACAAAGTATCACTTTGTGTGTGTGTGTGTGTGTGTGTGTATATATATATATATATATAGCAGTTCGAAAGCACGTAAAAAATGCAAGTAGAAAAATAGGGACCACCTTTGGTGGGAAGGTAACAGCATTGCGTGCGCCTTTGGTGTTGAGTCATGCTGGCCACATGACCACGGAGACGTCTTCTGACAGCGCTGGCTCTTCAGCTTTGAAATGGAGATGAGCACTGCCCCCCAGAGTCGGGAACGACTAGCACATATGTGTGAGGGGAACCTTTACCTCATATATATATTTATTTATTTTATGGGGCCGGACCCACCTGCATTTCCTAGACCAACACTAAGAATAGATGTGTATAAAATCATTGGCCATTAATAGTGTAATGGTTAATATACCAGGCTAGAAACTGGAAGACTATAAGTTCTAGTCCCATTTTAGGAACAAAGCCAGCTGGTTACTTTGCGTCAGTCCTTCTCTCTCATCCCTAGCAAACAGGCATTGGGAAAGAAGAACTTCTGAAATCTTGCCAAGAAAACTGCAGGAACTTCTCCAAACAGTCTCCAAGAATCAATCCTGACTCAGAGGAGGAGAGGAAAGGAAAGGAAAATTGAAAGTATCACCAATTATAATATCAGGCCAAATAAACACTTCAAAGAAGTAGCATCTGTAGATCTACAAGTAGTAGACTAACATTTCCTTAGGCTATAATGCAATGCTTTATCACCCTACTGGCATCTTCTTCTCATAACTCAGCAACAAAACCAAACTACAAAACCAAACCAAACTACATTTGAAAGTAGGACTTTTCCAACCAGGAAGAGAGCAGTATTACTAGTAATATTTCCTTTTCACATCTTCACTGTGGCTCTTTGGCTCTCTATTGTATTTGGATACAGAATGCATTTTCCAAGGTAGTGTAATTGATCTCTCAGTAATCAAGACAATTACAAAATTCACATCTCTTTATTCAATTTTACTTGTTAACCAAATTGCTTTTAATAATGGTTTTAACATAATCACTCAGCTTTATATCTCTACCCAAGGCCCCTTGAGTAATGCCATGGATGTCCTATCCTAGTGACTGAAGGTTGTTGGAATGGATGGGGCAAAACAGGTTCCAACTCAACCCAAGCAAGATGGAGTGGCTGTGGGTATGTTAGAGACAAGATGCTTCCCTCTCTGATTCTGGATGGGGTTGCACTGTTCCAAACTGATTTTGTTCACAATCTGGGGGTCCAGAGAAGGTGGCAGATGTGGTTAGGAGGGCCTTTGCATACCTCCAAGTGGTGTACCAGTTGTGCCTATACTTCAATTAGGAAGCCCTGCTCACAGTAACTCATACTCTTGTGACCTCCATATAAGGGTACTGTAACACACACTACATGGGACTGCTCTTGAAGACCATTCGGAAACTTCAACTGGTGCAGAATGTGGCCGTACAAGTAGTAAATAGTGCCAGATATATGACACATATAACACTACTTCTGCATGAGATGCATTTTCAGACGCAATTCAAGATGTTGGGAGTTAGTTATAAAGACCTACATGGCTTGGTACCGGGTACCTAAGGGATCCTTTTTTTTCTAGAGTCTCTCCTCCTGTCCACTTAGGTCAAGCAGAATGGGCATGCTGCAGATCCTGTCAACTGGTAAAGATCAAAAGTTGAACTACGTCTGCAGTGGGCCCTGCTCTTTGGAACATCCTCCCTTCAGAGATCAGAATGGCCCCAACTCTGTCAGCCTTTCATAAGGCCTTAAAAACTTGGCTATGTTTCTGATCCTGGTTTGCTGAATATGTCAAAGGCCCTGTTTCTGGACTATATTGCTAATGGGCCAAATACCTTGCTCTTGAGTATCTTGAATTAGATGTTTTTAATGTTTTTTTTACTGTTTTTATTGTTTTAAAATGTTTTTTTTTAAATTTTGTAATATTATCTGAATTGTAAGCTGTCCAGAGTCATTGACTGAAATGGGCGGCCCTGGAAATTGAACAAACAAATAAATAAATAGTGATTTTAATTTAATTGTATTTTTATTATATTTTACAACTCGTATTTTGTTATTTGTCTAAGATACCTTGAGTCCTGTATAGACAGATAAAATTCAAATTTAATTTATAAACAATAAATAACTGCTATAAGGAGGTGCTGCCACACTGAGGTTTAGGCAAGTCTGCAGTGAATGGGAAAGTTTTTCATTTTTATTTATTTGGATGCATATTGAAATTGTTTCTTAAGAGCAGAGGAAAAAGGGGGAGGGGAAAAACAATACTTTAAAAACAGAGGACAGATTTATATGTACACTAAAAATATTGCCTTAATACTGCTGCAAACAGGAAATGTTACATGCCAGGCAAGCAAACTACCAAATATCTCTGTGCAATTCTGTTCAAGCAATTTGTGTCCCCACATTTGCTATGAAACTGATTGGCCAAGAACTAGGTTTAGATAAGAATGCAACTCTCAGAGTCTTCAATACTTTCAATTTTAAAAACTACTCTAGAGAGAAAAAAGTAAACCCAACCATGTGCTACAATAGTAAAGTTGAGCCAGCTGTGCTTCACAGCTGGGAAATCACAGGGACCGCTACCTGTGGAGCAATGTTCATTAATAACTAATGTTATTACTGTGTTTCCCTGAAAATAAGACCCTGTCTTATATTTTTTGAACCCTGAAATAAGCTCTTGGCCTTATTGCCATGCGCTCAAAAGCCCAATTGGATGTCTTATTTGGGGGGAAACAGGGTAGTAATTCACATATTCTTGTTGAATATTTACTGTCAAATTGCAGGAGAGATGCTTGTGAGATTATTTTTTTTTAAATTGCCAATGCCAGAATAATTTACATGGTCTTTGGTGGATCACATCCAGCAGTGCTATAAGATTGCTTGGTCTGGCCCTGCCCATTGCTTTTGAGAAAAAAAATATTAAAATAAGTAAACAAAACCTTCATTATGAAAGTTCCAGACGGGCCGCCAAACACAGTAATATGAAAAGGGTGTGGCGATGAAAGACAATGGATAGTGTTTAATTGAGAGGCTCCCTTGCCTGGAAGGCCTGAATTCTTGACCATGGATGAAGGAAGTGAAGAGGAAAGACAAGTTATGGTTTCAGAATAAAGGCCCAGCTGGAATGTTGGGTGATGACAATGTTTCCTATTGAGGGAAAGAGGTGTTATGTGGGTGGCAGTCATGACATACATTTGGAAAAATTATTTACATGGGTGTGTCAGTTTGAAAGGAAGTTAGAGTGACTCCTTGTTCTTTACACCCAGATTTTCACATTTGCACTGAAATGCCTGTGGCAAGATGGCCACAAGGCCAATATCAAAGAATAGGATCCTTACACAGTCCTCACTTGATGACTGCCCTGTTTAGTAACCATTCCAAGTTATGGTGGTGCTCAAAAATAACTCTGCAACCAGTCCTCACATTTATGACCATGGCAGTGTCTCTGTGGTTATGCGATTGAGATTCAGGCACTTTGCAACTGGTGGGACATTATCATCATCACAGCATCCTTTGGTCACCATTTGCATGCTTCACAACTGGCTTCCAACAAACAAAGTGAATGGGGAAGCCAGCAGTAAAATTACAAGTCAAGGTCACGTGATGTCTTGCTTAACAAAGACAGTTGATTAACTTAATGACTAGTGGAAGTGAGGTAAGTCTTTCATGGTCACATGTCTTCTTTAATGATTGTCACTTAGCAACAGAATTGCTGGTCCCAATTGGCAAGGACTGCCTGTACTCATACATAAGGGAAAAAGGAGTGATGTTTGATCACATAATCACAATTTTTAAACTTTTTTTGATGTTAACTGCCACTGGAAATCCTTGCAGCAGTTCTTGACATGTAGGTGTTTTTTGGTGTTTTTTTTTTTGCAGACAATTGCACTAGTATTTGGCTATTGGAAAACAAAACTGTTTTATATTAAGAAACATGTTTTTAACTTCTATTTCAAGCTAATCATGGTTTAGCTTTATGTCTAAATCCTGACAAACTATGGCCTTGATTAGTTACCTTTAGGTAAAGGTAAAGGTTCCCCTCGCACATACGTGCTAGTCATTGCGAACTCTAGGGGGCGGTGCTCATCTCCATTTCAAAGCCGAAGAGCCAGCACTGTCCGAAGACATCTTCGTGATCATGTGGCTAGCATGACTCAATGCCAAAGGTGCCCGGAACGCTGTTACCTTCCCACCAGAGGTGGTCCCTATTTTTTCTACTTGCATTTTTACGTGCTTTCGAAACTGCTAGGTTGGCAGAAGTTGGGACAAATAACGGGAACTCACCCTGTTACTCGGCAGCACTAGGGATTCGAACCACTGAGTTACCGACCTTTCGATCGACAAGCTCAATGTCCTAGTGCCTGAGCCACCGCATCCCTTGGTTGCCTTTAAGCTATGGTTTATGAATCTGATTTGTTTCAATAAAAGACAGTAAAGAACAGCTATAATGGTAGGATTCAAATATGACACAACACTGCAATTTACAAAGCAGAATAAGAAACTTGTAGGTCTTTCATTTCTTGAAGCTCAAGACCATCACAGTATCAATAATTTATCATTCTTATGCTAAATCCAAACATTGCTTTAATTATTACTGGTGCTACAAAATTTTGCTAGCATTCTGCTAAGACAAAAGTAGCTGCCAAAATTGTGGAAACCTTTTGGAAAAATGTATTTTCTAAAACTAGCTAATAACACCACTTTTTTTGGAGTAGTACCATAAAATTATATATCAATGGAAAGATAATTTAATCAAGAATGTAATGTAATAACTTTTATTAAGGATTTGCAATTAGAATAGCAGTTACAGTATAACGAAGAAAAGTGAAACATGTAGAAAAAACAAGATATACAAAAATTATCACCGTAGAAAAAATAAGATATATAAAAATTATCACCATGTCAGTTAATACTTAGTTGGGTAACCTTTAGCATGAATTATGGCCTTACAATGTCTTCCCATGGTGTGAACCAAGTCTTTTAGTTCTGCAGTTGTTATAATGTGAAACCCAGATTGAATGATTGTTTCTATTAACTTCTATTAACTTTTTATTGCTGAGTCGCTTCTGACTAACAAGTTTCTTTAGTCAGCTCCATAGATTTTCAAGTGGATTAAAGTCTGGGCTATTCCCAGACCACTCCAGCAGTGGAATATGATTAACTTGAAACTCCAAAAAAAAGGGGGTGTTATTAGCCATCAAACCTCAAAAATACACTTTTCCCAAAAGGTGTCCACAGTTTTGGCCACTACTGTACATCAAGGCAATGTACTAAGCCAATCCAAACAATATTTTAAACTGATTTTGAATCCTGCAGTGTGGTTTTCTAAACAGTGATATATGGTTTAGTATATTGTGTAATCTTAACCCAATGTAATTTATCCTGCAAACCATGGATTAGTACAATGTGAAAACTAGATTTTGGTGTCCTTGCAGTTTGCTTAATGAAACACTATAGGCTTCCTCTGAAGAAAGACTTGTGAATCTGGAACTAGATTTTCAAGGCATGGAGTTACATGAGAACAAGCTCTGATTGCCCTGTTAAGCTACGTTAAGTGATGTATAGCTACCTGGAAGGCTTATTGGGTGGATCTGTGGGAAGGGCATCCCTTTGCACAGGTTAAAATGTGACTAATTCATCTTTCCTTCCTTCCCCTCTCTTATTTTTCATTACTTTTCTATGACTGCAAGCACACATCTTAAAACAGTAAAACCATAAAGACACATCCTAACTCTAATTAAGAACATAATAGGATTTAAACAACATCCTGCCAAACAGATGGCAGGCAAAGCAGAGATATTAACAGCATGTTGGAGCAGCTTTCTGAAAGATGATTACTGTATAGTAGAGGCCAATTGGATTTTTATTTTTTTTTGGTGGGGGACATTAATGATGGAGGAGAAGACCTGCTTCCAAGCTCCCAGCTCCTAAATTGAAAAGTACTTGGCAGGATGTTACAAAAGATAGGTTGAAAAAAGTCAGGATGGTGGGTGCAACAATGGAAATTGCCTTTTTTTTAACCTTCTTTGTACCCAGAGTACCATCTTTTGAGTAGAATTCACAGTCCAAATAGAATTGAAGACAGGAAGAAACCATCCCCATAGGTTCTGAGTCCTTCCCCTCTAGGACTTCTTCAGTTAAAATCAGCACCTTAAACCTATCAGAAGCCAAAGTAGCTTTTGCAGTGTAGGTGATCTGGTTTGTGTTGGTCAGAACAGGAGGCATGTCATTATTGTGTAACTTCCTCTCCACCGTGGCCTTGAGGAGAAAGGATGCTTTGGGACACGCCTTCATTTGCAGTAATTGAAGGTATCCTTCCTAGCTAAAAAGCTGGCCACAGTAGAAGCTTAGCCTAGTTCTAACCTAGCAACAATGCAGACTTGCCTCAGTTTTGGCCTCCTCTCAGCACTGATAGCCGGTGGTGAGTAGCTCCTTCATTGGTGGTAGTGGTATAAATTGGTGAGGAGGGGGGAACAGTGGTTCCTTCTATGGGTACACATACACAGATGCTTGGAAAGATTGACACAATATAATTTATTTATTTTTCTATAGAGATCTGATTGTTAGGATTGGACAAGAGAATACCGAGTGGGATTCATGTTCCTTGGTTTAGAACAGGGGTCTCCAATCTTGGTCCCTTTAAGACTTGTGGACTTTAACTCCCAGAATTCCTCAATGAGCTTTGCTGGCTGAGGGACTCTGGGAGTTGAAGTCCACAAGTCTTAAAGGGACCAAGATTGGAGACCCCTGGTTTAGAATACAGTGAAACCTCATATTAATGGACTAATTGGATGGGGGAGATGTTCCTTATTCCTTTAAACCTTGTAAATTGAAAAGTAAAGCATTGTAACCGTGCAAATGATGCAACTGAAGTAATGTAAACAGTCTGAGAAATGACATCATTACATAGATGATATAAATAAACAATCACATTATTTGGGCCACTTATTTAAGGATTTTTATTGTGCAAATGACCAGAAGATCTGGTCAGGATCTGATAAATCAGTTTTTCACAATGGAAAACCATTTTTGAAAACCTTGCTATGAAAATGCAGGGACTTGTCCAAGCAGTCTTTCAGAATCACACAAGATTGAACAGGAAAAAAAAATATTTACATGACTTGTAAGAGTAGAATTCTGTTGTTACAGTGTTTGCTGGCTCTCTGAAAATCTTGCCATTTGGTCAGGCATTCTTTTTTATTGAATGGCTAGGTTTTGATCTAATGCCTTGTTTTATCTGCTGTATCCCTTTCAGGTTTTATTATTTCAAATATGATTTCTTACTGCTTGTAATTCATACTTGTTTTCAATCATCTAGCTGCCTTCAGGGAGTACATTAATATTTAAAAGCTCAGATATAGGCATTTCTTAGCTACATCATTAACAAATAAAATAATTATATGTTCTTCATTTCTCTATATATCTCCTTCTGGCATCTCACTGAATGACAGATTTATTTGTGCAAATTTGCCTGATCTATATAAGGTTCTGAGGATTTCACTTTCTTGCAAATTTGTTTGTATTATTTGCAGGAAAGAGTATGTATAATGCAACAAGTTTGTGAAATGACATAGCATACAGAATAATTGTTTGATCTAAACCAGAGAAATGTTTTGCTAATGAGGCCAAGCTGGTTTATGAACAGGTTTATGAACAAGTAATACATCCTGGCAGTCATGTGCTTCCATTTATCCCTGATCTCTATCCAATCCAGAATAGCATTGCAGAATAATTAGTTCATCTGTAAGAAGTATGTGGGCTCATTTAATATTGCCCCAAATAATACAAACTTCTTGCGCTCTTTTTTTTTACGCATTGTTGGAAGAAATATCCATCTGGGTTCAGTTCCAAGTGGGGACAAAGACACTGGAAACATGGAGGCTGCTTGGAAAGATGGTTTAATGGTGGTCAGGATCACATGGCTTGAGTTCCTGAACAGAAAAGGGCTGAGATCCTGTGTGCTCCCTGGCTTTATGCTTTTTCTGAGCTTTGAACTTTCTGGGGCACAGGAAGATTATCCTGATTGGTTGTCAGACCCCCAGGTGGTCTAGGGGTCTTAGCTTACATTGTAGGTTGTCCCTCAAGCTTGCCTGAGCCTTGCCATGTGGTGAGTTTCTGTTCTATTGTGTTGCAAATGATGGTCCATTAACAAAGGTGGGGGGATGAGTTTCTACCTCTGACCCATTGACAAAGGTGGGGGGGAAATGAGTGAGCTTGGTTGAGGCTTTAATGGCCCATTGACAAAGGTGGGGGGGGGAGTCAGGAAGTTGCAGGGAGCTGCTTTGTCTTTAAAACATGTTTCTCCATTTCTCATCCAGGGAAATATATTCTGCCTTTTTAAATATTTTCTAAAATATTTCATTCTTCTAGGAGGGGGGTGGGTGCTAAATTCCTACAACGTCATATAAATAAATGATTATCTATATATATATACATTCATAGCTCATTTTAGTTAGCAATGGGAATTGGAAATAGTTTTGGTTATGAACCCTAAGGGGACATTTCAGACTTCAGAATTAAGTAAATGTAATAATTTCTCTTCCAAAAATTAAATAGGTATATATAATTGACCATATTTTTCTCTCTGCATTCTCCAGGTATTGCTCTGAAATGTGAAGTTTGCATCGGTCAAGGTCACAACTGTTCCGGTAATATAGAAGTATGTCCTCCAGAACATGATTTTTGTGGCATTACTGCATTTGAAAGTGTATTGGGTAAGTAACATTGGAAAGTGGGTTTTTGTAACCAAAATTATATGTTGATTTCAGTATATTCATATGTTTTGAGTGCTGTTCTGCTCTTGAAGGTTGATGAATAAACTTAAAAAAAGAACTTCCATGAAGAATTGTGTGTGGCTGGCTAATTTGGCACAACAAATACCAATTGCATGTTAGAAAAATAAATCCTATAAATAAAACAATAAAAGTTGTTTGAAAATGGAACCATCTTGAAAATTTAAAAAAAGAGAAGGTGTGGGTGACCCTTCAAACAGAAGCCACACAACCACTTACCATGGGATACATTCCTGCATGGAGAAGGGGGTTGGACTCATTGTTTGATGGACGACTCAAACTGCAAAAGTTCAGCTGGCCATCAGGCAATAAAACTTTAGCCATATTCTCACCATTAGGAGACCATCTACAGTTTTGCAGCCCTGATCCAATAATCCTACTGCATAACCCCTTCCCACTCTGATGCTATGAAACTACAATGGGACTTCTTGATGGAGACTTATCTTTCTCTTATGTGCTTTGACCGGGGAGAGTTGGGTATCCAAGAGGGTAAAGGTTCACTTGTAAAGGTTTAATAATACTTTATTTGTCCACCCATTTCATTTGTTTTAATGATTACTAAATTTATATGCCACATGACTCTGTGCAATTTTGCATGCTTGAGTTATTCTGCAATTTGTTTATTAGTAAACTTGGCTGGAAGGTGAAGAATAGCAATAGAAATAATTTATAATAGTATTTTTTACATTTGTTTATTAAACAAATTTATATAGCTGCCCATCTCACACACACGCTGACAGAAAACAATATTTAAAAATCCATAGTTAAAAATTCACAGTTTAAACCTCTACCCCATATCTCACCTCACCATCCACTTGATTGGCTCCAAATGGGATTCCCAAGCTTCCTGACAAAACTGTGTCTTTGGGCCCTGCAGAAAAGCAGGGTGGGAGCCAATCTTATCTCTGGGGAAATAATATTCCAAAATGAAGAGCCCTACAGAAGAGGCTCTTTTCCTGGGTCCTACTAGTTATACTTTCTTAATAGATGGGATCAGTGGTGGAATTCAAATTTTTTTACTATCGGTTCTGTGGCCATGATGTGGCTTGGTGGGCATGGCAGGGGAAGGCTACTGCAAAATCTCCATTCCCACCCAACTCTGGTGCCAGCCAGAGGCAGTATTTGTGTTGTGATTCATCAGCAGCCTTCGGAGCTGGCAATGGAGTCGGACAGCAATGAGGCTGAGGTGAGACCAGGGCCATGGGGTAGTGAGTGCTCCCCTCCCATAAGGCTTAAAACAGACCAGCACCAGTGTTTCAGCTTTGCTGGAAAACAACGTTGGAGCTGCGTCTTCTGTTTCATCTTCTGCTTCGTATACGTCTTTTTGTGGCTTCTGGACGGTTGCCAGGAAGGGCCTTTGGCAGTTTGCCTAATTGGACTAAGGTTTGTGAGATAACTGAGGAATTTGTGTTGGGAGGCATTTGTTTTACTTTGAGCTGAACGACGCTGGAAATGAAGTAATTCCCAGCTGTTCGAATAAAGTTTGTTTTTCCACGGACTAAGTTTATTACTACCTACTTGGGCCTGGGTCACAACAATTTGCCGGTTCTCTGAACTACTCAAAATTTCTGCTACTGGTTCTCCAGAACCTGTCAGAACCTGCTGAATTTCACCCCTGGTTGGGATCCACAATATATTTTGCCTTCCTACTCTGGTGGGCCAGGTAGATGTAGCTGGGGAGAGGCTGGGGAGAAGCAGTCCTTGACCTAAAGTTTAAATTGTTGATGCAGTCCAGCAGTGAGAAATCCTACAGGAGGGGAGTAATATGATGTGGGAACTCAAATAGGAGGCCCTTTAATCTAGCTAACTAATACTAGGAGACTAGATGTAGCCTTATTTATTTTATTTATTTATTTAATTAGATTTTTATACCGCCCTTCTCCCGAAGGACTCAGGGCAGTTGACAGCCATATAAAACCATAATAATAAATATAATAAAACAATAATTAAAAAACCTATCAAATACGGCCCTATATAAAATACATATAAAACAATAAAACCAATTGAATTAAAACCCCAATAACAAGAATTAAAATTCTAAAATTCTATGCCAGTCCTGCTTGATGAAATAGATATGTCTTCAGCTCACGGCGGAAGGTCCAAAGGTCGGGAAGTTGACGGCGTCCCGGGGGGAGTTCGTTCCAGAGGGTAGGAGCCCCCACAGAAAAGACCCTTCCCCTGGGGGTCGCCAGCCGGCATTGCTTGGCCGACAGCACCCTGAGGAGTCCCTCCCTGTGAGAACGCACGGGACGGTGGGAGGCAAACTGCGGCAGAAGGCGGTCCCGTAGATATCCCGGTCCTAAGCCATGGAGCGCTTTAAAGGTGGTAACCAATACCTTGAAGTGCACCCGATAGACCACAGGCAGCCAGTGCAGCTTGCGCAGGAGTGGTGTTACATGGGAGCCGCAAGCGGCTCCCTCTATCACCCGCGCAGCTGCATTCTGGACCAACTGGAGCCCTCAGGTGCTCTTCAAGGGGAGTCTCATGTAGAGAGCATTGCAATAGTCCAAGCGAGAGGTAACTAGAGCGTGAGTGACCATGCATAGGGCACCCCGATCAAGAAAGGGGCGCAACTGGTGGATCAGGTGAACCTGATGAAAAGCTCTCCTGGAGACGGCCGTCAAATGGTCTTCAAAAGATAGCCGTCCATCCAGGAGCACGCCTAAGTTGTGCACCCTCTCCATCGGGGTCAATGACTCGCCCCTGACAGTCAGCCGCAGTTGCAGCTGACTGTACCGGGGTGCCGGCATCCACAGCCACTCCATCTTGGAGGGGTTGAGCCTGAGCCTGTTTCTCCCCATCCAGACCCGTATGGCCTCCAAACACCGGGACAGCACTTCGACGGCTTCATTGGGGTGGCCTGGGGTGGAAAAGTACAGCTGCGTGTCATCAGCGTACAGTTGGTAACTCACCCCCAAACCACTGATGATTTCACCCAGCGGCTTCATATAGATGTTGAACAGGAGAGGCGAGAGAATCGACCCCTGCGGCACCCGACATGTGAGGCGCCTCGCAGTCGATCTCTGCCCCCCTGCCAACACCATCTGCGACCGGTCAGAGAGATAGGAGGACAACCACCGAAAAACGATGCCTCCCACTCCCAAACTCCCCAACCGGTGCAGCAGGATACCATGGTCGATGGTATCAAAAGCCGCTGAGAGGTCTAATAGGACCAGGGCAGAGGAATAACCGCTGTCCCGGGCCCTCCAGAGATCATCAACTAATGCGACCAAAGCCGTCTCAGTGCTATACCCAGGTCGGAAACTGGACTGGAACAGGTCTAGATAGACAGTTTCCTCCAGGTACTGGGGTAACTGACGTGCCACCACACTCTCTACAACCTTCGACACAAAACGAAGGTTGGAGACTGGACGATAATTTCCTAAAACAGCTGGATCCAGGGAAGGCTTCTTAAGGAGGGGTCTCACCACCACCTCTTTCAAGGCGGCAGGGACAACCCCCTCCAACAAAGAAGCATTAATAATCCCCCAGAGCCAGCCTCACGTCACCTCCTGTGTGGCCAGCACCAACCAGGAGGGGCATGGGTCCAATAAACAAGTGGTGGCATTCAGCCCTCCCAGCAACCTGTCCATGTCCTCAGGAGCCACAGGGTCAAACCCATCCCAAACCGTCTCAACAAGACGAGTCTCTGACGACTCGCCTGGATCTATCCAATCAGCCTTAAACTGATCCTGCTCATAAATCAGATTAAACTAATTGAATCCCCTTTTATTAGCCACAAGCATTTACAAAAGGGTTGAAGTTTGTGGCAACAATACTACAATACTGCTTTTAAGGAAAGTAGCAGGTTTCTGGGGATGCTCATGCCAACAGAACAGAAGAGAACAGAAGAGAACAACAGAACAGAACAGAACAACAGAGTTGGAAGGGACCTTGGAGGTCTTCTAGTCCAACTTTAGTTCTCCAAGAAAAAATCCTGAGAAGAAGAATGGCTAAGAATATAAGGGCTGCTTATAAAACACACATTTCAAACCTGGGATGGCTGCAGGGATCAAGCTTCGCCGACTGCTGCATCTCTGCCTGTAGTGGCAAATAGGCTACAGATATTATGAAATTGTGTCACTCTCGGTGCAATGATTAATGGGTGGTGGAGATTCTATTCCCAAATTGTGACAACTGAATTAGTTAATAATGGTTGTATGATGCACCAGTCACCAGTAAAGGTCTTTCCTGGTTAGTGATTTTCAAGGTCAAACCACATGTTATCCGAACAGGGTGCTACTCTTTGTATTTACTGTAATTTTAAATAGGCTTTGCTACTTTTAGTATCGGCATATTCTCATTATCTGCTAGAAATGTCAATTTATTTTCCTCCCTGCAGAAGAACTTCAGGCTCAGGGGATTATTAAAAGCTGTGTTCCATCAAGTATCTGTGAAGGTGGTTCTGCTCACATTAATCTGGGTAAAAAAGGAAGATCAAGGACGAGTGTTTTTTGCTGTAAGCACGATGCCTGCAATACAGATTTTCCAGTCAAATGTAAGTATCTATCCTGAGCTTCACTCCCTTGTGCTTTTGTACAAATGATTTCACTCAAGGAACATTTATGAAAAGCAGAATGACCAAGCTAAGAGTGGGCTAAAAAAGAAAAATTAAATATAACCAGATAGCCTGACAAGAAGGAAGAAGTCAGCAGGGAAGATTTCGACCTCCCACACTCTACAAGGAATGGCCCTGGTTCAAATTTGATTAAATAAATGTTAAAAAGAAATTGGGGAAATACATCATTTCCATATTATTCATTTTACGCCCAAGTGACCAGCAGACCCTGACACATGTTGTTAGCTTGTATTTAGAATAGAATAGAATAGAATAGAATAGAATAGAATAGAATAGAATAGAATAGAATAGAATAGAATAGAATTTTTTATTGGCCAAGTGTGATTGGACACACAAGGAATTTGTCTTGGTGCATATGCTCTCAGTGTACATAAAAGAAAAGATACGTTCATCAAGGTACAACATTTACAACATAATTGATGGTCAGTATATCAATATAAATCATAAGGAGTGCCAGCAACAAGTTATAGTCATACAGTCATAAGTGGAAAGAGATTGGTGCTGGGAACTATGAAACGATTAATAGTAGTGCAGATTCAGTAAATAGTCTGACAGTGTTGATGGAATTATTTGTTTAGCAGAGTGATGGCCTTCGGGAAAAAACTGTTCTTGTGTCTAGTTGTTCTGGTGTGCAGTGCTCTATAGCGTCGTTTTGAGGGTAGGAGTTGAAACAGTTTATGTCCAGGATGCGAGTGATCTGCAAATATTTTCACGGCCCTCTTCTTGATTCGTGCAGTATACAGGTCCTCAATGGAAGGCAAGTTGGTAGCAATTATTTTTTATAAACTTAAACTTAATTGTACACTTTTGGAAGGATCATTGCACAATCTTAAACCTGTACATAATCTAAAAAGTGAACTTGTTGCTCTCAAGGTGGCATGTCTTTCCATTTCCACATTAACAGATGGAGCAGAGGAATGAGATGTAAAATGTTTTAAACTGGAAATGGCTATTCCCACCTCTTTGGAAGAGTTAGGACAACATTGTTTTGAATTGGAAACCCGTCTTCAGGGATCCTGTCCTTCTGGCAAGGTTGGAACAAGGAAGACGAATATTGACATGACAGTGAAGTAAACAAAAGAGAGGGAAGCATCCCAAGGCCATTAAAAATTTCAGAAAATGCATTTCTTTTTTTAAGATCATAGTGAAAGCAGAGACAGCATAAAAAGGACATTAAAAATGACTCACTAGATATATGTAACAATATATAAATGGGTAATACGCCCTGTGCACATTTATAACAATTCAATGAACAATCTAAAATGAAATAGCCTAAAGTTATCAATAAAAGCAGTCAAAGGAATCCTTTATAAGAAGCATTCTTTCATTCACTGGGCTCATTTCTTAGGGACAAAAAAATTGCTAGAATAAACATAAGAATTATGATTGATGAGGAACATGAATCTTAAAATGCTTAGTTTATGTTTACTTCTATTGTGAGTGGGGGGGGGGAGATCCTGATAAAGATAGACCAAGGTACAAAATTGTTTAATCTTCTGTAATATTGCATCAACTGATTAATTGAAACAATTCATCTTGAGCTCAAAACAAAGAATTCCCTCACCCAAATATTTAACCCATAGAGATGTCATTGTCTTATTTAATTATGCTGTTTGATATACTGTAGTTTCCACAATTTTTCTATTTATTCAGTGCCAGAACTAGATACCAAGGTCAATGGTCTTCGGTGCCCAGCCTGCTATGCTTCATTTCCTGATTCTTGTAAGGATGACATTGTTGATTGTGTTGGATCCGAGTCTCAGTGCATTGATTTGGCTGGATACATATATTTTGGTAATTCATTCAGCATTTTATATGGGTTCTTATGGGATTTGATAAAGGCTGCATCTTAGAAAACATCCATTTCTTTTAAATAAAACGTATACAGCATGGAGAACCTTATGTAAGGCATGGAAGATTAGATAATAATAATTGTTTGTGTCTAATGAAACATATCCAAATATTTATCCTATGACAATTTTATGCAAAAAGTTTTCAAGTAATTAAAGAGTTTACTGAATTTCACTAAATTTCCTCCTAGTATCTTGGCTATGTCAGTTAGCCACTATGGCCAATAGTATTAAAAGTCACCAAGAGATTTTGTTATGCAGAACATCTATCAGGGCAATGAGGTGGTCTCTGAGCAAACTCCATCTCTCAACCCAGACTTGTGACTATCTAGATCAGGGGAGTCAAACTTGCGACCTGCAGCCTGGATGCGTCATGCGCTGCCCACGCCTGGTTTAGCGAATGGGAAAAAATCACGATACGTCACGTGATGACAACATGATGCCGCGAGTTTGACAATCCTGATCTAGAAAATCAATTTCCAGTAAGAATTCTGAGGTTGCAGTACCATTGCCTTGACTATTCATGTGATAATAAATATTAGCCAATCAGATGCAGGGATGTTGTGAAACTCGGAACTCTGGCTTTCACGGTGTTAATCTCAGGAATTCTTTGGCAGGACATAGTCCTTGAAGGCTCTTATATACCAAGCCAAGGACAGGTCCAACAAGAAAATAATGGCATGGACTAATTCAGGCACTGTCAATTTCCTTGAAAGATTAGTAGTAAAACTTGTTTGGAGACATTATTAGAAGATGCATGAAACACCTTGGATGTTTTTTAAGTATATTGCCAAAAGGAACATGAAGTCCAACATGAATCTAGGAAGTTAGAGGTAAAGAACCACATCAGCAGCTAATGACATTATGCAGGCATCTGAAATCTTGAGCTGGAATGTAGTCTTTAGCCAGTGTTTCTCAACCATGGCTCTTGAAGACATATGGACTTCAACTCCCAGAATTCCCTGGCCAGTATGCTGGCCAGGGAATTCTGGAAGTTGAAGTTCATACTTCAAGTTGCCAAGGTTGAGAAACATTGTTTTAAGCTATTTATCTGGTATTTGGAATCTGAACTATGAACTCTGCAAAATACTCATAGGAACATGACAGGCAGAAATGAATGTTGTGCTCATTCAGAGATACAGATGCATTCAGGTCTTGTTCTTGCATTAAGATCCAATAACATGACCAATTGAATGTTGCCAATCAAATGTCATCAGTAAAATAGATGAGAAAGCTTTCAGCAGATATGGAATTTACATTTATAAAGAAGAGGTCTTAGATCTTTAAACAATTGGGGCATTTCTTTCTAGTGCAATATTTGTAAAGTATTTTGTATCTTTGAATCTTCTCATTTTTCAGATAGATACTTGGCAGCGCTTAGCTAACTTTGGCTTGTCTTCACAAGATGAGCAAGCTCACACATGGATAGTACCTAGATTAGATACCTTCAGAATATCCCAGGGTTATAAAATATATGGGACAGGGATCAAAACAATCTCAGGAAGCTATGGCAAACGGCTTCCATGATGCTGCCAGGAAAACAACGTAAGTCAAACTTGAAAGAAACTTTGCTTTGGACATGTTGCTGTAGATGAAACTTTCATTCAACATGCCAGGACTGCATTTAAAATGCAGGGCAAGGAATCAATTTTTTTGAGTAGCTAAGTGTGGAAGTTGGCATGATGGATTAGAACGATGAGACCCTAATTGGTATCTCTACTCAGTCTTAAAGTTCACTAGCTTATTTTAACCACAGACCATGTCACAGCCCAAACTTACCTGGGAAAATAAGATAGGAAAGGGGAAAATATTAATTCTACCTTAAGACACTGGGAAAAAGGCAAGATAAACTGTGTTAGACAAATTGCCCAGCCTAGTTTGAGCTCTCCTGACCTGACAATCTAAGCAATGCCCTCTAAACAATGTCAATATTAAGTGATCCCACTTCTGAAGGAGCTGGCAGACCTGATCTCATAACCATTGAACCATATTTTTCAAAGATCCTGAAGCACTGGGGAACTACAAGATGAGTGTAAAAGATCAGATGTAATTCCCATCTTCAAAAAAGGGAAAAAATCAGTTTATCGGCCTGACATCAATATCTGGGAAGATTCTGGAAAAGATAATCAAGCAACAAATCTGTGAACACCTAGAGGCAAACAAAGTCATAATGAGAAGCCAACATAGGTTTGTCAAAAATAGATCATGGCAGACAAATCTTATTGCATTTTTTGACAATGTGACAAAATTAGTGAAGCAATGAAATACTGTGGATATAATTTACCTGGACTTCAGTAAATTTGATAAAGTAGACCACAACCTACTACTTGAAAAGATAGAAAAATGTGGATTAGACAGTATCATCACCAGATGTATTCGTAACTGGCTGACCAACCACACGTAATGTGTACTTCTCAATGGAACTGTATCTACGTGGAAGGAAGGATGCAGTGGGGTACACAAGGCTCTGTCTTAAGCCCAGTACTCTTCAATATTTTCATCAATGATTTAGACAAGGGGATGGAAGTGGACCTAATCAAATTTGCAGACAACATTAAATTGGCAGGGATAGCCTACACTCCAGAAGATAGGCTCAAGGTGCAGAAGGACCTTGACAAACTTGACTAGGGGGCTTTATCTAACAAAATGAAAATCTATGGGGAGAAAAGTAAGGCATTTAGGCAAGAGGAACCAAAAGCAAAGGTATAGAATAGGTTGTACCTGGTTCAATAATACATAGTATCTGTGAGAGGGATCTTGGCGTCCTAGTGGATAATCATTTAAATATGAGCCAGCAGAGTGTTGCAGCTGTCAAAAAAACCAGCACAGTCCTATTTCCCGGCAGTTAAAAATTTCCTGCTTCAGCAGGAGGTTGGACTAGAAGACCTCAAAGGTCCCTTCCAACTCTGTTAAACATCTTTCTGATGATCCTTTCTATTTCCCATAGCATTTCAGATCAATATTAGGTGTGGAATAAAAACTTATTTTTCTGCAACTATTCTGGACAGTCTTGCTATTTACTCCAAAATATGTCAATGCTCATCATAAGAGGTCCAAAATCTGTGGGAGCAAAAAAGTCCCAATATTTCAGGCAAATGGCTGGCAAGTTTCAAAGTATGTTTTAGGCCCACTACGCCATTCAGCTAATTTATGGGAAATATTCTGAGTTTATAGAAGCAAAATGAGTTAGCTGAGGCAATACGGTTGATACTGGGTGTTGATCTGTTGTCTGTCAAAAGTTTTATGTTATTGTCCTCCTTTATTACACTGCTCTCTGTTTATTAGGTTGCACAGGATTTGACTGTTGACTATATTTAATTTAAAGGAAAGGATATGAATCATTCTCTCAAAATACAAGTTATAAATGCAGCAACTTGGTTCCTTCAGAGAAGGAAAGTCGTCTGGAAGAAGTGGGTGTAGATTACAGTATTTCTTTGGTCTTGAAGAAATGGATTGATGTGTATCTGTTGCCCCCTTGTGGTTAACATGCATTTTGTAATTTTCTGTCTTTCTAAACACCAGAAGAAACATCTACAAAAGTTGCCATGAAGGGCTGCACTACCCATGCTGTCTGCGATGCTACCATTGGAGGTGCAGCAACATTTAGCCAGGCCAGTTCAGCAATCACCAGCCTTGTATGCATGCCAGCCAGTAGCAAGGCCAGCAGCTCTCCTGGACCAATGGGACTCTTCTTTTTAGTCATGATGGGCTTCCTGAGGCTGCAGCTCGGATCCTAACGAGCCAAGGGTGTTTATGAGCAAACGATGCAGATGCTAAACCAAAGATGTTAATCTTTGGGTCTCTGGTATCACTGATGGAAAAATTCTGGATGAGCTGAGCATAAGTTATTAAGGCCTAATCCATTATCATGCTGGTTGTTTATATTTTATAGCATCTATTAAGGAAAGCGGTTATTTAACCACCGGTTCTGATTTGAATTGATCGTTATCATGGTCATAGCAGTTGGTGTAATACTGACATATTGATGTGATGGTCAAAGACTGAACTCATTGTTCATCTCTTAGGATCATATTTGATACAGCATTTTTAGCCTTCTCATTCAATTTGATGGGACTTGAAAGGGCATGTGAAAAAAAAATGATGGGCTGTTTTTTCAGGCAAGGTTGAAAAATTGGAATCCTTGATCTTAATTCTCAAACAGTTGCGAGGGTCCCGTTCTGCACTGTACAATAATCTCCCAAGCTGTATGCAGCTACTTAAGCCCTCAATAAAATCCCAAGGGAAAATGTAATATAACAAGTGAAGTCTCCAGAGCCTTTCTCAGCTCTGGAAAAAGCAGGGGCACTTAAAGGGAATGTCATCTTGCAGTGATATATGTTTGAAGATTCTTCTACTGTAAGATCGTTTCCTCACTGACACTGGCCCCATGTTATTTACTGCTGCTGTACCTTCGTGATATTTCATAAATATCCTCATGGCTGCACCCTAGAGTTGTAATTGATGAAGGGAGAGACATGTGAAAGGACCATCTGACTGATGGAGGGAAATTGGTCCTCCAGCTTCTTCCCTCCACCCTCTTTGCTTCTTCCACAATATGGGGGTGGGGTGGGGAGATACTAACCTTCTGGGTATTCCTGAAGGTACTCAGGGAAAGAAGAATATAAACCAAGGAATTTGAGGACTTTGACTTCAGATGGCAATGGAACAATCCAAGGAAAAGTGAGATGAGATGAAGCAGAGGCTCTCCAAAGAGAAGTTCTCTTCTTTGCTACTGTCCTTGAAGCATTTTGACTGAAGCAGGAACTGAGCTGAAAGTTAAACTTTCCAAAGCTTTTGACATCATAAGAATAAAGGGGTGCACTGCTCTGAAGCCGATGATGGCCCACGTGTGGAAGGAGCTGGGGGAAAAAAAAGAGAGAACGTTGTATAAAAACAGATGCCTTTTTGAGGGAAGAACAGATTTTACTTCAGAATTAGTATAAAGTTTTCTCCTTTCACACCAATGTTAGAATCTTTTCTGTGGCAAATGTGAATTTTGAAGAAATTTGAGTTGCTAGATGCAGAAGTGGTCTTCTGGCTATTGATACTAAGCCATAAACCCGACTCTCCATCATGTTCCCCTACTTATTGTAATGAATGAATATGTATAGTCATTGACATTAAACAAGAACAACCATTTGATTAAATCCTTGATTGAATTTGGCTTCTAACCAGTTTTTTTTAATTCATTAAAGATTAAAATCAATGAAAGAAACAAAACACAGGACATTGATTTATTTGTTTCTTAAACTTAGAGGAAGATTTTATTTATTCTGGATGTACTTTGCCACCTTGTTTTAAACCTTTGATCAATGCTTAGCTTGATAGATGAGAATAATAATGATTTTTAGTTCTGTTTCACATATTACCTCTTCTTTGCTAACACTTGGGCAAAAGTATTAACCTGAATGTCACGAGTTTTAGATGCAGAATAGTTATAGTTGGCATTTAGGAAACAAATACAAGGTATCTAATCCCAAAGTCTCGATGGGTCTTGATGTAAAATGTCTGACTCTTTTTAGCGGAATCTTTTTTTTTAGAATTCATATTTTTACCTGAAATGAAGGTAAAATGAATTCCGGGGCTGATTTAAGTTCACATTGCAAAATCTTTCTCAGGACAAGGACAGTATTGCTGCAATATAGATCTGGATCTATTTTCCAGATCTAGCTAATTAAGTTATCCAATTATCAGTTTTCAATTAGAGATTATTATGGTTTCATTCATTTTAGCATTGGAATCATGGGTACATGTGGGATCAAGATAGCGATCATGTTGGTGCAATCAAAACTCTGTTATTTACAAAAGAAAAAATGGCTGAAATTTCAAGCACACCAATCTTGATGTTTTTTACCATACATGCTGGGTGTCTCCCACTTACCAATAATCAAAATTTTGGGATTCACCAGTATTTAATTAATGCTGGTTTCCATAGAAGTCAGTCACTAAAATTTAATCACAGGCTGGGTTCTATTGGATATACATAGTGCTCCAAAGTGTCAGGTACATGTGAAAAACACCATGAACTCTGTTTTGCATGACAGCCAACAAGCCTCCAATGTGCTGGAGAGAGACAGAGACAAACCCATATGATTATTTTAATTTCAGAAGTCTATATTTTTATTTTGTTAGTCACAACAGTACATGTGCTTTTAGTAAATAATGGCATTCTTGTGGAGATCCTTATCTGAGGTCTTTCTCATTTATTAATACTTTTGTTTATATTTTTATTCTTAAAAAAAAACTTTTCCAAGTTGGATATTTCCTATTCTTTATACATGCATAGCACTTTAAGCCCAGGTGTGTGTGTGTGGGGGGGGGAAGTCTTAGTGTTGTCAAGTCTAGGGTGAGGAACCAAGAAATTCTAGAATTGAAGGCTAATCTGAGAAACCAAAGCAACATGCTAGAGAAGATGGTGATAAAGCACTGGGGAACTGCAGCCAAGAAACCCCCACAGCAGTGGTGAAATCCATTTTTTTTTACTACCAGTTCTGTGGGTGTGGCTTGGTGGGCATGGTGTGGAGTGGTGGGTGTGGCAGGGGAAGCATACTGCAAAATCTCCATTCCCACCCCACCCCAGGGGAAGGATACTGCAAAATCTCTCAGCGGCTTTTGATACCATCGACCATGGTATCCTGCTGCACCTGTTGGAGAGTTTGGGAGGCACCGTTTATCGGTGGTTCTCCTCCTATCTCTCTGACCGGTCGCAGACGGTGTTGACAGGAGGGCAGAGATCGACCGCGAGGCGCCTTACTTGTGGGGTGCCTCAGGGGTCGATTCTCTAGCCTCTCCTGTTCAACATCTATATGAAGCCGTTGGGCGAGGTCATCAGTGGCTTTGGAGTGAGTTACCAGCTGTACGCTGACGATACGCAGCTGTACTTTTCCACCCCAGGCCACCCCAACGAAGCTGTCGAAGTGCTATATAGCCTGGAAGCCATACAGGTCTGGATGGGGAGAAACAGACTCAAGCTCAATCCCTCCAAGACGGAGTGGCTGTGGATGCCGGCACCCCGGTAAAGTCAGCTGCAACTGCAGTTGACTGTTGGGGGCGAGTCATTGGCCCCAATAGAAAGGGTGCGCAACTTGGGCGTTCTCCTGGATGGACGGCTGTCGTTTGAAGACCATTTGGCGGCCGTCTCCAGGAGAGCTTTTTACCAAGTCCGCCTGGTTCGCCAGTTGCGCCCCTTCCTTGACCGGGATGCCTTATGCACGGTCACTCACGCTCTTGTCACTTTTCGTCTGGATTATTGCAATGCTCTCTACATGGGGCTATCCCTGAAGTGCACTCGGAGGCTTCAGTTAGTTCAGAATGCAGCTGTACGGGTGATTGAGGGAGCCACACGTTGCTCCTGTGTAACACCGTTCCTGCGCAGTCTGCACTGGCTACCTGTGGTCTTTCGGGTGCGCTTCAAGGTGTTGGTTACCACGCTCCATGGCTTAGGGCCCAGGTACTTACGGGACCGCCTGCTGTTACCTTATGCCTCCCACCGACCCGTACGCTCACACAGAGAGGGTCTTCTCAGGGTGCCATCCGCCAAGCAATGTCGGCTGGCGGCCCCCAGGGGAAGGGCCTTCTCTGTTGGAGCACCTACCCTCTGGAACGAACTTCCCCCTGGTTTGCGTCAATTACCTGACCTTCGGACCTTTCGCCGTGAATTGAAAACACACTTGTTTATCCAAGCGGGACTGGCTTAATTTTTTAAACTTTTGAATTTTAATAATTTTAATTGGGGTATTTTATGAATTTTATGGGTCAAATTTGATAGTTTTAAATTTTCGGCCATTTATAGAATATGTTATTTAAATTTTTGTTTTAAGCTGGCTGTACACTGCCCTGAGTCCTTCGGGAGAAGGGCGGTATAAAAATCTAAATAATAAAATAAATAAATAATAAAATAAAATCCCCATTCCCACCCCACTCCTGGGGGAAGGATATTGCAAAATCTCCATTCCCACCCCACTCTAGGGCCAGCCAGAGGTGGTATTTGCCGGTTCTCTGAACTATTCAAATTTCCCGCTACCGGTTTTCCAGAACCTGTCAGAACCTGCTGAATTTCACCCCTGCTCCATGGACATGTCCAAGTAGTCACTAGGATTGTGATCTCCATTAAAAGTAAATTTCTTTACAATAACACTAGATGAGCCAACATTCCACCGTCCTTTGAAGGTAAGAGGCACCATTGCAATTCAATGTTTCTGCTTCAACATTTGACTGTAAAGCCTCGGACCCTCAGTTATCTTCAAACCACCTTTCACATGAAGTATCTTAAAGGAGATGCCCATAATGAGTAGCAAATTTATATAAAACAGGGAAAGGAAAGTGACTCCTGGTGGAATGAAATATCTGTGCATACCATAACCAGCAATTGTTGGACGAATGATGATCGTTGCAACTGTGTGAGTATAACAAACCATTAATGCTGGTTCAATTTTTATATATTTTGTAATAAACGTATAAACCAGAACTTAAGCCACCTTTATCAAATATCACATATTTATTTAGACTTCCATACAAATATTAAATGTAAATACAATTTGAGCATCATATTAGAACTATGAAGACATAAGTTTACATACTGGTTAGTCCTTGACTGACAAGCAAAGTTGGGACCAGAATTTCCATTGCTAAGCAAGGCAGTTAAGTGACTTGGGTCCATTTCTTGCAGGGTTGTTGCATAGTTAAAATGGAGTCAGAGGGTTTTTATCTCTAGGGCAGGGGTCGGCAACCTTAAACACTCAAAGAGCCACAAAGGTCCTAACTGGAAGCCCCCATTCAATTCTGGAGCCGACCAGAAGTCCAGTTCCCCCATCATAGTCTCCTGCTAGCGCGGCATCCTTTTTCCTCTGCCTGTCCTAACCGAAAGCCCTATCAATTGTGGAGCCGACCAGTAACAGGGAGCTGCAGCAGAGGGATGAAAGAGCCACATGCGGCTCCAGAGTCGCAGGTTGCTGACCCCTGCCCTAGGGCATCCTTGTGGCTTCTTCTCCATACACAAGTTGCTCTGCAGTAAGGATGCCCAGGGTGGCAGTAACTATACTAGACGTTGTAGAGGTGAAAAATATTGGTCTGTTGAAAGCAGCGTCCAAATGAGAACATGCTTAAATGATACTAAATTATTGAGATGATTAACTGAGAATACACACATATTCAAATGATGTTTTGAAATAAACAACAGCGACCGAAGGAAGTGCAATAGAACAGGGGTCTCTCCAACCTTGGCAACTTTAAGACTTGTGGACTTCAACTCCCAGAATTCCTCAGCAAAGCAAAGCTGGCTGAGGAATTCTGGGAGTTGAAGTCCACAATTCTTAAAGTTGGCAAGGTTGGAGACCTCTGCAATAGATGATGAGGGAAGCTGAGAACGTACATAGCCACAGCTGGGCTCTATGGAAAACAAAGTCAGCGAAGCATGAACTATATAGAAAACCAGGAATGGATTCCACAAGAAATTGGAAAGCGCCAAAGTAAAGAAAATGACCTCCCACCAACACCCCGGTTATATTATTCGTAATGTCTTCTACACCAGGGGTCTCCAACCTTGGCAATTTAAGCCTGGTGGACTTCAACTCCCAGAATTCCCTAGCCAGCTTTGCTGGCTGGGGGATTCTGGGAGTTGAAGTCCACCAGGCTTAAATTGCCAAGGTTGGAGACCCCTGTTCTACACACACGTTATTTAGTAATGAATGAAATGCAGCACATTCCTCTTAAGCCACTTCCGCCCACGGAACTAACATAACAAAGAATCGTATGTTGCACCACGCACTTGTTTCCAGATTCAGTACACGCACCAGTCCAAACTTTATTCGATTAAAGTCACAGCGCGCCACGTATTTCTCGTGCTTTCCCCTCAATCTCTTCTATGTGCTATTATTGGCAAAGAGCCGTCCGATTATCCAATCAGAGATGGAAAGGCGTGGACAAGGGCGGGAATTGAACAGTTGTGTGGCTGGTTGCTTCTCCCCCGCCTTCTTTGCACTGCTTTTCCCGATTGGTCCGACTCGACGTTCTGTGTACACATTCAAGCCAATAAGACGTTGTAGATTGTCTTCTCCTTCCTCCAAGCACTTTGATTCCCTACCCCCCTTGCGCCGAGTGGTAGAGTTTAACAGAAGCTGTAATTTTTTTTTATTTTTTATTTTTATTTTGTCACAACATTATATACAGGAACATATATTGAAAGGAAACAATAGGACAGGAACGGTAGGCACTTTTGTGCACTTATGCACACCCCTTAATTCGAGTAGGAAAGTTTTTATCTAAATACCGTTTGACGTTTTTCTTGCAATATGAGGCTGAATTGTTGCTCTAGAAGTGAGGCTTCCCGTAGGCTAAAATAAAATTCGGAATAATATTATTGCAAAGAAGAGATGCTTTTAAGATCTTCCTTGCCAACTCCCATTGCCTAATTTCAGATGTTTTGAAGTGACTGTGCTTTCTTTGGGGAACTGGAATTGCTTTCTGCACATGGTCAGAGGAGCAGATTTTTTAAAATTGCTTTTTTTAGAATAGAATAGATTTTTTTTTCTTTGCACATTCCGAGCTTAATCTTACTAGAGACATAGGTCTCCCCCTCCCTTTTTTAATGTTACATTTTACACCCTTTTTTTGGAGATAGTACACAAAATTTGCAGCGTTTTTCATTTTAAATGAAAATTGATTATCTAAATTTATTCAGACCAGTATTTTTCAACTCTTTGGCAACTCTTACAGTGTGAGGACTCCCAGAATTCCCCAGCCAGCTAGAGAATGGTATCTAAATCTCTTCCAGCTGGATAGGAACATTCTCAAATTCATTGTTTTTCGAACTTGGCAGCTTCAAGATGGTCATGCTGCCTAGGGGATTTCTGGGAGTTGGAGTCCACAGCATGCTCAGAGTTTTATCTTATTCTTGCTAGATCCTTCAACACTGATCCAGAAATTATTTTCTTCAGCAGGATTTTCTGGATTGCACCTAACAGGTAAGAGAGCCCTGGATTGCATCCAGCAGGTAAGAGAATGATGTTAAGGGCAGCATTGGGTGGTATTTCAAGAAAATTGTTTTTCTGTGCTTATTCAAGTCTAAAGAATTTGAAGATTAAAGAATCTAAAATTAAGACCTTCCATTATTAAAATATTCTCACAAATTGCTGTAACTTCACATGTCCATGGATAAGTTCTGACTACTGTTTGCCATAAGAAGGAGAGTCAATAGGTAGAGAAGTGGTTAATTCTAACTAATTCTAACAGAGACTTGGGTTCCGGACTGTGATCCCAGAGATCATTGGATTGCAGCACTTTGGACCAACCTTTCTCTCTTAACTCAGTGTTTCTCAGCTTCAGTAATGTTAAGATGTGTGGACTTCAACCCTCGGAAATTCCCTAGCCAGTTTGAAAATAACCTCTACAGTAAATGTCTTCCAGCTGGATGGGAACATGCTCAAATTCAGTGTTTTTACAGCTTGGCAGTTTCAAGATGGTCAAGATAGCTGAGGAATTCTGAGAGTTTGAAGTTCACACATCCTGAAGTTAGCATTCAGCAACTTTCTTTAGTTCCAGTTCAGAAACGTATGCAATTATTGGGAAATATGGTTGTTTTAACCAATGAACTATAGCAAAACAAACTAGAGTTGGAAATAGTGGTTGGATTTTGCCTTACTTTGGTAAATCACAGGTGATCGTTTATCCTTGTCAAACTAACAATTGTGAGCAGTTTGGATTTGAAAGAAGATGCTTTTAGTTTCTTCCTCTGGAATGGTCTTGATGACTGGAAGAAGTTGTACTCTGTCTGAAGCTTAAATAGGCTTGTTCACATAGTGCTCAGCTACAGTTTAATGTTAAACTGAACCAGGATGATGATTGCTCTATTAAAGTTTGTGAGCTGTAGCATCACTTCAGGCTGTCCTAAGCAAAATAACAATTGATGTCTTGATCCTGCTGGCTCCCTTCTTGATGCATGTTTTGTTTCTTTAATGAACCACATACCAGATATTTGCATTGTGTTTTCAAACAAAACGATGGCAGCTGGAACAGCCTTGGTTTATGATGGTGAAATGATGAACCATACGCTACTTTGGGAAGAGTAAGTACAGCTTTTGTTGTTGTTTCATTTAAGAAACCTCTACTTTGCAATAAAAGGGAATTACAGGTACAGGTTTTCCTTGAGTTACAATGGTAATTAGAACCAGGACTGCCTGGGTAGGTGAGGCCTGGTACAGGATGTGCAGAAATTGGGGGAGAAGATGCAGATGTGTGTGAGTGAGTGAGTGCAGCAAGGCCCAGGGAAGGAAGGCATAGCACAGTGTGCTTAAAAGCTAGGAGATGGGGACACGCCAGAGTGACTTGTGATATTCCTTCTGACTTTCCTTGTGGGAGGCTGGCAGGGAAGGTTACAAATGATGATCACATGCTTGCTGGACAGTGCAATCATTCAAGTAAGCCAATTGCACTCAGCCAGAGCTTCAATTATAAGTATCCCTCATTGAGTATAGTTTCAACTTTGAACAGTTGCTGAGTGAGTGGTCTATAAGTGAGGATTACCTGCATGCGTGTTTGATTCAGGGAAAAGAAAGAATGCCAACCTATTACAGAAAGGATATTTGAGTCCTGGGAAAGTAGAACAAAACTTAAAACAATTCCAACTTGATACTGTTAGGTATAAATTGTAAAAGAGTTTTGACAGACTGGAGATTCTGTTATAGTATTCTAACCACATTAAGATACATTCCAAGATTCCTAGCAATTTCTATTTCCTGAACTTTACAGATTACACAATCTTGAAAACCTGTCAGACCCTCTACTTCAATTTATACATATCCTAATTAATATGAAATTGTTTTGTGTTTCTTTCTCCTAACTTTATACTTTCCCAACATTTATATATTATCTGCAGTTGCATGTACATAAAGAATGGAGCCTTTTGCATTCTTTTAAAGTATTTGAGACAAAATAACCAGAGCAAGTAAAATTTATGTTACTTTTGGTAGTTAAGTGTATGCGATGATTTGAACATGGCTTATTTCATCTGCATTAAAATAAGATGCCCTGACATGCACTGCCTGCCTGTCCTTGACAAAAAAAAGTTCCTTAACTTGGGCTACAAGGACCCAGTCATGGTTTTTTTTCTTGGCAGGAATACAGACGTGGCTTGTCATTGCCTCCTTCTGGATTCTCTTTTTGACATCTCGGTCTACTTTAGGATTTCCTGGTCCCATCCAAATTCAAACTAGATCTTATATTTCCTTCCTTAGCCTTGTAAATATCACTTTCTGAAGTAACATCGCTGGAGGAAGTTGAAGAATAGCTCACCTGAGATCCTGACACTTAGTTTTCTTCTTGCGGAAGGACACAATGATGCCTTTTCTGCTGTTAGAAGAAACCAAGAATAATGGTTTATTCTGACAGAACGTAATAGACAGTTCTGAGACTTTTTCCCAATAATATTTTTTTAGGCACATTGATCAGTAAACTATCAATTCCAAAGTTTCACAGAACTTTATTAATCGTGCATCTCAGTGTGGTCCCCACAGCTGTGCTCCAGGAAAGATTTAATACCCTGTTTCCCCCCCAATAAGACATCCCCTGATAATAAGTGCAATCGGGCTTTTAAGAGCATGGCAATAAAGCCAAGCGCTTATTTCAGGATTCAAAAAAATATAAGACAGGGTCTTATTTTGGGGGAAACACAGTAATATACCTGTGGTTCTGAGGAGATGAGACATTCTCACTTCTTTTTTTTATCTATGCCAGGATCTAAAGACTGAAAATCTTTTTATAAATAAACCCAGAGAATCAGATCTCTCTTCCTTGATTCTGCGGCTAGCTAATAAAGACCAGGCCAGGTTCTGTGCTGCAGCCTATAAGATTAGACCAAAAGGCAATATGGGAACATTATTGATTACAATCTGTTCTTTTGTCCTGTTGCTGACTGGTGTGGTTTCATGATTTATGTTTGTTGCACCACTGGAATATTTTGTTTTTTCAGCAATTATTGATAAGGCTTTATTGTACTCTGTTTATGATGCATGTTGTTGATGTACACACTCCTACAAAAAATGCTCATTTGTTTTATGCTGGTTTTTGCTTCTGATAAACATTAACAAAGGAACTCTTAATTCCAACCAGATGTGACTCTGCTTAGCTTTCTTCAAGGTCAATTAGGTGTTGTGTCACCTATAATGACATTTGATCCTTATATGATGTTGATTTCCCTACAATTTGGGATGTTCTGCTCACTTATAAAAGCACTGGTGCCTTGGTCCCTACTTAGCCTTTTTTTTAGGTCAACCAGGCTGGCTAGATGATGCTAGTGTGTTATGATGCATGTGCAGATTTTTTACATGCATGAAATATGCTAATGACCAATACGGCTTTTTATTTCTATTTATTCAATTTCTATAGCAGCCCCTATATCTGCTATTGACTATCAGTCAGTGGAGCATCATGATCAGAAACCTGCATCGTTTGTATGCTTGTGCATTGTTGCGGGGAGGGGCTTTGATACTGATACATGCACCCTTGCTCTGGATACTATTGCATGCTTCAAAAAGAAAATCTGGTTTTGATTCTGCTTAATCCATTGCAGGGCTTCTCAACCTTGACAACTTTAACATGTGTTGACATCATAGCTGGGGAATTCTGGGAGTTGAAGTCCACACAACTTCAAGTTGCCAAGGCTTAGAAATACTGGTCCATTGTTATCATAGAATCGTATAGTTGGAAGGGACTTTGAAAGTCTTTTAGTCCAAACCCCTGTCTAAGGCAGGAGTATCATGACAAAGTTAATTGCCTTGCTCTTAACAACCAAGGTAGGACTCTTAATGGGGGGCTCTTTTGCATCATTCCAACCTCCAGTTTAAAAGGGTTTTAGTTAATATCTGAGTTATTTCATTATCAATACTATACTAAAGGTCACATTCCTTCCTTCACCAGTTTTTTTTCTTTCTAGTAATCAAAAATATCTTCTTTCTTAGCTGCAACATAGATTTCTAATGATTTCACTAGGAACCTAAATCTTGGTCTCATTTTTAGCCCAACCTGTGAGGTGGAGGTCCCCGAACGCCTTTCTTCCTGCCATGGCCGCCTTCAGCACTATAACCTGATTGAAAGATGCATTTCGGTCTCTGCCAGAGAAGGAACTGAGAGTGAAATCATGCTGATTCACAGGTATGCTCCGAGTAATTAGATAGTTGCCAAAAGCTAGGAGTATTTTAATTTCAGGAAAATTTCCCAGTATGGAATAGATTGCAGGGAAAGAATCAGGCAAAAAAGCAGCAAACAAAATATCAACCTATAGATAAAGAAGCTATTACACTCCAGTGTAAAACTTTTACACACTACTTCTACTGTATATAAACCTCTCCCAGCATATGCACAAAGAGATTCTCTTTATGTTTTGTTTTGTAATCTGGAATTTTTTTTTATTTATTTAGTTTGTCAAACATGTATAAGATAACAGATACGAGTGTAAACATAATTATGAATATATAAAATGGATATGAATAAAAGGAAACATTAAGACAGGGATGGTAGGCACACTGGTGCGCTTATGCATGCCCCTTACAGACCTCTAAGGAATGGGGTGAGGTCTACAGTAGACAGTCTAAGGTTAAAGTTATGGGGGTTTGGGGTTTTTGTTTTTGTTGAGCGTATGGGTCATTAAGCTCATTATCCTGATAACTAGAAAAGGTCATTTGCTGGACAAGCTGCAAAGAGGTAACATTCCATTCAGAAGTGGATTGTGTTGAGATCTTAGAAAGAATGTAGAGTAGAGCAACAACATGATAAGTGAACTGAAGGCTAAACCATATGATGAATGATTGAGGGAACTAAGGATGATGATATGGTAGCAGTCTTCCAGTACTTGAGCTGCTGTCAAAGAGAAGAGTCAATTTATTCTCCAAAGTACTTGAGATCAGGACAAGAAGTAACCAGAGGAAATTCATTAAAAAGAAATCCAATCTAGAATTAAGGAGAAATTTCCTTGACAATGAAAACAATAAGTGGAACGGCTTGCTTCTGGAAGTTGTGGTGCTCCATTACTGGAGGTTTTCAAGAAGAGACTGGACAGCTATTTGTCTAGAATGGTATAGGATCTCCTGCCATGGACGGGTTAAACTAGAAGACCTCTAAGGTTCCTTTCAACCCTATTATTCTAGATTCTATGTTCTTTAGCTAAACCTTGATTTCTGAATATTTAAATTACTCTTCCAATGAGTTTTCTCTTGACTTCTAGGAGCTCTCTCCTGCTTCCCTTAGCTATGACACCAGACCATCATCCCCTCTCTAACGGCTCCCAGCTTTTCCACTCCCCACAGTTTCTTAGCATCAACACTGATGTAAATATCATTATTCAGATTAATCCACAAAAAAAGGGAAAAAGGGAATATATGTTGGGATGAGTTCAAGGCTGACATTAATTCTCTGTCTCTTAAACTTGGGAGATTTATTGTTGCGCTGAACTGAGCCACAGTAAGGAATGAAGCATCAGTAAGAAATGTTATTTTGCATTACTAAATTCAATGCATCCTAGATGTCCCAAAGATGCTTTTTTCTGGAGGCAACTGAACTTTCTTGTTTTTTGTTTTGAAGACATTTTGCTTCTCATCCAAAAAGCTTCTTCAATTCTGACAAGACAGTGGGGAATGGAAGGATTTATATTCCTTGCAGACAGCTGGTCATCTGCATTCATTTAGCGGGTGGTTGAAGCACTTGTAGGTTTATTTGTGTCCTCAGGATTTTCCCAACACAGATGACCCTGAGGACACAGATAAACCTCCAAGTGCTTCAACCACCCGCTAAATGGATGCAGATGACCAGTTGTCTTCCATTCCCCACTATCCTGTCAGAGCTGAAGAAGCTTCTTGGATGAGAAGCAAAATGTCTTCAAAAGAAAAAACAAGGAAGTCCAGTTGCCTCCTGAAAAAGCACCTTTGGGACAACCATGACCTGGATGACTAAGAATCTTTACAGACTAATGCATCCTAGACTTAGTGTTCTAATCTTTTTTTTAAAAAAAATCCCTCCCCCCAAAATGGCCACTTTTTACATGGCCACTCCTGATAAGAGAAATGGTTCCAATATAGTTTTTGGCTCGGGGCAAAATCAGTAATCAGCCCAGTTTATATACATATTGGTTCAGCATCTTGTCTCAGATCTCAGTTGGCTTACTATAGATAGCTGTCCTATCACTTTATCTGCAACCAGATTCCTGATTAGCAGAGTAATAGAGACAGCAGCATTTGAAACTGGCTCGCACCCCCTATGTTATGTCAATGGGTGACACCATATTTCTTTTTCTTTTCCAGTATGGATTATCTGGAAATTGTGAAGAGCACTGAGAAAATGAAAAAAGAAGAGCTCCAAAAAGTCTCTGCTGAATATGATGCTGTTTATTTTCATCCAGTATGGAGCCTAATCGAGAATTCTTCCTAGATATAATATTCCTTAGTCATAAACTTTCTCCAAATCCAACTTCTCCAAAGTATTCTTCAAAGTTTTCCCCAAATCCTGCTATCCACCCAAAGAGTTGTGGAGCGGCTGTTCTTCAAAATTAAATTAAAACATATTGTTCTTAACTCATAAATATTTCTAAAGGATCCAGGGACATTTTGGAGGAGATGGAGAGTCTTTGATGACATGGTTGCAGCTGTCATTTTGACTTTTTACCTTTCCAATGGAAGGCCTGAAAAGGATCTATTGCTTTTGCTACCACCACTAAATCCTTTCCTGATTTAGAGATGTTTTTCCCTCTATTTTTTAAAATCTCTACCCAAACTTATGTAACTGGAGTAAGATGCTGAACACCACAGTGATTTTGTTAATGTTTGCAGAAGGAACCAAATTTAGCCGTTGTTAAATAATTTAAAATGGGTTTCCAATGGCCACCCTTAACTTTAAACTGTTCCCAGAGGCGCACGCTTTTACCTTCCCTGGAATATATGTTCATAAACTTGTCCCTTTGAACAGGTGGAGCTTTTCTTATGGCCAAAACTCCAAGCTTCCTCCAGACCTATCCTTCTACCCATCTCCCCAAATTCCTATTTTCTTAGTCCTCCTACTCCTGGGAATATAAATTGGGAGGAGGTGACTGCTGAGTGATTCTTTGAATTACAGTTTTAATACCCAATGCCTGAATGAGGGGAAATTCAGTGTTGTCGAGTGCCAACCTGTTCCCATCGCTCCAGCCTTCATTCATTCTTCTCAGAAACTGCAGTAGAGTCTTTGAATCATGAACTTGTTCTGTTCTTTAGACAACATATCGTTGTGCCAAAGTGGCTGTAGGAGCAACACTGCAACTGGTAGACGCGGTGATGTCAGGAAAGACCCGTAATGGCTTGACTCTAATAAGGTAACCAAATTGAAATGTTCTCTAGGTCAGGGGTCTCCAACCTTGGGAACTTTAAGACTTGTGGACTTCAACTCCCAGAATTCCTCAGCCAGCTTGGCTGAGGTATTCTGGGAGTTGAAGTCCACAAATCTTAAAGTTGCCAAGGTTGGAGACCCCTGCTCTAGGTGAATGTTCTTTGGTACAGTTTATATGGTTAACTGACGCAATCATGCTTGGTTGCAGGCCTCCAGGTCATCATAGTCAAAGGAGTGCAGCCAATGGATTTTGTATCTTCAATAATGTTGCTATTGCAGCAAAATATGCTCAAAGAAAATTCGGCTTGCAAAGGTGGAGTATATCTATTTAAAATCACAAATCCTTGAAGGTCTTACCTTTTTAATGAATGTTGTTGGTTCATGCAGGATCCTCATTGTTGACTGGGATATACATCATGGACAAGGAATTCAATATGCATTTGATGATGACCCGAGGTTTGTCAATTACTTGTTCTTGGAGATGTTGCAGCAAACCTGAGTACTGCATGAGTTTCAGAATTTGGAAATGAATTACCAATGAACTTCAGTAACAGATAGCAGGCGTCAAGATATTTTGATAGCTTTTAGTACACAATTATGTATCATTTTGGTTTTAGGCAAATTGTATTAATTTTGCTATAACCTATACCTTATAGTAAAAGGTGGCTCAGGGGCTAGGATGTTGAGCTTGTCGATCAAAAGGTTGGCAGCTCGGCGGTTCGAATCCCTAGTGCTGCTGTGTAACGGGGTGAGCTCCCGTTACTTGTCCCAGCTTCTGCCAACCTAGAAGTTTCGAAAGCACGTAAAAATGCAAGTAGAAAAAATAGGGACCACCTTTAGTGGGAAGGTAACAGTGTTCCGTGCACCTTTGGCGTTGAATCATGCCAGCCACATGACCACGGAGACGTCTTTGGACAGCGCTGGCTCTTTGGCTTTGAAACGGAGATGAGCACTGCCACCTAGAGTCAGCAACGACTAGCACGTATGTGCGAGGGGAACCTTTACCTTTTTATACCTTACAGTCTGTGTGTTTAATGTTGTAAAACTCCCTTCGGTGTTGAACTAAAATGATAGATAAGGTCCTATTCAAAGATAAATAAAAATGAAAACAACTGATTAAAAGTATACGTGTTATTGTGAGATAGATTTACAAAATGGATGGCACTCATACCAACACCCACATTTTTGCGGGAAACTTTAGTTTAGCGACATCTTAAAAATTACTCTGACTCTATAACTATGTAAAATTAAACTCTTTGAGAACACTTTATATTTAGTGAAAATTCATAGATTTCAGACTTAGTTCAGCTGTTCTGTCCTGGGATAAGCACTGCTGAGGGTAGTTTGGTGTATCAGCAACTTCATTAAATACTACTTTGTTTTAGTGTTCTCTATTTTTCCTGGCATCGGTTCGAACACCAGAACTTTTGGCCTTGGCTCAGCGAGTCTAATTATGATGCGATTGGTCAGGGGAAGGGAAAAGGATTCACCATAAATGTCCCTTGGAATCAGGTAAATGTTGTTTAATAGCACTATAATATAAATAGATGTTAAACTCTAGCAGTCATGCATTTGATGCAGTTGTGTTTTTAATTCCATTTAAACACCTAATATACATATTTACAGCCAGCTCAGAACTCATTTTGTAATTAGAATAGATTTGTGTTCTCATATGCAGCTGATGAATTATGCACAGGGAAGCATGGTTTCCGCTGAAATACCGTAATTTAACAAAAACACTCATTTTCCTACTCTACTGTTTATAAAAAAATTATTTGTAGCACGGAATTTTAAGAAAAATAACAGTTTTATTACTGCGGTAATATTAATGAGGGCAGCATTTGAGGCAAAAAGAAAAAAGTAAAATGCAGATTTTATATTGTCAGATGGAACGGAATACAAATTTTAAAATGGCCATATAATTTTCCTTCCTGGGGATTTGGAAAACTGTTTGCTGAATACATTTTAGAATTTGTTGGAGAAGCACAATGCTCCCCAGAGACAATTTCCACTAAGATATTTGTGGACTAATAGACCTATAATATAATGGCAGTTTGCGTTTGTTTGGGGGTTTTTTTCTTTTCTGTTTTAAAAGAACTGTTATTTTATATTATGCTTGGCTTTGCAGATTGGAATGGGAAATTCAGATTATTTGGCTGCATTTCTTCATGTCTTGCTTCCGATAGCTTTTGAGGTAACTTGAATTCTGCGCCTTCCCCCCGTCCCCCTAATTGCAGATGCTATTTCAAAGTAGAATAGTAAAATACTTTTGTATAGTATCAGAAATAATCTTCAACTATTTAAAAGCGACAATTTCTTTTTTTTTAAAAAAAATTACGTTTAGGATCATCTGCAGGAAGAAGGCCCAAAAACCAAGACAGCAACTGTACTACACTCCCCAGATTTGTTGTTGTGCTACAATTATCTCTGCATAACGAAAGCTGCTAGTTTTTTTTTTAAAGAGACTATGAGCCCCTTCACAAATGTTACAACTCCTGAATGTTATTGTACAATTGTGTAACAGAGCCAATTCTCTGACATCTCTGTAGTGGTGTGAAAGGAATAGCTCCAGAGATGCTACAGGTAGCCCTCAATTTACAATTGCAACTGGGCCCAGAAGTTCCATTAGTAAGCAAGGAGGTTGTTCGGTGAGCTGCACTTCATTTCAAGGGCTGTTAAGGGATTCACATGATCATTAAGCAAATCCTGCTTCCCCCATTGACTTTGCTTGTCAGAGGAAGATTGGGAACATTGCCAATAGTAATCTGCATGACCCCAGGATGGTACGACTATTTTAATTTTTATTTAAAATACAAATATTTTTATTTTAAAATTTATTTGTAAAATAAAATATTTTATTTTACAACCAAAATTTTAACCTTAGACTGGCCACTGTTGACCTCACCCCATTCCTAAGAGGCCTGTAAGGGGCGTGCATAAGAGCACCAGTGTGCCTACCGTCCCTGTCCTAATGTTCCCTTTAATTGTATTCATTTTATGTATTCAATTCATGCTTATACTTATATATATTATCTAATACTTACTCGACAAATAATTAAAAAATGAAAAAAAAAATGAAAAAAATCATCTGATCAAGGCAGGAGCCTTACACCATCCCAATGAAATTGTTGCCTAATCTATGTCAAGCATTAAACTTAGATCAGACAAAACAACAAGAACAACAACAAACTATTGTAAACACATGCTGGTTGCCAAATTTTGATCACATAACCATGGGGATGACTGTAGGAGCATAAATCACTTTTTTTAAACTGCTGCTGCAACTTCAGTCACTAAACAAATGGTTGTAACTCAAGCTCGTTATCTGTAACGAGAATGCCCTTGGTCTTCACTTTTCCTTGTCCATTTGAGATCCATGGTTTTAAAATGAATGGAAAATCTAGCAGCTCAAACTGCTATTGGGACCGAATTGGACAAGAAACAAATGAGCAAGGAATGAAGAAGATGTGAGGTCTGATTCGACAATTTTGGTCCTGCATATTCTACAATAGTTAACCGGAGGGATGATTTGCATGCAAATTCTTCCTAGCCAAAAGGCAGCAATGCAGGGAACGTTTGTGGGTTGCTTTTAGTCAGCGTTTTTCAATTGTCTGGGGAATTCTGAGAATTCCACGCATTTTCAAGTAGCTGAGGTTGAGGAAAAACTGCTCAAAGGTTTTATGAAAAGTTGGAAAGGGAGCAGTAGATCAGAAATCAAATCTTGATTAATTTAAGAAAGTAGGTGGTTGGACAGGCCTTGAAATGCGTATTGAAGAACCTGTGACTTTCCAGATCTTGATGAATTACAACTCACATCTTTATGCTATGCACATTATATTATAATATAAACTCTGTATTGATTTTTTTCCCCCCTAACTGTAGTTTGATCCAGAACTTGTTTTGATTTCTGCTGGATATGACTCTGGAATAGGCGATCCAGAGGTAAGCTCTTTTCTAGATACTGTTTTTCTTTCTTTTTTCTCGTGAAAACAGGCCACATTTAAAAACAAAAAAACCCAACCCTTTGTTTCTGCTTGTTTTGTTTTTAGGGGCAGATGAAAGCAACTCCAGAATGCTTTTCCCATCTTACCCATTTTCTAATGAATTTAGCTAATGGAAAGTTGTGTGCAGTTTTAGAGGTATGGATTTTGTTATAATCTGGTTTCCAATGTAATAAATGCTATCCACTTTTTAATTAGAGGTACTGTTCAAATTTTTCTAGGATTATGAATATTCACACATTGACACAAATCTCAGATGCTCACTGGTCTATGAATACAGGTAGTCCTCGACTTATGACATATCACTTAGCAATCAATCGAAGTTCCAGTGGACCTACCTGAGGGATACTTACAACCTGAATTTGAAGTTCCAGTGGCCACCCTTCCTCTCACAGTCATGTGACCTCACTTTGTGTACTTGGCAACCAGGCCACCTAGGCTATTCCAGAGATCATAAAAACATTTGAGGTTTTGGAATATTGAGATAATACTATTACCTCTTACAATTATATCATTTATTTCTTTATGAAATGAGATTTTAATATTTTTTGGTACTTTTTTCCTAATATTTTTTATTTCCAAAGTTGAAATACAAAATTAGAAAAAAAGGAAAAAAAGATTATATAGCAACAATAAAGACAAGAACGGTGCATAAAGCAGAATGTCAAATATACACATAAAATATCCCTTCTCACTGAATACTGATAAATAAGTTTCAACAATAATAATTTCCCTCCCCTTGCAAAGCAAGTCCACAATTTATAACCTTCTACCTCTTTATTTGCAAAATTACTATATAACATTAAAAATATTAAAGTATAGAAATCTAGTAATCAGCCAATTTGATCTACCATCTATTATATAAAAAAGCAATTAACAGTAACTCTAACAACAAAGCTAAACTTCAAAGCACTCTGTTAACAATCTATTATTGTTTTTAACTCACAGAAAATCCAGAAGCGTCTTCTAATCTCCCATAAATGCATTACAACCATTGTCTCTGAACCTTCCAGGATCAAATACCATAGGTTTATTTTTAATGGGAAAAACAATTCCTTCCAGCTTATCATCTTTACTTTTCTTTATAAATGAAAATTTTTCAAACAACTGCTTCTCATTCCTCAAAAACATAGATCTCTACTGAAAATATTTCCATAACACTTGTTCAGTAAATTTTCCTACACATTGGAATGCAATGTTTCTTGGCAGCTGTCTTCTGTTTCATATGTAATATTCAAAATCTTTACTCTATTGTTACTTTGATTTTAATATAGTCCAGATCTGTCTTATTCTCAAGCTTTCACAGCAGGATGCAAAGTTTCTTTCCCAGGAGAAAAAAAGTAAATGTTCCATAATAAAGTAACCGTAGAAGAAGCCAAGATAAGAATTTCCACAGTAGAGAATAAATGAAAAAAGAAAAAAAGGGGGGAAAGTTCCCATCTTTTTAAGATAAATAAAACCAAGGATAAATGCAAAAATAAAATGAAGTAACAGAGTTCTTTTGGTGTTAGGCCTTTAGTAAAATACAATATCTGGTATAAATCAAATCAAGTCACTTCACCGTGAAGAGGAAACCCCTCACACTGCTGACTTCCTTGCAGTGAAAGAGAAAGTATTTTAAAATTCCAAAATATAACAAAGAAAGTACACATTTGTATACCAACAAGAAAGTGTAAAGCACATCAGCATTCAGCCAGGCTGTTAACAATTAAACTTCAAAGCTTCAAAAAGTGATATTAAAAACAGGCACATCTAAAAGATACAGTGACAAGAAAAGATGGTGACCTGAACCTCTGGCTGCTCTTAACAAGAATTGCAATCCTGTGGATTTTCTTCCAGAGCAAGTACATAGTCGTCCAAGGGTCATTGTGAGTCATTCCTAGTTGCTCCCCTTCAAATCTGGCAAGCTGCTGCCGAAAAAACTGGCTTTGGCAGCAAAATCGGCTGTTTGTCAGCAAGGAGAAAAAAGCACTCTGCCGCTCAGCACACAATTTTCTCAGGTTCTCATTCCCCCCCCCCCACATCATAATTGAAGAGATTTAGGTTGGCTTACAGCTAGTCCTCAGTAACTGGACTGGAATTTCTGTCAATAAGCAATGGCAATCATAAAGCAAGATGTCACATGGCCGTACTGCTTCTCCTTCCTAGTATATTCTTGCAGGTGCAGGGTCTGCTTTTCGGATAATTGAACACCACTTTGCACGATCAGCTGCATCTCCAGGGCACAGGCCCACGGCTTGCATATCTTTGTTGATGGTCTCTTGCCATCTTTGTTTTGGACACCTGCGGGGGCACCAGCCATTAACTTCTAACTGGTAGGCAGTCTTGGCCACGGTGGAAGGTGCTGTTCTCTGGACATGTCCATATCAGCGGAGCCGGCTTTCTCTCACCTTCTCTGTAATTGGTGCCACACCAAAATGTTATCAAATGGTTGTCATTTGTGATGTGATCAAGAAGGGAGATGCCTGATATCCAACGGAGCATGACTGTACTGCTTAACAATTGCAATTCTGGCACTTCTGGTTGCCATTGTTAAGCAAATCCTGTGCCACTGTTAAGCCCAATGTCATGTGGTTGCCATTTGCAACCTGCTGCCGGCTTCCCCATTGACTTGGTTTGTAGGAAGCCAGCAGTGAAGATTGCAAATTGTGATCATAACTTCAGGACACTGTAACATCATAATTGCAAGCTGATTCCTAATTTCCTAAATCACAATCATGTAACGGCATGGATGCTGTGACAGCTGGAACTTTGAAGACTGGATTTAAGTCTCATTTGTTGAGGGCCATCATTAATTTGAATTATCACTGAACAAGCAGTCCTTAAGTGAAGAAGGTGATTGCATCAGGTGTTTGGAAACCAGCACACGCTGGTGCCTTATAAATACCACTTGTTTTATTTTCTAATAATTTAACGTACGGATGTTGTTTGCTTAATCTTTGCTTGGAATTTTGTATACCTTTATATTGTACATCTGTTTGTTTTTATTTAGGGTGGATATCACTTACGGTCACTCTCTGAATCAGTCTGCATGACTCTAAAAGCTTTGCTTGGAGATCCTTTACCTCCTCTGTCTGGTGAAATGATGCCATGTTTAAGGTACATGTATGACAATGTTCATGTGTGTAGGCCAGTAGTGGGATTAAAATCCCATCGTTATCAGTTCACTCATGGCCGTGTGTGCACTCATGCACGCGTGACACTTCTGCACAAGCGCAGAAACTTCTGCGCATGCACAAATACGTCTGGGCAGGTGGGCGGAGCCTCCTGCCGCCATTGCTACCAGTTCGCCCGATCCAGGGGGAACCGGTAGCAACCCACCACTGGTATAGGCATGTAATAACTAAAAAGATAGATCTGCATTGAAAAAAGGCCAGTTCTAAACAAGCATGTGGCCGGGACAATCTTATAAAATTATTTCCATTAAGGGATTGTCAAAAAAGCCAAAATGGTGATCACGCAATTGAAACCACTATCAGAACTTTTTTTTATTCCCGTGTGAGCATTTCTGAACATAGGATTCCACTATTTTGATCTTTTGAGTCAGGCAACAGTGCAAAGTCCAGCATGTATTTAGTTTTTTACTAGTCTACCCAAGCCCTGCATTTAAATGCAGCTTGTAACAGTTTTATGTATGCTAATTTCTAGTAGACAAACCTGTGAAGATTTTACAGTGGAAAGATTGGATGTTCATTTGGTATGTACCTGTTCTTTTGGTGTTAGGTCTATAAACCATATTGCATTGTTCCATCATAAAATCATTACTCAGTGAGGAAGGTATGTTTTTAATCTGTTCTCCTTAATTGGATGAAATACCATGGATGAAATTGGATGAAATACCATGGCTAGGTATATAATCTTTTTAATTTGAAGATTTCATATGGTCCACCGTATCTTTAAACTAGTGTTTGTTAATCTTGGCAGCTTGAAGATGTGTAGGTTTCAATTTCCAGAATTCCCCGACCAGCATGCTTTAAACTTTGGATGACAAAGACAGAAGCTCATATAGAAATGCTACCCTAAAGAATGGGAATTTCTAGTGACCTTCACTCTCTCTCTTGATAAATGGCATAAAATATAGGCAGTATTGGATGAGATCTCTGAAACTGGTGCAGGAAGCATCTATCCACAAGGTATTTACTTGTGCAGTGGATTACTCCTCACTGTTTGGAGGTGGTTATAGGTAATTTGAAAAAAAGTAAAGGTTTCCTTTCCAGTCGTGTCCGATTCTGGGGTGCAGTGCTGAACTCTGCTTCTTGGCTGAGGGAGCCAGTGTTGTCCAAAAACATTTTCTATGGTCATGTGACTAGCATGGCTATACACCAAAAGCACAAAGAACGCTGTTACCTACATGCTTTTGAACTGCTATTTCAGGAGTGAAATCGAGCAGGTTCTGACAGGTTCTGGAGAACCGGTAGCAGAAATTTTGAGTAGTTTGGAGAACCGGCAAATACCACCTCTGTGTTCTGTTTCCCTCCCCCAATACTCCCAACAAAGAGTCAGTCAAAGGTCTCCTTTTCTAATTTATTTACATAGATAAATGTCCTGGCCACGTCTACCCCCGGGCCTGCCAAGTTTCTGGAGATAACGAGGAAATTATAGATAAGGCCAGAATTACTCACGAATATATTCTTCCCTCCATTGAGACAGTTTGCCCGCGCCAATTCATTGCTTTGTCCAAGACAAAAAACCAGGAAGTCCCGCCTCCTATTTATAGTCTCTGCAGATGTTACTGCATGACAATCATTCCTTGGCTTTATCCCAACGCTTCCTCTGCTGCGCGCGCCGGTCACGTCTGCGCAGTCTTGCATCACTCCAAAACTGTTCTTGGGGCGTTGCCAAATCAGAAGAAGGCTCGAGAGAATCAGGCCTTGCCGGCCCCTCCTCCTCCTTTTGAGTGGGTGCCAGGGAGGGAGAGGGCCCAGGAGAAGCAGGGCTTGCCAGGTCTTCTCCCTCACTTTCTGAATCATCCGAGTCCAGGAGTCCGGGTCCAGAAACCTGGGTCACAACCCTCTGGCTGGCCCTAGAGTGGGGGTGGGAATGGAGATTTTGCAATATCCTTCCCCCAGGAATGGGGAGGGAATGGGGATTTTGCAGAATCCTTCCCCTGGAGTGGGGTGGGAATGGAGATTTTGCAGTATCCTTCCTCTGCCACGCCCACCAAACCACACCACACCTACCAAGCCACGCCCACAGAACCAGTAGTAAAAAAAATAGAATTTCATCACTGTGCTAGTTAGGTAGGAATGGGAATTCACTCTGTTGTTGAATGAAACCAAAAGTGTAGAATTACCGTATATACTCGAGTATAAGCCGAGTTTTTCAGCACGTTTTTTGTGCTGAAAAGCGCCCCCTCGGCTTATACTCGAGTCTACGTCTCGATGTACTTCGGGAACCCCGCACAGGAGACGCCAAAGAGGCGGCGAGATCGTCCGGCGGGATTTGCCCAAGGCTGAGCAGTTCGCCGCGCGGACCCGAGCCAAGCCGGTCCCAGTCCAGCCCCTTCCTCTTGCAGCGAGTCCTTTCTACCGCAGGCAGCTAGCTCTCGTTAGTGCGCGCGCACGCGTACTTATTCCTATGTGGACACACACGCGCACACCCCCTCACGCACAATTACCCACGCCTCCTTTTCGCAGAACCAAAAATAGCCTCGCGTGCTTATTGCGCCCCCAGCCACCCACTCCCTACTCCATTCTCTTTCTCTTCCGAGCCTGCCAAGAGCATCTTGCGAGCGGGCAGGAAAGGCCTTTTTGTGTGTGTGCGTGTGTGTGCGCGCCTGTGTGCCCTAGTCCCCTTCCTTCTCTTCGGCGGCGCTGGAAGAGAGAGAGAGAAAGGAGGGGCCGTTCCTCCCCTTCTTTCATTCTTTCATTCTCTCTCTCTCTCTCTTTCTTTCTTTCTTTCGCCTGGCCGAACTGCTTTTGACGGCGCTGCGCGGAGGCGCTTGGCCGTCTGTGGAGAGAGAGAGAGAAAGCCGGGTGAGGGGCGGCTACAAGCCGGTCCCGGGAAAGCGGGATGGTTCCTGTTCACCCTGGCCTCCGTCCTCCGATCTTCTGCGCTGGGAGCGAGCGAACGGCTTCGGGCACCGCCGACTTTGGCCCTTTAGCAAGGAGGAAGGTGGGAGGGAAGCGGAGCTGCCGGCTGTGGCGCTCCGCTCGGGGCCGCCGCCGCCGCTGCCGCCTGGAAGAGGGGGGAGGTGGCCTTCACGCTGGAGAGGGTGGGGATGGGGGGGTTGAGGGGCGTGCAAGAGGAGCGAGCGTGGAGGAAGAGGAGGAGGCGACGGCCCCGCCGGGACAGCGCGGCTTCTAAGACCAGCCCACGCTCCGAAGAGGGAAAGGGAGCGAGTGGGTGGGTGGCTGGGACGAGACCCCCACCACAAACACACACACACACGCCCCGTGAGACGTCTTGCTTGCATGTCACACACACGCACCGCTCGCTGGGAAAAAAAAAAGGATGGATGGATGGATGGAAGGAAGGAAGGAAGGATGGATTGATGGATGGGCGACCGCTTTGAAGCGCAACCCTCCTCCCGCAACTAAGGGGGGGGTCAATGTTTTCCCCAATCCTAGGGTGTGGGGAAACAGTCATTCTTTCTTCCCCCCTAGTCTCTCCCGAGATCGCACTGCAGCGCCCATCATCCCCAGCCGGCAATCTGAGCTCGTGCCATCGATGTGGTCCTTGAACTTCCCCCTTCTTGTTTCTAACCCCGCCTAGGATGGCCGGGCGTGGAGGTGTGGTGGTGGTAAACGGCCAGGAGAAAGCTTTCGCTCTTTTCGAGAGGTCCTCTTGGAAGGCTGCCTTGGAAAGGGAAAGTGGGAGGGGCAGAGATTTCTCCCTCAAAGGTCCCCTTGGAAGGCTGGGTTGGAAAGGGAAAGTGGGGAGGGGGCAGAGATTTCTTCCTCGGGTCCTTCTAGAGTCCTTGAGAAACTGATATCATACAAGGTTAATAAATTATACTCCTCCTCCTCATTGATGAGTTTTTCATCCTGAAATTGATTGAAACATTGTACCATCATATGCTGCCATAGTATAGTGTTAACAACATCTGTAAAGATGATATATGAGCATGACACTAAGTTTTTTCTATATTTCCCCCTTTATTGAAAAACTTCCATCATGCTTCTTTCTGAAAACAAAGGTCATTATAATATACCTCATTATATATTTGATTTGATGATATTTCAGTTAATAAATACCATTTAAGGTGTTAAGCTTCTTTTCTTTTTCAGCAGCAAAGTGAATTACAACTTTAAAGAACTTTATTACTTTATATTCATTTATTTTAAGTATAGATTTTAGATTTTTAAACAAATATGTTTAGAGCTTTTATATCTTTCAAGTTATTCAAATTATCCCCTCAGCAGGTATATAATGGCATCCAATTCCAATATCATGTTGGGGTTTTTGAGCAAGGGAGGAGGAACGCGAGCACCGCCTTTTGCGCTGGCATTCCGGGATTTCCCTTTGTTTAGAGCTGGGAATCCTCCTTCCCCCTTTTGCACTTTTATTGTTTTTCGTTCAAATAAATATTCATGTTATTTTACTTGGCTCTATCTTTATTTTTTACATTGACCAGTAGCTGCCTCATTTCCCACCCTAGGCTTATACTCGAGTCAATAGTTTTTCCCAGTTTTTTGTGGTAAAATTAGGTACCTCGGCTTATATTCGGGTCGGCTTATACTCGCGTATATACGGTACATTTGTTCTATTCCAATAATTCAAGTGTCTCTGTAGGTTTGCTTAATTGCCTACAAATATGCCAATCTATATATCCAAAAGAATCTCTTATATGCTTATATGAAAGAATTTTTTCAACAAAATAGGTAGAGTTGAGCTCTTTTTTTTTTTTGAAGTGTCTACTTATTGGAAAATCCTGGGAATTACAAAGAATGGTAGAAAAATTCCATATACAGCCAAATGGGATATTGAATATTGATATATCTACCTTATTATGCTTTAATAATTTTATTTCATACAAGTTTATTTTAGATACAATAGCCTCACATTTTTGTGGCATTTATCATTACAAACAACACTTATACAGATTCTTAGTATTAAAAAATATAGAGGTTTAAAAAACATTTTTTAAAGAGAATGTGTATTCCATTTTATCTTTTTTAGTGCAAGGGAATCCATTCAGAATGTGAGGGCTGCACATAAGCCATATTGGAAGTGTTTGACACATGAAGGTAATGGCAGGAATTGCCTTTTTTTCTGATATACTGCTGCAGATATTGAAACATTTCTGGATTTAGTTTACTGTCTTTTTCTTAATTTACAGAAATCTCACTCATCAAGTTTAAATATTCCAAAACAGATTCTTAAATAAAACAAGTCATCAAATTCCTATTTCAATTTAGAAACAGCATTAGAAACTAGGTTGGCTAGATTTTAACATCGTTGGGTGATAAAGTCACATAAATGGACAATACGTTGACTAAATTAATTTAGTCAATATAAATTAACAACTTGTCCTAAAGTTATTTCTTCTTCTTCTTTCTGAATTGTCAAATGAAAGATTGACGATATAAAGGATGGCAGTGGCAAATTTAGCATGAATAACTATGACAGTATACTTGGTTGAAATAATCGGAGCTAAATTAATTTAAAAGAATATGAGTGTACTTAAAAATATGCTGCATGTACTGAAAGTGTATACTTAAAAATATCAACCAAAAGAAGTGTTTTTCAGAATGTGGGATCATAAACACAATGAGTTGCAGTAAGGACATGATGGTTTGATTCATTAATGCAGGGCTGTCAAACTCCCAGCCTGCAGGCCAGATGCGCCACGCCAACGCCCAGTTTAGCAAAGGGGGGGGAAAAAATCCCGATATGTCACGTGACACAACTGTGACAACGTGAGTTTGACACCCCTGCATTACTGGAACTACAGCTTCTTTCTTGTAGCAGTTGGGAAAATCCCAGCTGCTTTAATCAAGTACTGTGCTCCCTCGACTTTGAAACATTTCTTCCAACTCATTTTCAAAGTAGTCACAACCCATCTATCTGACTTGTAGATCATAGTACGTAGCTCCAGCAATAAGAGGATTGTTAAATATTATACACGAGGCAACAAAAATGTAAAAACTGTCTATTTTTAATATGTTTTCTACTAAAAACAATAATGTTAAAATTTTGAATCATTTCAAAATGATTCAAAATCATTAAATGATTTCAAATCATTAAACAAATCATTTCTGAACTAAATGCTCCCCCCCAAAAAAATCTGTTCAGAGATTTGAAAATGTGGCAATACCCAAGCCCCAAGTATAACTAGCATAATCAACTTTCCATAAATTGGCTAGAATTTTGAGGGTTGTAATCCCAACAGATCTGGAGGCCACCCTGTTGGAGGAAAACAAGCATAATTTGTCTTCAGTATGGAGACAGGCTGTCTTCTCTTGTTGTTTCCAGATGTAACTCCAGTGCAAGATCTCAGTACTATATCCTGTCAAGCAGAGAAAGCTGAGCTTACACAGACCAATGTGGAACTCCCAAGTCCTCAAGAAGCTGGAAAGGGAGATGTCAACGAAGTCATCAGAACAGATAGGTTTTTGGAGACGCATATGAAAAGCATTTTGTCTTTGAAACCTCCTATGAAAACAGCAGCCGCTGTTGATGAGAGTGGCACACACCTGCTCCCACCAAGTGTTCACATTCCAAAGGGACTGGATCTGAAAGAGTTCAAAACTACTATTAGGTTAGCCATACTGTTCACCAGCTCAGAACAGGGTGTATCATGATACAACCAAATATTTAGTGTTCAGCTTGCGATGAAAAAGAATGTTCAGCCTCTCCAGTTAAAAGGATTGGTAGCGAAAGCTTGTCTGTGTAAAGTACAGGAAGTCCTCTACTTACAACAATTCGTTTAGTGACCATTCAAAGTTACAGTGAGTAACTTTTGAAAAAAGTGAGTTATGACCATTTTTCACACTTGCCGCATTCTCCATGATCATGTGATCAAAATTTGGATGCTTGGCAACTGGTTCATATTTATGACAGTAACAGTGTCCTGGGGGTCATGCGATCAGCCTTTGTGACTTTCTGACAAGCAAAGTCAATGGAGAGGCCAAATTCACTTAACAACTGTGTTGTTAACTTAACAACTGCAATGATTCTCATAACAACTGTGGGAAGAAAGATTGCAAAATGAGGCAAAACTTACTTAACAAATGGTTCACTCAGCAACATAATTTTGGGCCCAACTGTGGTCGTAAATCAAGGATTACCTATAGAAGATCAAGTAGAAGTGGCCTGGGATTATTTATTTACTTCGCAAAATTGTAAGGCTGCCAAACTCACATAGAGTTGTTTCCGGGTGTCTTATAACATTTAAAAATCCCCCATAACAACAACAACAACAACAACGACAAACCGTCCCTCCCCACAGTGATAATCTGTTTTTCCACACTTCAAAAGTCCTTCTATTATGTTGCAAGAATAAATTGCTATGGATTAATTAATGTTGCAGTTAACATAAGATTCCTCCTGAATAATAGGGACAACACTTTTAGTGTACAGTACACAGAGTAATTTATAATTTGGGCAACTTTTAGATGTCCATTAAGAGGTCATAAATTCAAACCTCAGCATGTTGTTCAAGCAGTACAATTGTTCCAAATGTTGGTGTATAACCATCATTCAAATATATGTATTTCACAGTGCATTTGATGTGAAAAATATGAAAGAAGCAGCTCTAAACTCACTCTTGAACATGCTGGCTGTCCTTAACAAAATCATTGAAAAGGAGGTAATGTTAATCATTTGGAAAACTGGGTTAATTCGAAATGACATATTTTCTTCTAGTTAGTTTTGAGGAGAACTAAGCATTTTAGTCCAGTTGCCTTTTTTTTTTCCAAAATAAAAAAACACTTTTGATATGTTTCTTTTTTGGTCATTTTCCTGGTAGCATAGCATCTTAGATGTAGAGTGGTGGATATCACATTATGTCTCTCAAGCAATTAGGATGTAAATTCATTCTCTTTAAAGAGATATATCACAAGTTCCATCTGCATGCTTAACTACCCAATTATTATATGGATGGTTAACTCTTTATATTCTCCTAGAACAATGTGTTATTATCCCATTACACTAATTGCTGCATAATTTCTCTATTACTGCTAAGGTAAAGGCTGCATATATTCCCACCTTGGGCATCATGCTGTAATGTAAATGCTAATGCTAGTAATAATAACACATTTCAATTAACTCAGTAAACCTGTCAACTGTGTAGAGAAAAGACTAACCTGGGTTACAGAGGTGTGAATTATTTTTTTTGAAACCAGTAAATCACATCTTATGAATAAATATTAAACCTTTTTGCTAGAGCTGGAAAAGCTTGCTTGATGTCAAGCCAGGCTGTGTGCCTACAGTAGATGTCCTCAGGTAACCACAATGACAAAGAAACAATAATGCAGATCTTGGCTTTTGTACTTAAGTTCCAGTGTGGAATATATTGTAAGTCCCAAAGCCAGCTGGGTGACTTTGGGTCAGTCATTCTCTCTCAGCCCAATTCACCTCATAGGTTGGAAAAATTTGTTGTTGGAAAATAGGAGGCGAAGGGAGTATTAAGTGTGTTTACTGCCTTGAGTTACTTTATAAAAACAGTTAAAGGCAGGATAAAATATTTAAATAATATTTGTGGCATCATATGTATTTCATTATTTGCCTCCATTTTCTCTATACTGTATAGCTGTGGCCATATGACTTGTATACTTTTGTTTGTTTGTTTGTTTGTCAAACATATACAACATAACAAGAATAGGTATGAACATAAACATAAACAAAGGAAGTAAATACAAATAAATGGGGACAGTAAGACAGGGATGTTAGGCACGCTGGTGTGCTTATGCACGCCCCCTTTACGGACCTCTTAAGAAGGGAGTGATGTCCACTGTAAACAGTTTGAAGTTGAAACAGGGTTTGAGGCTGTAACAGTGGAGTCAGGTAGATCATTCCAGGCGTTGACCACTCTGTTGCTGAAATCGTATTTCCTGCAATTGAGTTTGAAGCAGTTTACCTTGAGTTTGTATCAATTGTTTGCCTGTGTACTATTGTGGTTAAAACTGAAGAAGTGGTTGACAGGAAAGACATTGTAGCAGACAATTTTGTGTACTATGCTTAAATCAGACTGCAGGTGGTACAATTCCAGATTGTCTTTTGTAAATTAAATGACAATAAATTCTCTCTTTGCACAGTTAATATGCCCAAATGAATAGTAGAGAGGTGCTGCTAAATTATTAAGGTAAAGGTTCCCCTCACACATACGTGCTAGTCGTTGCCGACTCTAGGGGGCGGTGCTCATCTCCGTTTCAAAGCCGAAGAGCCAGCGCTGTCCAAAGATGTCTCCGTAGTCAGGTGGCTGGCATGACTCAACGCCAAAGGCACATGGAACACTGTTACCTTCCCACCAAAGGTGGTCCCTATTTTTTCTACTTGCATTTTTACGTGCTTTTGAAACTGCTAGGTTGGCAGAAGCTGGGACAAGTAATGGGAGCTCACCCCGTTACACGGCAGCACTAGGGTTTCAAACCACTGAGCTGCTGACCTTTCGATCGACAAGCTCAACGTCCTAGCCCCTGAGCCACTGCATCCCCTGTCAAATTATTAGTGTTTAGCTAATTAGTTAATCAAATTTCTTTGTGCTAGCAATATGCTTTTTAGAATTGGAATCCTTCCGTTTATACTTGGAGAAGCCTAAGTTTCTTTCTATTTGTCCTTTATCAAAATGTTTTCTTAATATTGGTTGATTGAAATCAGAACACGAATGTATCCTGTAAATAGACTATACATTCCTATTTGGTGCATTACTAAGATTTAACTGACTGTTTAATTTAGGGAAAATATGTCATCAGACACTGGTGTTTGCTGGTAGCCCTTCAAATAGAGAGCCTTCTCTAAATGTAATAATGTAATAAAGTTATTCTTTTTGTGGCAGAATAGGAACATATCCAGACTTAATAACATATATGCTTTTAAATGTCCAAATATTTTGGTTTGATATAAATTTTACGGTATTTGCAGAGACTTTATTTGTTCTTATAACTACACCAATCTAGACAGTCATATGCAATGAATGTATACATATAAGGCAATACAGCTATATAATCTTGACTTTAAGTAACATTAAATAAAATAGTAACATTTTAATTATTATCACGTTATTTAGGTGACCAATGGGCTTGCAGTTTCTTCTACGCCTTCATTTTCTTCTGCCATTGCGGTAGCACATTGTAGAAACCTGAAGGTACAAAAGTAGGTATAAGAATGTTGTGCCTAATACTTTCTTGCACAGTTATGTATTTAAAGGACAACGTAATAAATTATTATTCAAAAATGATTCAAAGATATACTTTGAATGTCACATAAAGGCAACACCTCCCTACTATTCATTGAAATTGTTAATTTTTTTTAGCCATCTGCCTGAGCCTGAAAAGAAGTATTAATGTTTTTAGGAATCATACTAACTTTAATTAGCCATCTTCTGCAAACCAAGCATATTTTTTCAATGGGATCCTTGGTGTTCTCTGAACTTAGTGGTTTTCTTGCAGAGTTTTCATTACCAAATAGATGTTAGCTAGTTTGGGAGTGAAATGTCTGCAAGAAAACCACCAAACTCAGAGAGCACCGATATTCTCTTTTAGCAACACCTTTTCAAAGCGTGCACAACGGAGGTGGTATTCAACAGGTACTGACCAGTTCTGGAGAATTGGTAGCGGAAATTTTGACTAGTTCAGAGAACCAGTAAATACCACCTCTGACTGGCCCCACCCCCATCCATTCTCTGCCTCCTGAGTCCCAGCTGATTGGGAGGAAATGGGGATTTTGCAGTAACCTTCCCCTGGAGTGGGGAGGGAATGGAGATTTTACAGGATCCTTCCCCTGCCACCAAGCCACGGGCACAGAACTTCTTTGACAGGAAGGACATTACAATAGATGATTCTGTGAGTTAAACTTAGGAACTCCGTCGCCTTCGACAAGACCTAAGTTTAACTCACAGAATCATCTATTGTAATGTCCTTCCTGTCAAAGACTACTTCAGCTCTAATTGCAATAATACAAGGGCAACCAATAGATTTAAACTTAATGTAACGTAAACCGCTTTAATCTAGATTGCAGAAAATATGACTTCTGCAACAGAATCATCAGTGCTTGGAATACTTTACCTGACTCTGTGGTCTCTTCCCATAATCCTAAAAGCTTTAACCAAAAACTTTCTACTATTGACCTCACCCCATTCCTAAGAGGACCATAAGGGGCGTGCATAAGCGCACAAACGTGCCTACCGTTCCTGTCCTATTGTTTTTCTTTTCTTCTTCCTATATATGTTTATATGTGTATATACTATATAATCTTTTTGTATGATGTTGTGACAAAATAAATAAATAAATAAATAAATAACTGGTAGTAAAAAAATTTGAATTCCACCCCTAGTGCATACCTCTAAATATTGTCCCTTTTTTGGCTAGTGCTTTCAGTTCTTCTTAACGTTGTCTACTACTTAGGGACGTGGGGAAATTCTTGACAGATTTTGAAAAGCAACGACTCTGTCATGACCTGGACCATTTTGTATACATATGCACTCCAACGAGTGAACAGTACTCATTTCTATATGAATAAATTCCATTTAACATAGTGTGATATTTTTTTCTGAGTAGTTTATTCAGAATTGCACTGTGTGCAATTTGATCCATTTTAAGAGTACTATGAATGTATATGATAAGGAAGATGCAAAAGACTATATAGTTGTGGTGGTAGAAAGGGACTATATAGATATACCTAGGAGTTGGATGGGCTATGGTAAAAAGCAGAGGTTTGCTGGTACTGAATGAATACAGATTATATTACTTTGATAGAAATAAATTAGACTGCATGTCCATTGTTCATAATGCATCATATTAATGTAGGAAACTTTTGTCATATATGCTATAATCCTTAAATTGTTTTTTATAGTTAGCATATTGTCAGAATTATACATATAGAATTATAAAAGAACTCTTAAATTTAGAGGTTTAGATTACCAGTTCCTTCACTGAATTTTCAGGATTTGTTTTTTATACTGCAATTATAATGGTAGCTGGCTATACATGGTTAATTTTGTTGGACTGTCAACTATGCCAGTTATTTTATGTAATCCATTATCAGATTACCTTACATAGACAAAGCTATTTATCATAAAGTTTTGTCTACTGGTTAAGCAGGGTTCTACTTAGTTTTCTACTGGTTTATAATGGGAGTGCAGGTGCGCACTCCTGTAGCATGCGCAGCTCATCCATGATGACATCCGGGTGGGTGGGCAGAGCCTCCCACTGCTTTTACTACCAGTTCACAAGAACTGGACCGAACCGGGAGCAACCCACCACTGTGGTTAAGGCACCGGGCTAGTTCTAGTCACGCCTTAGGCCAGTCAGTCTCTCTCAGCCCAACATACCTCACAGGGTTGTTATTGAAAGAAAAAGAAAGAGGAAGATGTATTTGGTAAATTTGCCACCTTGAGTTATTTATAAAATAATAAAGGTGGGATATAAATGAATAAATATTATATATATGCAGAACAGATCTTGAAATATTTTGTTTTGCAGAGTCCTGTGTGTATTTGTTGGTGACATGGACATGAAAATGGAGTTGGATGATGAGTAAGCCTCAGTATTTCAACCAGTTTATTTAAATTTGTGCAGTTGGTTCTGAAAATGAAATTCTACTAATATCAGTGGGGCTTCATAAGAAAATAATGGAACTTTGAATCTGTTTTTTTTATTAGAATAATTTTACATCTAAAACATGTACTTGACTATAGTAGTTCTTTACAGCTTGTATATTTCCAAGATATGTATATTTGCTTTATTTTATTATTACCAGGGTGGCAACCATTTTATAAGATAATATTTATAGAACCTATTTCTTTAATATTTTACAGCAAAGTCCTCTTGATCAATATTTGTGCTAAACATTTTGAACAAGTTAATACCAAACACAATATCTCTCTCAACTGGAAAGAAGTAGGTGTGGCATTTTATGGTGTTGGTTGTTGTTTTTTGTCACCCAAGTATGATTTAGTGAGAATGCAAGGACATAAATTTTGAGTTGAACTATATATACAGCAATTTTCACTGTGAAAATTTAGAGCGTGGATGACATGCAAATGTTTGAATATTGTGGTCTAACTGAGAATTCTGCCTGCTGGAAATGTACAGTTTGCTACCTAGAGTCATGCTTTGAGTTGGGTGGGCTATAAATTTAACAACCAATCAATCAGTCTTGTAGCAAATGCTATAAATATATTTGGGATAAACTGAAGAACTGCTAAGATGGAAGAAATTGGCACAACATCTTTAGAAACTCTGAAACTTTAGCACAATCTTTAACCCTTCTCTTCCCTGCATGAATTGGAAAGGACTGAGAAAAAGCACAATTGTAAAATAGATGAATGGTTTTTCCCACTACTGACTTCCACATAGTTTTTATGGACATCTGAATCAAGGAAGTCTGATTATATTAATCACACATGAAAAGAGTTGTGTGTTTGATCCAGGGGTAAAATGCTCCCGGGTTGAAGTGGCTCGCGCGGTCCGGTAGCGATGGCGGCTGCTGGTTCGGAGGACCAGTAGCAAAAATCCCTGGCCCCGCCCCCCCTGCCTCTGCTGAGCCGCACCATCTGCAGAGGTTTTTTTTTTTACTTTTAAAAGCCGGTTTTGCTTCAGCCGAAACATGCCTTTAAAAGTAAAAAAAAAAAACCTTTGAGGATCCTGCCCCTCAGCTGAGATTGGCAGAGCCTTTAAACTTACAATATTTTTTTTTAAGTCTCCTCTGGCGATCTCACCTGAGTTCCTCATCAGCAGAACCTAACTTGTACTCTTACTTGTAGAAAACATGTTTTCTACAAGTAAGAGTAGAGATTCTAAGACACTTACCTGATTACTGATGAACGCATGGCTCTTTTTCCAGCCCGAAAGCAGTTTCACTTTCAGCCAGACAGAATCAATTGCTTAGCTAATCTATTTCCTCAGTAATCAACTGGCTGGCTTTGCTGGCTGAGGAACTCTGGGATTTGAAGTCCACAATAAAATAATAAAATAAAATATTTGTGCAGCTTTCTGAGATTTGATGTGTTTCTGTAGTGTTTCACTCTAACTACACAAACACACAAAATCTCAGAAAGCTGTATGTGGCATTTTGTGTGTGTGTGTGTGTGTGTCAGTTGTGTGTGTGTAAAGTGTGAAAGTTGGTTTTTGAGCTTTTTGTGGCTCTGTGAAGTGTGAAGTGCAGCTGCTTTTACATTGTGTGTCAGTTTAGTTGTGTTGTGTGTGTGTAAAGTGTGAAAGTTGTTTTTGGTACCTCTTATTGTTTTTTATACTTTGTTAATTATTTTTATTATTTATTGTTATTGGCCACGCCCACCCAGTCATCTGACCACCAAGCCATGCCCACCAATTAAGCCACGCCCACAGAACTGGTAGGGAAAATTTTTAGATTTCACCCCTGGTTTGATCACTCTGGGTTCCAGGAACAACAAAAGTGTGTTCATGCAGACCTATTCAACCTATTCAGTTTATCACAGCCATAGACCATAGACCAGAACAAATAAAAACACTCCAAGATTTTACTAATGAAGTTCAGCAGCAAAACAGCCAAATTTCAGCAGCATAACTTTGGGGGTTTTTTTACAGCATGAATCAGGGGTGGGATTCAGCAGGTTCTGACCAGTTCTGGAGAACTGGTAACGGAAATTTTGTGTAGTTTGGAGAACCGGTAGTAAAAATTCTGACTGGCCCCGCCCCCATCTATTCTCTGCCTCCTGATTCCCAGCTGATCGGGAGGAAATGGGGATTTTGCAGTGTCCTTCTGGATTGGGGAGGGAATGGAGATTTTACAGTTTCCTTCCCATGCCACACCCACCAAGCCACGCCCACCAAGCCACACCCAAAGAACCAGTAGTAAAAAATTTTGAAACCCATTACTGGTATGAATGCACATAATTTAAATGTAGGAAGCCTCCAATGTTTAAAGCAAGAGACTAAACCCACTCCCCATCCCCCCTCCAAAATCCAAAACCCCTCTTCTGGTGAAGTCATAGTCAGCAGAAGGTGAACAGTTTCCTACCCCTACCTCACCCCACATAGATGAAAGTAAACCTCAAGCTTCTGAGCATTCATATACTTAATTATTGGGCTGGAAAGAACTGCATGTTAGTGTTATGGTTGGATAGATCTCTCAGTTTTTTATCCCTTTACACAAGTAATATGTCAATATACCATAGTTTCTATATTGAGAAATTAAGAAATTTAATTTTGGATATTTTTAATATGCTAACATTTCTTACTAAATATAGAATGGAATGGAATGGAATGGAATAAATAGAATGGAATGGAATGGAATGGAATGGAATAGAATAGAATAGAATAGAATAGAATAGAATAGAATAGAATAGAACAGAACAGAACAGAACAGAACAGAACAGAACAGAACAGAACAGAATTTTTATTGGCCAAGTGTGATTGGACACACAAGGAATTTGTTTTGGTGCTTATGCTCTCAGTGTACATAAAAGCTAAAATATTTTAAATTTTGTTTATTTTTGGAAGGATCCTAAAACCAACAACTTCTTCTCTGCTACCTTTGGATTTATTCTTCCAGTTGCATACAGCTATCAGCCTAATTTAATCATTGTAATTGTTGGACCCAACCAGAACCTTGGCAAAAATAGAATTTCCTTGCTTATTAGCTTATTGCAAGGATTAGCAGAATCTCAGATTCTTGCTGTAATTCAGGTAAGGAGTAGGTAAGTGGTTTTACAACAAAATAGCTTATTTTTTTAGAATAAAGGATCCAGGGGAAATGCACCCCATGCATGCATGTGCCCCCACACAAATGCGCTCTGCCCCTTGAGCATGTGTGGCAGACAAATGACCAGCTGGCCGGCGGGAAACGCAGGTGCATGCACAGTGGAATTGAGCTGGGGTGATGGCTTGCGTGCCACCTCTGGAACACGTGCCATAGGTTCATCATCACGGATATAGACAGATACTTATGTAAGGATTCTGATCTCACAAATTGCTGAGAGATTTCTTGGGAGTTCCACCTCACAGTTGAAGAAGCCTGATTTATAGTATTAAAGATAACTGACTCTTAAATGGATATATTCAACACATTGCACTAAGCATGGTGTTTCATTGTGTCTTACCAAATAAAACCAATTTGTTTGGGTTTGCAGAACATGCAAAGCTATAAACCAAGATTTACCAACCACAGAAGTCTAGTTATACAATTCACGCAACCAAAACCAAGCAAGCTGTATTATGGCTTACTCAGTAATTCAACACAGCCATTCAATAGAGTACAAATTCTCAGAAATGACACTGCAAGCAATAAAATGTTTCTTTTTCTTTTTTGGAAATCAGTACACATTTATGCAACTGTTTTACTTTATTTTTAAAGGATACTGAAGAAAAAATAATGCAAGATATAGCCAACATCTTAACAGGTGACTTTATACCCAACTTTGAGAACTTTGCACCAGATTTACAGGAGAATGTGGAAGTGATAAAAGAATTAAGAGCACAATTTCAACAGGAATGGAAATTGCTTCAGTGTTCAGGTAACCAATCAGAGATGAATTAAAACAAAATGTAAATCTTCATTATATTTAAATATCTTACTGCCTAGATTTGAATTACTTGAGGTTAGAGATTCTCAAGAGGAAAAAAAGATGCATTTTTGTTACAAAATCTGACTACTTTGTCTTTCTGTTTTGTGTAGCAAAGAACTTCAAAGTTGAAAAGTAACCTTGATTTCAACAATCTCTTTTCTTCCACAAGAAAACAAAATCAAAAAACAGAGCAAGATATGCTTTATGAATAAAAGGGCACAAAATTTTTCTGAACTGATTTTTATATAATTTTTATATTGAAAACTATTTTTCAGCCTGTTAACTTCAGAAATGCTGTTGGTTTTTGCTATAAAGACTTTTAAAAATTTTATACAATAAAATGTATAAATATTTTATATGTTCTGTATAAATGTATGAATATTACATGAATACTGAATGAATGTATGAATAGAAGGGAAACTCATCAAATTTGCAGATGACAATAAACTGGCAGGAATAGACAGCCCTACAGAAAATAGACTCGAGATCCAGATAGATCTTGACAGATTTGAACACTAGGACCTATCTAACAAAATGAAAAATAAGGAAAATAATAAATTTTATACTTAGGCAAGAAAAATCAAATGTACAGATATAGATTAGGTAAAACCTGGCTCAATAGCAGTAACAGAGAGAGATATTGAAGTCCTAGTGGACAATCACTTAAATATGAGCCAGTAATGGGCAATGGCAGCCAAAAAAAGCCAACACAGTCCTAGGTTGCATTAAGAGGGTTAAAATCAAGATCACGTGAGATATTAATACCATTTATAAAGCCTTAGTAAGACCACCCTTAGAATACTGCATCCAGGTTTGATCACCCTATTATAAAAAAGATGTGGAGACTCTGGAAAGAGTGCAGAAAGGAACAACAAAGATGATTAGGGGCTGAAGGCTAAAACACAGGGGTGAAATCCAGCAGGTTCTGACAGGTTTTGGAGAACCGGTACTGAAAATTTTGACCAGTTTGGAGAACCGGTAGCGGAAATTTTGAGTAGTTCAGACAACTGGCAAATACCACCTTTGGCTGGCTCCAGAGTGGGGTGGGAATGGAGATTTTGCAATATCCTTTCCCTAGAGTGGGGTGGGAATGGAGATTTTGCAATATCCTTCCCCTAGAGTGGGGTGGGAATGGAGATTTTGCAGTATCCTTCCCCTGCCACGCCCACAAAGCCACGCCCACAGAACCAGTAGTAGAAAAATTTGGATTTCACCACTGCTAAAACAAGAATGGTTGTAGGCATTTGGTTTGTCTAGTCTAGTGAAAAGAAAGTGACATGATAGCAGTGTTCCAATATTTGAGGACCTGCCACAAAGAAGAGGGTATCAACCTATTTTCCAAAGAAGGGAAGACAAGAAACAATGGATGGAAACTAATCACGGACAGAAGCAACCTAGAACTAAGAAATTTCCTAACAGTGAGAGAACAATTAACCAGTGGAACGGCTTGCTTTCAGAAGTTGTGGGTGCTCCCATCACTGAAGGCTTAAAGTTACCAAGATTGAAGACCCCTGCTGAAGTTCGGTTTTCGTGGTCCTGAGTTAAATGGCTTGTGTATGTTTCCAACAATACGCACCCGCTCCCCCGCCCCAATCGAACAACCTCCCATCGCGCGTTGGCTATAGCAGGAGTCTCCAACCTTGGTCCCTTTAAGACTTGTGGACTTCAACTCCCAGAGTTCCTCAGCCAGCTTTGCTGGCTGAGGGAGTCTGGGAGTTGAAGTCCACAAGTCTTAAAGGGACCATGGTTGGAGACCCCTGCTATAGCAATTGACATGAACGTGCTCCACGGGTGGGTCTCCGATATCGAAGGGATGGAACTGCAGGCAGGAGGTTTAAGATTTTCAAGTTTCACTGAGAAGACAGCAGTCCGCGGACAAGAAAGGGGATTTGAGGAATTCTGGGACTTGAAGTCCACAAGTCTTAAAGTTTACCCAGGTTGGAGACCCCTGTCATACAGGGTAGCATCCCAACATAGGACAGCGATAATTGCTGCTTCAGGCCTGCGCGCCTTGCTTAAGCTCCGCCCGCCGCCTCCCAGCCAGCCAATCGCCTCCTTTCGCCCTTCACGCTCCGCCTTGTTGAGCGGCGGAGCCCCACTTTCCTCCCTGGCTGTCGGGGTGAGATCATCGATCCCAGCCCCCCCCCCGCCTATTACGTCCCTCCCTTCTCTACCAGGCGGCCCTTCTGCGCCTGCCTGGCTCCTCCCTCCTGCGGTAGCTCCGCCTCAATCCTGCTGTTTCCTTCGTGCCCCGCGGTAGGTCGGCTTTTCTTTGAATTTTCAGCGTTGGAGACGGAAGGTCTCCCTGACTGACGACCGGGGTAGGAGTGGGGAGGGGAAAGGTTTTTATTATTATTATTATTTTATTTATTTTTTTGGGAGAAGAGGGAAAACGGCGCCTTCTCGACTCGGCTACTCCAGGCTCGTCAAGGGCGGACTCCCCGGTATCCATTGCCCAGTTAGCAGCTCCGGTTTTCTCGCCTGCCTAAGTTTTCAGTCAGCTCGGCCCGCCGGCGCCGTTGGTTAACCCACCAAAAGACCCGGACGACCACCCTTCCTGGAGACCGCAACCGGGCCCGTGGTCCGCCAACGCCGGCTTTGCTTTTTTCCCTCCGACGCCATAGAACCGTCCGCGTTTTGTGTCTCCCCGCCCCTTCCCTCCACTTTTTTCCAAATTGGTGGTTTCTAGGATACCGAACTATAAGACCCATCATCCCCAGCCAGCCTTGGGGCGTGCCGATGGCGGAGAGGAGGCGTTGTACATCGCTACTTACCTAGGGACTCCTACCCGTCGCCAGGCTACGGTAGTCCCTTCTCTGCAGGGGAAGATAATCTGCGAGGTAGCGGTTGTAAATCAACTGAAAACAATTATAAATAATAAAATAATGTCCTCCTGAACGTCAGGCACATCCTTTCCATTTCGGATCTTTTTTTTTAAAGCCGTATTTAGCCTTTATTTGTCAAATTTCAAATTGGCAAAAATACTAGAGCAAGGAGATAAATCTGTGCATTGTAGAATGTTTACCATTTTTTTTCCAGGTTTTGTTTTATTTATGTAACACTCAATTTTCATCAAACATTTCTGTTTCTGATTTCTGACCATTCTTAACAGTATTTATTATTTACCGTTATTTAGAGACTAATTTTTTTTAGTATTTGTTTCAGTATCATTCTTGGTTGTATCTTCATCCCATGCAAATCTCTCTGAAAATGTTCCTCATAATTCCCTCTGTTACCTCTTCATTCTAAATCATTTTGTCATTTTTACTTTTAATTCCTTTGGACAGTGCTGGAGGCTCTGTGTTTCGGCCGCTCTATCCATTTACAAAACATCTTTAATTTTCATCAAAAATGCTTCTGCAGCTTTTGTTCTGACATTCCTTGTTGTCTTTGACTGCCTTCTTTGCAGTGTTCAGTGTAGACCCTAATTCAAAGCATTTCAATTTTTTGCTACAGTTCAATTTCTTTTCCACGGTCTCTTTTAGTTCATCATTGTACCAAGTCATCTAATTTGCATTTGTGCTGGGCAGAAGCTGGCATCTAATACTTTTTATTATTGCATATTTTTTTCATTCTAGTTTTGTTCACTTCTTTATCGTGAGAAAACTTTTATCTAAACTAATATTTCACCTTTTTCACTCATTCTTAAGGCTCTGAAATGACCCAGCCTCTTTTCTGATATTCCCTTGACTTTTTTCCCGCCCATCCAATCATATAATTTAATAAAATTCTCCTAGATTGTATTCATTCATAATGTTGCACAAATCTCTGATTCTACGATGGAATGTAATAGGCAACTATCACCATGGATTTCTACTTTCATAGATGCCATTGATTCATGCCTTCAGAAAGACCTGTCTGTCATGCATTTTAGCCTTATGATTCATAATAATCTGTTGATGGCTTCTTTGTTGGGGTCCAGGCTTCCAGGAATTCTATGGCTCCTCTGTTTGCATGGTCAGCTATTTCTTAGCGTTTCCAGTTAAATGTGTAGCCTGGGTAGCTGTTGAATACTTCCCAGTTCTTCTTCGCAGTTATGTATACTTCATTTTTTTTGCTGTAGTTGGCACCCCATCTGCCCTAGGTAGTGTGCGATATAAGCCCAACAGTTGATTCTATATAAAGAGTGTGTGTGTGTGTGTGTGTGTGTGTGTGCGCGCACGCGCACGCTTTCTTGGTAGGTTATGCATTTAGTTTACGCTGGATTCTTTACTATCATACTCGCCCCTTTTTCTCTTGCATTGTTGTTATAGTTAATGTTTTGCCTAGAGTAATAAAGTAAATAAGTGTAATCTTGAAAGAAATTACAAAAAATAGTGTCATAGCCTAATTAAAATAAGCAGAGACTTGTCCAGGCTGTCACCAGGAGTCAAAAACTAACCCCCAACGTGCACACATATAATTCACACACACATAACAAAATGTGCCTAGGGTCTTCTGAAAAAAGAGTAGAAAGTTTTAATTAAAGATTTGTGTATTAATTAGACTAAAAGATTTAAAATAGATTATTACTCTGACAAAAACCTTAATAGTTACCTGAGCTGCTATGACAGTGTTATGTTTGCAACATTCTTGCTACTTGCTATCTAGTAGTGGGACATTGCCAAAGTCTTGGCTGTTAATTTTATAATGCAGAGAAAATCAATAGAGACAGCATTAATTATGTTAATAATTTTTCTTTCTTTCATTTTTTTTAGGAACACAAATCTATGCTTGTTTGACTATTAGTGCTGGATTCATTCTGAGTTGATTGTGGATATCCATAACTGATGGGACCATGGAGGGTATTACAAAACTATTTGGTGACTTGTGTGAGGCTCACATAGTATCTGTGTCAACAAAGGTCCATTTGAACAAAAGAAAGAGCAGCAAAAAAATTTCAAGGAAAAGTCTCCAAAAGATTGTATATAATACTTTGTTTGCTAAGCTTTTTCTGGATGAAACCCACAAAGTTTCTCAATCAAATTTTTCTAAACTCCCTGTGAAAAACAAAATATTAATGCTGTCTTTCAATTTGAGAGTTGCTGGACTGAGCTTAGAAGCAGACAGGCTGGAGCAACTAGTAGAGGAATTAGAAAAGTCTACTTGCTTACCATTTACTGAAATTACTTCTATTTTGGATTTTCTGGTACAGCTTGCAGGAACTGGGCCTCCTCATTGTTCACCTCTCAAAAAGGATTATTTCGTGAATAACAAATATGTAGGAAGAAACACTAAATATCAAGGTTATGATTATTATGATGTTAGCATATTTGAAGCAGATGTGCAAGCTTTTATTGCAAATGAAGAACTTCAATGTAATGATACAATTCAAAAGACCTTGCAAATTATGGAGGCAGCACCTGGTACAGGTCTTCCTATGGTAGAACTGTTTTCACAGAATTGTTCAATGGGGGACAGATATGAGAGAGAAACTCGGGTCTCGCTCTTTGGTGCTCTCATTCATAGTCGTACATATGATATGGACATCAAGTTGGATTTGCCACCAGTGCCTGACAATGCAGATCTGTCTGGACTTGCAATCAAGGTATAAGATTATTTTGTCTATGCCAATATTGGTCTTAATGAACTCATGGATAGTTATACTTCCTCCATAGAATACAGGTGACATTGGCTAAGAAGCACCACTGTCTCCATTCACTCTAGCTCTGCAATAAAATTATTAGCTTATTGGAAGGATAAACAAAGACAAAAATGTAGATTTTCATTTTCATGCATCTCTGATCTGATGCTGGATGTTTCCATCTTGAAGTATAATGTGATTTACATAAATATACTCAAGAAAATCAGTATACCTTGTCCCTGTCTCAACATTACAAAATGTTTCTTGACCAGTAATATGTTTCTGACACACAAACCAATATTTCACAACAACGTAGGGTTCTAAAATGTTTTATTGCTTTCTTTTATTGATACTATTTATTCCTGTTTGAATGTTATAGTATAGCAATATTGTCTCATACGAGGTATTTTTTATAAAAAGTTGGATACAAACCAAATCTAATTATTAAACAATTTGTTATAAGCTCTACTTTTATTAGAACAATCCCAAAGCACAATTGTTAAAAGTAATAATGTAGGAACAGTAAAGGAGTATGTTTATATTTGCAGGTTCCCCAAAGTATTGATCCTTCTGAAGATGAAGGATTCCAGTCAGCATCCAATCTTACTCCAGACTCTCAATCAGAACCCAGTGTGACACCAGATCTTGATCTCTGGGAAGCAGCACTTACTTATGGACCTAGTAAACGACGGTGCTGGGAAAGAATTGGATTGTAAGTATTTTGCTTTATATTTTAAAAAAGTGCTTGTTGTAATGAGCTATTTTGCAGCAGCAGGATGCTGCAATTAGTACAATGTTCCATTGTTGTCTTTTCATTAGATTTCATACTATAGTTCAATTTCCAGAGTTACCTTGCTGATAAACAACTAAAATCTATTTGTTTGCAGTAAATGGAAAACTGGAGAATGGCAGTCTTTGGATCCAAAATATCACATTCATATCTAAGTTGTTCAGTTATGTTTTCTTCCTCTTTACATTTTTGGTAGGGGCAAAACAGAGGAAATGTGTGGAGTTGCACACCTAATAGTGTGGAGGCTATAGTAGTAAAGAAAAACTGATAAACAACATGCACATTTGCATTCCTTTGGATGATACATAATTGTTGATGAAAAGGAATGCATAGTAACAGGATTCAGAATATAATGTATCTTATCTGACATTTTCCAAAAGTATAACTAAAAAAAAAGTAGAAAATTGTTAAACTAATCACCAATTTTTTGATTATCATAATTACTAGTGCAGTTCTGAAGAAAATTGTCCAATGTTTTATAAATGAACAGAACATTTGAATCCAAATCCTTTAAAAGGTATTTTATATACTGGTAAATGAGTTGACTTTCAACCTCCTCCACACACACAAAAAGCAGAGGTTGACTGACATACAAATAAAGTAAGACGTCACCCTCCTGCTGGGTGCTCAAACAGAGCACTCCGTGTTAGAAGATTGTAAAAGTCAGTGAAACAGAAAATAAATCACTGTTCACTGAGCTTAGCATAATCTCTGGGTGAAAGAGATTATCAGAATTGTGGAAGAGTGGCAGGTCTGACAGGGGGTTTGCTCTTAAGAGCGAATTTTCCTGGATTTATGACCCCACCGAATTCCACTCCTTCCAACTTCAGCACGCCCTGTTTTATCAGGAAAAGGAGAGGAATGTTGCTTCTGCTCTAGAGAACTTATTAAATTGATTGATATTCCAAGCAGACGGGAATTTCACAAGCGTTCGAACTTTGATGTAGAATCAGCACGGCAAGTACCGACTCCCTTTTTGAAATTTGAAACCTTTCTTTGTCTTTGATTAATTGACTTTTAAAATGGCGTCTAAAAGTGAAAGTAAAATTTTTAGTACGATGAAGCAGCGTTACTTGTGGATTGTTACAAACGGAGTTTTTTATACTGAAAGGAGGGAAGGAGAGTTATTAAGTTTGAATTCCTGATTCTTTTGAAGACAGAATGGCAGCTAAACCTTTAAAGCCTTCTGGAAGAAGGGATCTGAACCAAGTCTTGAGGAAATATTGAAAGAACAATTAAAACTTTCTGAAGATAGGCAAAAGAGATGATGGAGAATTTTAATGCAAAAATAAGAGAAGATATTCTTATGGCAGTTCAAGGACTGAGTAAAAAATTGAAGGATTGGAAGTGGAAATGCAACAGATCTCTCAGTCAAATAAGTATTTAGAAGATGAAATGAAAGGTGTTCAGAAAAAAGTGGATCAAAATGAAGATCAGGTTGTGATATTACAATATAAACTTATGGAAGGAGCTCTTAGAATTCGTGGTATGCGAGAAGAGCGTGAGAAGACTTAAGAAAAATTATATCAGAAGCATTGGCTGAATTTATTGAAGCGGACCCCAAGAGGTAGCTTACCAAATTGATAAAATATATAGAGTTAATTCTTGGATTGCAAGACAGAGAAAGCTTCCTCGGGACATTGTGGTTTATTTTGTGAAAAGGACTATGAGAAATCAAATTCTGCAAGTTTCATATCAGACAACTTTAAAAATTGGAGAACAGGAGTTGAAGGTGTTGAAAGAGATTCCTTCAAAGATGTTAAGAGACAGGAAGGAATTTGCTTTTTTTACACAAGAACTTAAAAAACATCAGATTCAATTCAGATGGGAGGTGCCAGTTGGACTGACACTATTCTATCAAGGAAGGAGATATAGAATTGACACGGTTTTAAAGGCAAAGGATTTTCTTTCTACAGTTTTGAAAGTCGAAATAGAAGTGATAGAAAAACTTCAAGAGACTCAAGAAGGCGTGGTGACCCAAGAGCCTTTATTGCTGCCAGTATTAGAGGAACCACAAGAGCAAAGGGTGACAAGAGGAGCCCTTAAGCGTAAAGAAGAGCAACAGTCTCAAAGTAAAAGTCAGGATCCCATTATGGAAGCTGTGGGAGGAGCTAGACGGAAGATACCGGAGGAGGAGCTTCCGTTGTCTGCTTCAAAGCTTCAGGAGGCCAGTAATGGCAAATAGAATCTTGTCATGGAATGTTAATGGCTTGAATTCAGCTCAGAAAAGAAGGAAAATATTTCACTACTTGAAACAATTTAAAAATGATGTGATTTGTTTGCAAGAGACACATATAAAATTATCAGACCAAAAATATTTAATTAATTCAAAATTGGGTAACCATTTTGTTGCATCAGCTTTGGAAAAGAAGCATGGAATTGTTGTATATATCAGGAAGGATATACCAGCTAAGCTAATTGAGGCAGATATTCAAGGAAGATTTATTGCTATTGAACTGGTGATAGATGCAAAAAAGACTTTGTTGATAGGTATTTATGCACCTAATCAGCAACAAGAAAAGTTTTACAAAATGTTACATGAGAGGTTGACCCTCTGGGATTATAGTTCGTTTATTTTATTAGGAGACTGGAATGGAGTAATTGATACAAGAAGGATAAGAGAACTTCCTCCAAGAAGATACCTATACATGCAAAATTACCAAAATCTTTTTTTGAAATGATGGAAGACTTTGAGTTTAGAGATATATGGAGGTTACGGAATCCAGATGAGAGAGATTTTACTTTTTTTCTGATAGGCATCAATCTTTTTCACGCATTGATTTTATTTTAATTTCTAATGACTTGCTTTCTAGGGTGAAGAAAACGAAGATATTTCGAGGTGTTTAACTGACCATAGCCCAGTATGGATGGAATTATTACAAGGGAAAAAAGGTGGTAGAACATGGAGGTTGAATGAAAATCTGTTTAGATATGAGGATAATGTAACTTATTGTAAGAAACAGTTAAAAGAATTTTTTGATTTTAATATGTACAAAGGGACACCTATAGGAACTGTGTGGGAAGCGAGCAAAGCGTGTATTAGAGGGATATTGATTTATTTGGACAACAGGCAAAGGAATAATAAACAAAAGCAGCGTAGATATTTGGAAGAAGAAATTCAAAGGAAGCAACAGTTATTAATTCAAAACCCACAAGATCATAAACTTAAAGAGGCTATAAAAATATTACAGAGTCAATTTAATATGTTAATGGCAGACCAGGTGGCAACGAATATACAATATGCTAAACATAATACTTTTTGTAATGCAAATAAACCTGGGAGATGGTTGGCATATAATTTAAGGAAGAAACAGAAAGCACGTGTCATACAAAAAATAGAATATAAAGGTAAAGAGATATACCAACAGGATAAAATTAAAAAGGCATTCTCAGAATTTTATACTGCACTATATGCAAAAGACAAAATATTGAATAGGGACATTTATGATTATTTGAAAGATTATAAGGTTAATATTCTAACATTAGAACAGAGGGAGGAGCTGAATCGGCCGATAGCTATTGGAGAAATAGTGGAGGCAATTAAACAATTAAAAATGGGAAAAACCCCTGGTACAGATGGTCTTACAGCAATTTATTATAAAAAAACACAGGATGAAATATTAGGCCCACTTAAAGAATTATTTAATCAGATACAATTAGGAGTGGGAATACCCCCGTCATGGAAAACGTCTTTTATTTCACTGATACCGAAAGAGGAGCAAGACTGCTCTAAACCTGGTAACTATAGGCCGATTTCACTTTTAAATAATGATTATAAGATTTTTGTAAAAATAATAGCAAATAGATTAATGTTAGTTTTACAACAAAGAATTCATACTGATCAATCTGGTTTTATAAAAGGGAGGCAGATGAGGAATAATGTTAGACAGATTATTAATATATTGGAATATTTGGAAAAGAAGAATACTTCAGCGGCACTTATTTTTTTGGATGCAGAGAAAGCCTTTGATCGATTGCATTGGGATTTTTTATTTAAATTAATAGAGAAAATGCAATTTGGAGACTGTTTTATTAGAATAATTAAAGCGATTTATGGAGAGCAAACAGCACAGATTATAGTAAATGGTAGTTTGACAGAAGTTATTAAGATTGCGAAAGGAACAAGACAGGGATGTCCCTTATCACCATTATTGTTTGTTTTGACTCTGGAACCATTATTAGATAAAATACGAGAATTAATGAAAATAGAGGAATTAAGATTAGACAATATGAGTACAAAGTTAGAGCTTTTGCAGATGATGTAGTGGTTACGTTAATGAATCCTATAAATTCAAGTAGATTTTTGTTGGAAGTAATTGATAAATATGGAAAGGTATCAGGATTTAAAATAAATCAGAAAAAAACAAAAGTGATAATTAAAAATATGTCTATACAACAGAAACAAAAACTAGAGGAAATGACAGGATTTGAGGTAGTAAAAAAGGTTAAATATTTAGGGGTCTATATTAGCTCATCGAACAAGAAACTTTATAAGAATAATTATGACTTGCTATGGCAAAAAGTTCAGAATGATATGAATGGCTGGAAGAAATTGCAGTTATCCCTATTGGGAAGGATTGCGGCTATTAAAATGAATGTGTTACCTAGATTTTTGTTTCTGTTCCAGATGATACCTATAATTAAAAAGGATAAAAATTTGGAAGATTGGCAGAGTGGGATTAATAAATTTATATGGCAGGGTAAAAGGCGAGGTTAAAATGAAAATAATACAGGATTCACGGGAAAGAGGTGGTTTAAGAATGCCTAATTTTAAACTATATTATGAAGCAGTAACCCTTTCAGTAATAAGTGACTGGTTTAACTTAACAGAGGAAAGAATTTTGAATATAGAAGGTTATGACTTGTTATATGGATGGCATGCGTACTTATTTTATGGAAAAAAGTGGATAGGGCTTTTAAGAATCATGTGTTGAGAAGTGCTCTTTATGGTCTGGAATAAATATTCCTATAAATTAGATTATAAGATTCCTATATGGGCGAGCCCTAGACATGCAATAGAGAATATAAATATAGAACAGAAACAGGAAATGATTACATATAAAGAACTTTTGTATGCTGAAGGAGGTAGATTGCAATTAAAATCATTACAGGTATTAAATGAAGAAGGGAGGAATTATACTTGGTTTCAATATGGGCAAATAAGTGCTAGATGGAAAGAAGATCAAAAAATTGGTATAATGCAAAGGGAGGAAAATTTAATAAAGCAAATTAGAAATCAGACCCAGGAGCATATAAAGAGATTGTATAATGTGTTGCTTGAAATAGATTCGGAAAAGGATTTGGTAAAGGATTGTATGATAAAATGGGCACAGAATATTCAGGAACCAATAATGTTGGAAACATGGGAGAAAATTTGGGTTAGAAATGTTAAGTTTACACAAGCACAGAATTTAAGGGAAAATTTTTATAAGATGTTTTATAGATGGCATTTAGATCCCAAAAAATTATCATGTATGTATCCTAATATCCAAGCGAAATGTTGGAGGTGTGATTGTGATGATGCTACATATTTTCATATTTGGTGGACTTGCAAGAAAATTAAGGTCTTTTGGATAAGAATTTGGTGGATTATTCAAAATGTACTGAAGAAGAAGATAAAGTTCCTGCCACAATTTTTCCTTTTGGGAATTATAATGGATTGTACAGGGATTGAGACTAAACTGATTTTGAACTTAATAACAGCAGCAAGACTGTTGATTGGACAATACTGGAAGAAGAAGAGATACCTACAATAGAAGAATGGATATTGAAAGTTATTAACTTGGCTGAGATGGCTAAAATCTCAGCGTTTTTAAAAGACAATACGCAGGAAAGATATTTAATTGAATGGAAAAAATGGATTGATTATCTACAAAACAGATATCAGATTAAGAAATATCAGATTGCCTTTGAATAATTAGAAAGTTATTTTATGTAATGGGGGGGGGGTGGGGAGACGAAAGGCTTGGGTGGTGGTTATTTGGATTGGACTTTACCTTGTGATTGACCCGGGAAGCCGGGGGTGGGGGAGGGAGGGGGATGTTTTGTTTTTGTTTTTTTTTGGGAGGGAGGGGGAAAAAAGGGGGAAAATGTTTTTGTTTTTTTTAAAACTCTTTCAATAAAAAAAAAAAAAAAAAAATAAAGTAAGATAATTTGCCAAAGAAATTAAAATTAATTTATTTGTTCTTTTTTGTTAGACTATATTTAATGCCACAGGTATTAAATAATATTTAATAAAAAGGTCTTCTCAAAAAGAATTGTGGGCCATAATGCTTAGATGCTAGTAAGTTGGAAACAGCTTGTAATCTACATCTCTTTATAACATGGTGGATACTTATGCATGATTCATAGCTTAGCTATACTGAAGGTCAAACAGAAAAGGAAAACCGTATATGTTATGTATTATGTATATACATATACATGATTTTGTCAATAATAGTTTTCTTGAGACAAACTGGGTCTCAGTTTCAAAGGTAATTCAGACTTCTAGTTTTAACATTTTTGTGATTTTTCCTGACAGTCCACCTGGGAAAAAAGAGGAACCATATCTTTCAGAAGCTGGAAGAGAAGCCTTTGACAAATTTTGCAGACTTCGAGAACAAGAACTGCAACTTTTCAGCAATACTAAATTTCAGTTACTACAGCGTGTATTAGTAAAAGAACCAGAAATTGTTAAAGATGTGTTAAATGTTCTTATTGGAGTTGTATCCACTTCTTTCTCATTTAATCAGGTATAATATTTCAGTAGGGTATATAATAGCTTTATTTTTAATAGAAAAATCTTTGTATGCATTTTTGCATTATATTATACTGGACAAAGTTGCCTAAAAAAAGTATACATTTCTCAATTTTGAAAAATCTATCAATGGTATTGTTTAATGCAAGTGTTGTGTCTGCGCCCCCCGAGCTGGGCCCCCTGCCAGAAAGTGATTTGGAAAGTGAGGGGGAAGGGCCATCAGGACTTAACTCTGGAGCACTGGCTTCCCTGGCTCAGCTCCAGGAGCCAGAGGCAGGCCAGGTGGAGGAGATAACGAGGCCTCCGTCCCCTGACTCTTCCCCCCCCAGGTCACGCCTCCAGACCCGGCTGATGGCAATCAGGCCTGGCTGGACCCTAGGTTTCGTAGGCAGGAGAGGCGGGAACAACAGAAGCAGGGGTGGGCAGGCCTAGGAAGTGCTGAGTCACGGAGCCACACCCCACAGAGTATAAAAGCAGTCCTGGCTGCTCTGCTGCTCCGTGGCAAGCAAAAATTGAGCTGAACTCTTTGACTCGGAGAAGTGAGTTGAACATTCGGCCTGGACTGCTGGCTTCCTGGTTGCTGGCAGCCCCAAGATAAAAGGGAGACTTTGGCAAGCAGCTGCAGATTCCCTGCCAGGAATGATAGCAGCCGTGAACTCAATTACTGGCTCGTTTAGCCAGCTTGCGTGGCTGAGGCCAGGAGGGGACTGAACAGCAAGGGTCCCCAACCCATGGCCCACTACTGGGCTGTGTGCCATTTTGAACTGGGCTGTGGAAGCGGGCGAGTGAACGGGTGGGCATCCCCATTTGCGTGAGCAGTAGATGACTGTGTGTGCTATTCCCTACCGCTTGCTTGGAACCATGCTCTCTTCCCCCCCAACCCCCCCAGTCCACAAAGCTGGAAAGGTTGGATTTGGTTTAATGCCACTGATTTAGGAACAGCACCATATTGTGAGCAGAGAGACTAGTTCACAAAATGGACCTTATTTTCCCCCTCTCTTTTGCAATACTTGTCCTCCCTCCCTCCAAAATATTTCTAAGGTGATTCAAAAGAGTCCTCTATCCGGAAATAAATTTTGATTGCTGTTGGTGAGGAGGTTTAGCGAAAGGAGAATGGTTCTTCTCAAGCGAGATGTTTCCATAAATGGAAATGGACATTGGACTGCTCCTACGTTTTGCATATTCTTGGAAGACATGATTATTAAAAAAAACCACTAAGTAAAAGAAGTGAATTATGTAAGTACCCAGTTTTATACTGTGGAAAAGAATACATTAGTTGCCGATTTTAAATGCCCACATTATTAAATTAATTTGTTGCTACTTACTAATGTTTTAAATTGCTCTACCTTTTAACTATTACAAGTAATTTCATAAACTGTCCAGATTTTTTTTGAATGATTTAAAAATATATTATCAAATATTAATGGCCATAAGTTTGATTTAACTTTAAGACATGAACTGTGTATTCAGTAAAATTTAACTTTTTGTTGCTACAAAAGAATATTTACCATATATTTACTGATTAATTATCAATACCCTAGGTCAGTGGTCCCAACCTTTGTGACACCAAGGACCAGTTTTGTGTAAGACAATTGATTCATGGATCCGGGAGAGGAGGAGTGTGCAACCTAGATCCCTCAAATGCGCAGCTTGCAGTAGGGTTCTCACTCCTATGAGAATCTAATGTCTGATGATCTGAGGTGGAGCTGAGACAGTGATGCTTGCACTGGGGAGCAGCTTGCAAATACAGATGAAACTTCTCTCACTTGCCTTCAGCTATGTGGCCTGGTTCCTAACAGGCCATGGACTGGAACCCTCCATGGCTCAGGAATTGGGGATTCCTGTCCTATATAATCAAGTTCAGGCTATAATTTATTTATTATAAAGACATTTCACAGAAACATATAGAAAATAAATGTTCTAGTGCTCAACGGTCTCCAACCTTTCCGACTTGACAGACTGGATGTGAGGGGAATGGTTTCATATGTGTGCACATCACTTTCACAAATGCAGCATCCACCAGTTCCGAACAGGTTGCGGGCCCCTGCCCTAGATAGTAAAACCTTCCTATTGAATTAAAATACAGATTTAAATTACTTAAAGTGTTGTATTTAATTTTACTAGAAGCTTATATATTCTTACAATGTCAAATTAGTATTTAGCATTGAGGTAATATTTTCTTAAAATTATTAACAGTATTCAGTAGTTTTTTATTTTAAAAATTAATATAAAAATAGTACATTTAAATATTCACAGTTGGATTTATGAGGACCTGCATTTGTTTAGTAAATCTTTCTACGCTGTGCATTTTAGTAATTTCCTGTTATTTTCCCAACTTTATAGGCAGTTCAGATATTTGTAGTGAAACAAGGCATTTATGTCTCTGGAACTTCACCTGAAAGTATGAACTGTCTATTGTCAGAAGTGGCTGAATATGGAACATATTACACACGGCTGAGCCGTTTTTCTGTTCAACCAGTTCTAGACTCCTCATACAAAAAAGGGCTTGTATTTCAGGTAATTCACTTGCAGTTTTTATTATTAATTTGGTTGAATATAGTCTTCTCTTTACCTAATATCCATTAGTAAAGTCTGGTATGTTCTCTGTTTTGGAAGAAAAAATTGCCTTTTATTCTTATGCTGTTCAATTAAATCCCGGTTGTACAAAACTCTTCTTCACAAAGTGCAGAGAGAATGAGGTGTTGAGAGTAAGCAGAACCTTATTCATGCATAAGCTTAACTGTTACATTTCACTTGGGATTCAACCTGGTTATGAGATTCTTTATAGAGTCTCTTGAGATCATAATACATTGGATGGGACAAAGCAAGCTGCTATTGTGTCCCAGAGGATAGTGCTGCTGTCTCTACAGAAACCATTAGATCTCTAACAAGGCCTAAGCTAGCTTTTCTTGGATTTGCACTTCCCTGAAGAAACAGGTTCATTATTCAGGAGTTGTTCTGGATTCTTAGCTTCCTGCTTGATAATCAGGCAGAGTACTTGGCTAGTGGAAGGCTTTGCCAAGCTTTGGTGTAACATTTAAGGCAGTTTTTGGATAGGAGGTACTGGTAACAGTGTCTCATGCCTTCATTAACTTATTAACCTCATTAACAATGTAGCATTGTCTCTGCATACAAAAACACATGTAGATTCCTGTCTTAAACTTAGCCCAAAATACCAAATAACTGAAATAAATATTCCTTACACTGTATATCTACACATAAAGACACAAAATAGCCAAGGGAGCATTCACATGTCTTTGTCTTAGCATTGTACCATTTGTTTTGCATTCTGTTTATTCTCACAAATGCCTTCTATGATATGCTGTTCTTGATTTATTCAGCAACCAACATTCAGATTCATATTTGTGCCAAAATTCTATAATGTAACCTAAGACTAGAACCAGTCAATTTTGGCACATTTTGGTGGATATATCACAAGGAATGCAAAAGCCCAGTTCCATTCCATACTGCTTATGCTATTGTATAAATTCAGGGATCCCCAAGGCTAGAGTTTGCCTTAGAATTCAACATACTGTTGTCCATATCCCACAAAATTGTAGGTATATGTAGTGTACAGAATATATTGTTGACTATGTTAGGTAGAAATCTTTCTGATTGCCCACTGCTATATATTTGTAAGTGGATATAAATTAAACCAAGTTTTTTTAGCTGCCATTATTTGGTTTTGACTCAGTGTATTGTAGCCCTCATGGTTTATACTGTAAGAATTGGTAGTAATTCAATTGTGTCTCAATTATCAACTGTGATTAAGTAAGCCATAACTTAACATGATATAAAAATTCATTTGTTCATGCAGAGAATGTGTGCTACTACTGAACAATGGTTTTATGTTTCAAAAGATTGGTGTCTTAAGCTGTAGTGTGTGAAAAGACCCTTATCCTCTGAAAAAAATCAATGTATCCTATCGCCATTTTCCAGTTTAGTAAACTATGAGATACGGTGTACTTAATATTTTTAAGTTTAAAAAACCCTTTCTTTTTACTGTTGTTAGGCATTCACAAGTGGACTGAGGAAATACTTACAGTACTACCGAGCGTGTGTTTTGTCCACACCCCCAACTTTAACTCTTCTAACAATCAGCTTTCTCTTCCGAAAACTAGGACGACAGTTAAGGTAACATTCTAGGATTAATGTAATAGGACAGAAATGGAAGACTGAACACTTTTCAACAGTGTCCCAGAAATAGTGGTGTGAAAGGTGCTGCCTTTATTTTAACACAGGGGTCCTGAACCCCACCTGGCTGTGACCCACTACTGGGCTGGGAGACATTTGGAAGCAGGCTGCGGAAGCGGCATGCGCACATCCCCATTTGCACAAGCAGCAGGCAAGCACGTGTGTGCATGCTTCATTCACGCAAACGGCTGCTCATGTATAACTATCCGCTCTGCCCTCCCCCCGCTGGTTCACAAAACCAGAAAGGTTGGGGAACTCTGCTTTAACAGCTTACTGTAATTTAGTTGTAGCTGCTAAATAAGCTGCTAAAATAAGTTCCTGAATTAAACATATAATTTTTATGACTAAGAAGATGTTGTTATGACCCAGTTTGTCCTCAAGAAGTGTTCAACAAATGGCCCTCCAATGACCAGTAAGGCTCCACCCCTGGAGGCAGTCACCCTCAGTCCCCCAAACAACAGCCCATATATTACCAGGAAAGTCCAGTCATAAAACAAGTGGCAATCCTCAGGGCACGACAAGGTACACGACAAAGACAGTTCTGAAGGTAAAACAAAGCAGTCCACAAGACTAAGGCAAGACAAACAGCAGTCCTCAAAGCAAAAGCGAAAAGCAGTCCTTGAAGCAAGGCACGAGTCAAAGCCTGGTTTAGATTCTAGAAGGCAAGATCTCTCATCATTTGTTTGCCTTAACAACTCCATAAAAACTCCATTAAGAATGCAAGGTTCTAATCATCATCTTCAAATATCAGGGTATAGCTCAGAGCTTATCTTGTCTGCCCAGTACCTTAGACAGTTTTAATACTCTGCAAGTGATTGTGCAAGTGTAACTGCTTTGTCTTTTTGTTAAGGTATTTGGCTGAACTCTGTGGCATAGGAACGACTGCTGTGGGAGCTGGTGGAGGCACCAGTACTTCCTTTCCAACTGTGAGTACATGGGTTTGTTTCTGTCACAGCAATATTTATATATGTATGTATGTATGTATATGTGTGTGTGTGTATGTATTTATTTATTTATGGCTTGATTGGAATAAATAATTGGTCTCAACATGTTTAGTGGCCATGCATTTTAAATGGTTTGAAGGGATTTCTATACTATTCAACTTGTAATATTTGTACTCATCAATATTTGAAATAATATAACTGAGCAAAAAATACTGTGTACTTCCCCACCTGTTGAGAGCCTGAATATGTAACTACTAAAACAGGCTTACTTGAGGAAGGAAGCAGCTGTGAACAGTAGCTTTATCCTGTTGATTTCTTGGATAGAGCAGGCAAATGAGTCTGAACTGAAAAAAATGTAAGTTTTATGCTTTGTACACAAACTGGCTTGTATGTATTTCAGGGAGTTAAACTTCTTTCATATCTCTACCAAGAGACTCTTAATAACTGCAGCAGTGAGCATTACCCAGTTCTTCTGTCCCTACTGAAAACAAGTTGTGAACCGTACACAAGGTAGGAGCCATGCATTGTCACAGTGATCTGGCAAAATGATATAATGGATTTCTTAGAGCACACAGATTTTCCCAGTTACAATAACGGAATCATTTTAGTAATCCAATGTGATATCATATTAATCTTACATACAACAGCCATCCTAGAATATCATTTTTTAAAAGGACTTCCAATGTTTTCTGCTTTAGGTTTATCCACGACTGGGTGTATAGTGGTGTATTCAGAGATGTGTATGGTGAATTCATGATTCAGGTGAATGAAGATTATCTTGGCTTTAGAGGTAAGCTTTCTTTGACATAATGTTAGATTTATATCCCACGTTTTGTTCAGGAACTCAGGGCAACACAAATAAGGCTCCCTCCACTCATTTTTCTCCAACACAACAGTTATTTCTATAAGATTTGTTGGATTGAGAGAGAAATGGAACCTAATGAGTGAAAAATATTTGCAACACAAATGCCATTCAAAGGAAGTTGCCTTGCTTGTGAAGAACAAATGGATAATATTTGGGTTCTCACTGCATTTTATTGCTTTAAAACCGTGCCAAAATGATATATTTCGGAACTCTTCTTGATATGTCATACTTCTTTATACTTAGACAAGCATTACTGGACCCATGGATATGTTTTGATTTCTAAAGAAGTAGAAGATTGTGTTCCTGTATTCTTGAAACATATTGCTAATGATGTATATATTTGTGGGAAAACTATAAATTTACTGAAGCTGTGTTGTCCCAGGGTAGGTATGAGAAGTTAATTTATTATTTTGTTTAGTATATTTGAAACACTAACTCTAAGGCTATTGATATAATTTTAGAGGCTGTGTATACCCGCAGTTGTTACCATCAAATATGATATTCATTCTTTGAATCCATGGGCAAGAGGCATTATTTTTCTGCGATACTGAAATTGTCTAAGAGACTTGCTGAATTAGAAACTTTTCTTCTTTTTTCCAAAGTATATTAGCTGGAACCTAGCAATCATTAGGAGATTTTTTAGTTTTCTTTCTTTTGTACTCAAAGGATAGAGATTTTAGGGAATGCTTTTGATAGAATGATAGATTTCTAGAGTGAATATAGGGTCATTTTGTCCATATAATGCCAACTCCTACTCAGGGTGGGATTGGAAGTTACAGCCCTTTCAAACAGATGATAATCAAACTTCCACCCAAACAAATTCAACGAAGGGGAGTCAACCAACTTTCACTGATTTTATTGCTGGATTGTTCTTTCTGCTAAGATTTTTCCCTCCTTAGATTTATTTGAAATCTTATAATTTTAATCTTTTATTCTACAGCTTGTCCTCTTTTTTCATTCTGATTTTCTATGAAAATTTCCTTCCAGTATTTGAGAAATACTGTCATGCCTCCTCACTTCATATTTTATCACTGGTAACATGCCCAGCTCCCTTAGTCTCTCTTCCTAGGGCTTACTTTTGAACCTGCTAATCATCCTTGTAGCTGTTTTCTGAATCTGTTCCAAGTTTTCAGACTCTGTTAAAGTAGTGCCCAGAACTGGATCTAGGGCAGAAAGTACATCTGACTAAAGCAAAATAAACTAGAACAATAATTTACTGTCATTTAAAAATTAGACTTCTGTTGATACAACCTAAACCTGCCTTTGCAGCCTATCTCAATGCTGATGTAATTACAATCACCTTCTCTTTCAAAAATATATATATATATCTATGAATACAGTTTTATCCCTTATTGAGAGACATGCTTTCTTTTGGAAAGTACAGTACTATCCACATCTTTTCCTTGCTTCCTGTAGTCTCTAAGCAGGGTTAATATTTACAATTCCTTTTCCCTGCTTTGTATGTATTTATTTATTTATTTATTTATTTATTTATTTATTTATTTATTTATTTATTTATTTATTTTGTCATAACAATATATGTAGGTATCATACAAAAAGATTATATAATATATAAACACATATATGGGTAAATATAAGGAGGTATAAGCATATATGTATATAGGAAGAAGAAAAGAAAAACAATAGGACAGGAACGGTAGGCACGTTTGTGCGCTTATGCACGCCCCTTATGGTCCCCTTAGGAATGGGGTGAGGTCAATAGTAGACAGTTTTTGGTTGAAGATTTTAGGATTATGGGAAGAGACCACAGAGTCAGGTAAAGTATTCCAAGCACTGATGATTCTGTTACAGAAGTCATATTTTCTGCAATCTAGATTAAAGCGGTTGACATTAAGTTTAAATCTATTGGTTGCTCTAGTATTATTGCAATTGAAGCTGAAGTAGTCTTTAACAGGAAGGACATTACAATAGATGTGAGTTAAACTTAGGTCTTGTCGTAGGCGACGGAGTTCCAAGTTTTCTAAGCCTAGGATTTCAAGTCTGGCAGGATAAGGTATTTTGTTGTTTTCAGAGGAATGGAGAACTCTTCTTGTAAAATATTTCTGGACACGTTCAATTGTATTGATGTCAGAGATGTGGTGAGGGTTCCAAACAGGCGAGCTGTATTCTAGAATTGGTCTAGCAAATGTTTTATATGCTCTGGTTAGTAGTGTGGTGTTTTTGGAAAAGAAGCTACACAAGATTAGGTTTACAACTCTTAGAGCTTTTTTTGCTATGTAGTTGCAGTGGGCTTTGGCACTTAGATCATTTGACATGAAAACTCCGAGGTCTTTAACAGGAATGGGGTCATCTCTAAGGTAATGTCCATCTAGTATGTACTTAGTGTTTGGGTTCTTTTTTCCTATATGTAAGACTGAGCATTTGCTGGTTGAGATTTGGAGTTGCCAAGTTTTAGACCAAGCGGTTAGATGATCAAGGTCTTTTTGAATGATAGATGTATTGTCTGTGGTGTTAAATAGTTTGACATCGTCAGCAAAGAGAACACAATTACTTGAGATATGGTCACAAAGATCATTAATGAATAGTATGAAGAGTGTTGGTCCAAGGACGCTGCCTTGAGGGACGCCACTCTTGACAGGAACAGGATTTGATAAAGCATTGCCAATTTTGACCACTTGTTGTCTGTTAGACAGAAAAGCAGATATCCATTTGTGAAGGGGTCCTGAGATGCCATAGGATTTTAGTTTTAGGAGAAGTTTATCGTGTACTACTGAGTCAAAAGCTTTGCAGAAGTCTATGTAGATTGCATCTATTGTTTTGCCTTGATCAAGATTTGTAGTCCATATGTTTTTACAGTGGAGTATTGCTTCTGTTACCTTTTGAATAAATAGTATAATTCGCTTGCTGTGTTGCAGACATAGTCATTTCACTCAGCCTCTGTTGTACCTTCCATATTCTGTATTGAGAACTCAAGGTCATGTTTATTTCCATACTCCAAACATTAGTACTAACATTGAAGGGCATGAACGTGATGAACTAATGTTGTTTCTCAGTTTTCTTTGAGTGGCTTAAGAAGCACAATTTTTGCATTACACAAATCTCTTTCTGTGGTCCTTCAGCATTTTTATTTCCACTTTGCAGAGGATTTGGTTTCAAGCCTTTTGAACTTTGCCACACTTTGTCCAAATATTTTTTTTTACCAATCCTTGTTAGGTGCCAACAATCCATCATCTAGATAATTCAGATTGCGGTCCTAGAAAGCAGATTTCTCCCATTCACCCCAATTTATTTATTTATACCACTTTTGTTTGTGTGACCAATCATGTTCAACATAGGTGGAGGTCCTGGCTGTTTTTTTACAGTATTATTTATTCCCAAATGTATCAGAAGGAGGTTATAATTGGTATTGGATTTGATAAGTCTTGTAAATTGTTCTGTTCTATCCTTTATCTTTACTGCTTCAGGCTCTTATAGTAAGGAATTGCTAGCTTGCATGGCTGTTGTTTTTGTTTTCTTACAAGGTGCAGTTGCATAGTCCAAGCTAGGCAACTTTAAGACTTGTGGACTTCAACCTGAAGTTGACAAATCTAAAGTTGCAAAGTTTTGAGATCCCTGCTCTGTGTTTTAGGGGTTTCACGTCCTGTCTCCTTTTATGTCATGATTTCCATGAAATTCTAGAGTTCATTTTATTTGCAGGTTCCTAAAAACTATTTTTTTTAACGAGCGGTCAGAATATCTTCTATATTGCTTGCTTTAGATTATTTTTTTATCTTCTTCATAGTAGAAACACAGGAGGAATAAAGCCCATCAGATTCAGAAAGTATAGGATTGTGGCCTTTAAACAACGTAGGTAGCTAATGAAAAGTTAAAGGTGTATAATTTAAAAACAAAGTTGGTTTTAATCTTTCAATTTTTGCAGCACTACATATGCTGGTCTGATATTCCTGTTCCTCGGATTTCTGTAACTTTCTCCCTTGATGAGTTAAAAGAGATTGAAAAAGATTGTGCAGTCTATGTAGGTCGAATGGAAAGAATTGCTCGCTATAGTACCATCAGCAAGGAAGAAAAGGTAAATATATTTAACAGAATAATTTCACACTGGAAATTATTCCATTATATTGTCCAGGATCTAGGCAAAATCTAGACAAGATTTTGGTTTCTGAGTGATAACATTTTGAATTTCAAATTTACTAATTTATTTAATGTATGTCTCCTTTTACGATATAACATTTGGAAATTACAGTAAATCATATGGATTTTCTCCTAGGTTTTGCGCATGGAAATTGAGAAACAGGAGTTAAATGCTCATGCTCGAGAAACAGCTAGCAAAGCTCTCAAAGCCATTACTGGTAATTTATACTTGTCTTTGCAGTCTAGTTGAATTTCTTCTATGTTTTTTTCTTATAAAAATATGCATTTTATTTTTAGATCAACAGATATCAGAAAAAATGGCACTGGATGTAAAAAAACGTGAACAATTTCAGAAGTTGAAAGAACAATTTGTAAAAGATCAAGAGGTATGTTTTTATTCATCTGAAATGTACATTTTCACTAGCAGCTGTGTGTATGTGTGTGTGTGTGTGTTGTTTGGGTTTTCTCCCGTGTAAAATTGGAAGTGCCTTGGTGACGTTTCGACGAAGTCTCATTCGTCATCTTCAGGCTTCAGCTTCGTGCTTCTGGGAGCAATATATATATAATTTGCCTGAAAAAATATACAGCTCAGTATACAGTCTTGGAAAATTATTCTGAAAATCTTTCTGAATATTTTGATAGCGTCGACGTACTCTGAAACAGGAAGAAATTGATGATGATTTTAGTTATGCTCGGGAACTCAGAGAGAGGGAGAAGAGACTGAAAGCTTTAGAAGAAGATTTAGAGAAAAGGGCAAGGTAAGGAAATCACAGTATTTCATGTTCAGATTTTTTAGTGATCAAGAGCAGATTTAATTTAGCATTTTATTTATTTATTTATTTATTTATTCGCATTTTTATACCGCCCTATCTCCCGAGGGACTCAGGGCGGTTTACAGCCTGATAAAAAACATACATATAAATACAGAATAAAACATCAATTAAAAAACTTATTAAATAAGGCTGAATATTTAAAATAGCAATAAAAGTAATAAAAACCCCAATTAAAACCAAATTCAAAATTTAAAATTCTAGTCCACTCCTGCGCAAATAAACAGATGTGTCTTAAGCTCGCGGCGAAAGGTTCGAAGGTCAGGAAGTTGCGAAGTCCTGGGGGAAGTTCGTTCCAGAGGGTGGGAGCCCCCACAGAAAAGGCCCTTCCCCTGGGTGTCGCCAGTCGGCAGTGCCTGGCCGACGGCACCCTGAGGAGTCCTTCCCTGTGAGAGCGCACGGGTCAGTGAGAGGCAATCGGTGGCAGCAGACGGTCCCGTAAGCATTGACAAGAATGTTTATTTTTTATGCTAATACTGAAAATCTCTAAATCATGAATGCATAACTTAAAAAGAGATGGTTTGAAATACGCTGAAATACAAATGCAGCACCTCTCTGCAGCTCATTAAATGAAAACAGAAGCAGTTGCTTTCATGAGCTGGTAGAGAGAAGCTGCATTCCTGTTCCAAACTGTTCTGAAACACCTCGTCTAAATCACATCTGAAGCATTGCATGGTCCTAGTGTGCCATATTTTTGTCTGTCGAGTTGTCAAACGTAGTGATGAATTCAGCCAATCTAATGGATCATGCACCACTCATCAGAGTAAACTATTAAAAGAACACACGCTGACAGAAGTACCAACTGAAGTGTATTTTTACTTACAGTACAGAACTGTGATAGAGCAATATTAATCTTGCCATCTGACACAGCAACACATGGCAGTTAGCGTAGATTTTTTTGGTAATTATTTTGTAAGCTTTGAACACTATAATTACATTACAGGTAACTTCATTAAATTGAATTCCATGAATGTCTATCTTGCTCATTAATTTGGACCGTTAGGGCTGAATTTATTTTGGAAGTAATGCAATTTGTATTAATCAACTTTGCTAGTTTTGCTCTGCTTTAATAGTATCTTTGATCTAAGATACCAATGGTATTTTTTTTTCCTTTCCATTTAGACAAGAGTTAATTGACCATTATACTAAGCTGTCTGAAGATGCAGCTCGTAGAGAAAAAAAAGCTTTATGGAGAATACAGAGGCATAAACTGGAAGCAGCCCGTCTCAATTTTCTGTTAAAAGATCAACAACATATTGAGGTACTGATACTTTTCTTTCTTTTTTTAAAATCACATTGAACCTACTTATTACAAACATTAATATTTCTATTTTATATTTAGGACATGCTTGAAAAACTTCCTGGTGGAAAGTACAGGAAAAAAGTAAATATAATTCCAGAAGACCAAAGTCAACAGGTTATGCTGGCTGCAGGCCAAGGGAGAGATGCTGATCTTCAGGTTTGTACTTCTTCTTACATATATAGCTTGGGGCCAGAGTTTAAAAGCTAGTAAAATGTCTAGTAAAAAGAGACATTTTATCATAGACTGATACTTGACAATAGCCATTTTTACAACTACAAAAAGTATCATTTAACTCTGTGTTATTAAAAAGCCATAACTTTTCCTGTTCAAGAGTGTAAAAACGGGATAAAGTTTCAATATTAACAAAAGTTAATATTAGTTTGGTACAGAAAGCATAATGCTTTCAGGGTGTACTTTATTATATTGGTACATATTGCAATGTACCCCTTTCAATGCTTTGCTCCATCTCTAATGAGCAAATAGTGTGTAATAGTATAGTATGTATATCTACATCATTTCCTGGAATTCAGGAAAGTCATTTTTTATATTTTTTTTTAGCATGTTGGCCAATCAAAACTGATGCAGTTTTAAAATAAATATAAGGAACTATCTTACTTCAGACCATTTCTCCTTTTAGCCATGTTTATTCTATTCAGATTTGAAGTAGCCATCCTGATTTTTGTTTTAAGTTGCAGTCCATTTTCTTCATACATGTAGCCTACCATTAAATTGGCTGTTGGTTTAAAGATGAATATGCCCTTTGATTAGTGCTTATATGTTTGTGGTAACCCAGATGATTTCCATGGTATATGAAATACTGTTGAACCCTTTGAGAAATTTAGTGAAGACAATAAGATGAGCTGGTACAACTGTAAATTAAAATCGTATGTAAGTAATTTCAGAAACTTCAAATGAAAGAAAAGAATTGAATATAAGTCAGCTATGTAATTGAATTACATATATATTGTAATTATTTTCAATTTTTGCATTTAAGGTAACTTCTTTAGAGTCTGACCATCAAAAGGTTATGAACATGGGGAGAGATACAAAATCTGAACTGACAAATTACATTTCAAATGATCAGTCATTGGAATTAACACAGCCCCTAAATGTGCAGCCTACGGACTGCTCTGAATCGGAAGAAGCAGAAGTTGCTTCTCAAACAGTGTCTAGTGATCAGATGGCAACACTTTCAAAGGGTATGTCTGAGCTTGGTCTGAATTTTGAAGATTTTTTGCCAAAACCCCAAGAAGAAATACTCCAAACGACGCAACAGGCAAACCTGTTGGATGAAGCTTTGGAAAGTATCAATTCAGATCTTTCCTTAAGTGATCAAAGAAAGGAAAGTGATTCTCTGCCAAAAGAGGCTACAGAAGGAGAAGCAGTCTTCCATGCTTCTCTGGATAATGAATATGATTTTAACACTGTTCTCAGCCCTTTGGTTTCACAAAGCCACATTCAGGTTGGCGAAAATGTGTTCGATGTTGAAAGCAGGAGACCTCGGTGGAACATTCATGGCCACATATCTGATGCGAGTATTAAAATAGGAGGCTACGTTCCTCATACTGAACTCTCCCAACCACATTCAAATCCCCATGGGCATTCCTCAGATGCACACATCAAGGTTGGAGAATATACTTCTGGAGAAGGGCCTCGCCGGCCTCGCTGGAACATCCATGGGCATGTTTCCATAGCTCATATTCCTGTTGGAGAATATGCCTCTGAGGTAGAGCTCTCAAGACCCAGGTGGAACATTCATGGTCATGCTTCAGATGCTAATATAGAGATTGGTGAATATGTGCCAAAGGTAGAAGCCACAAGAGCTCGATGGAACACTCAGGGGGACATCTTGGATACCAATATCTGTACTGGGGAAAATGTTTCCGAAAGTCTATCTTCTCGACCTCGGTGGAATGTCCATGGCCATGCCTCTGAGTCACATTTTAAAGTTGGAGAGCTGGTTTCGGATTCGGAGAGTTCAAAGCCTCGATGGAGCGCCTTTGGTCATGCATCCCAGTCCAGTATTCAACTGGGGGAATGGACTCCTTCAACTGACAGTGATCCAATACCTCATCTTAAAGCAGGTTTTGGTCCTGCATCAAGTTGTACAGTACAGACATTTCTATACAATGGGGGATGTTCTGATGGGAAAGGAGAAGAACAAAAAACAAGACCACCTGACCTTGAGTTGGCTAACTTGGATAAAACGCAAGAAAAAAGCTTTGGGGAAGAAGAACAGGGTGAGTGACATATACCAATATCTAATGATATAGCTACTAAAGAAATCTGTTGAATTCAGAGCGGTGAAATAGCTGAGTGGAAATCATCTGGCTTTCCTAAGCACAACCCTTATTCCACTTGTTGCTCTTTAATATGGTGGGCTATAATCCCCAATTCTTTTCGTAATTGAAGGGAGCAGTCAGGAGGTCATGTTTGGGGAAGTTATGTAGCAAAATTAAAAATTTGTCAGGTGCATTAAAATAATTAAACTGGTCTGAATTAATACTTAAACAAAACTTAAGAATCCCTCCTTATATAAAAATAAATGGAAAATGAATGGCATTTAATCACTGAAAGCTGTTTATGCAACAAAAACAAGAGGTTCCAGGTTACAGAACAACTTTAAAAATGTTAAAATATTAAAATCCAAAATTACAATATTATTAAGAACTATGCTAAAACTGAACTAAGAGATATGACTCCAAAAATATATTATCCTGATGTTTCTTCTCTTTGATTATTGGGGGAGGTAGTTATATACAGTATGGCTAAAATATAAAATATTTATATGAAATATAAAAACTGAATACAAAAAGGACATTCAATTTATGTATATGAATTTTATGTGTTTTTTCTGTTCCCCCGCATAATATTTCTTTTTTCATATAGTGGTCATCCGAGATGATACTGAAGATCTTCAGCCTTTCCCGGTGAGAAGAATCACTATATGAATCACATCTTTTTGTACCGTTTCAAAATGCAAAGGACTGTTGACTTTCCAATCAGAGCTTGGCAGAGGCTTTTAAGGCTAAGCCAGCAAGGAAAAAATTATAGAGTAGGAGTATTCTGATACTTTTTTTATTATTATTTGCATTTATATCCCGCCCTTCTCTGAAGACTCAGGGCGGCTTACACTATGTTAGCAATAGTCTTCATTCTATTTGTATATTTATATACAAAGTCAACTTATTGCCCCCAACAATCTGGGTCCTCATTTTACCTACCTTATAAAGGATGGAAGGCTGAGTCAACCTTGGGCCTGGTGGGACTTGAACTTGCAGTAATTGCAGGCAGCTGCTGTTAATAACAGACTGCATTAGCAGTCTGAGCCACAGAGGCCCAGCTGCTTTGGCTATTGCTGCTTAGCATGCTTTGCTTCACTGAGCTGATTTTGCTTAGCAATGCCAGCATGAGTGTGTAGCTGTTGAGTCTGCTGTCTCCATAAGGAGCAGTTGACCAACAGAAAGAAACAGAGGTTTATATTATTATCGTCCACTATCTCTTTTAACATTAAAATGGGATTTTCTTCTTCTGCAACTAACTAGCTAGGGAGTTAGCAATTTTAAGGAATGATTCAGAGACCATGTGATGATATTAATGCGAATATGTAATTGAAATTAATTGTTGGTTTATATGGGAACAAACTAACTTTTTTGCACCAGGGAAACTGGAGAAATTTCTGTTTTTATTCCATTATATTTTTATGTCGATTTGAATATTTTAGAATTTAGAAAAATGAATGAGACTCCATAAATATACCAATTGAAGGGACATTACAATACCAACATTTCTTTTTCATCAGGTAGAAGAACCTGAAAAATCAACCTCATTGTGTGTTGTGACTCAGCAAATTTCTGTCTCTGAGGTTATTGTGTCTGAAAACCAGGAAGGAGGAAGCACCAGTGTTGCTATGTGGAAGAAAGAAGATGATTACCTGCAAGCCTTATCTAATCAATATTGCCTGGAAAAATATCAGGATCAATATGAATTTATGTGTGAGTAGTCTCAAAGTGAGATGCATTAAGACAATGTAATTGCTTGATAGGATGCAGCCTTTCAAAGACGATAATTATGAGTGTTGCTAACCTATAACTCAGTAGCTCAAGAGTGAGGAGTTTATGATCTTTGTTCTGACCAAGGCTTCCTGAGACAGTAACAATCACACGCTTAGTCCCCAAAACCCTCTTTTTATTTCAGTGACTGTGAATTATGTTCATTCACAGCCTGTAATGAGTCCCAAGCAGTTTGTGAATAGTCCGACAGAAGTCTGCCACAGTCTTTCGGGATAAGGCTGATAAGCACCCACCTTTATCTTCCTTGAAACGCTACCAAATACCTAATTGCCAATTCGCTTTGCAAGGCCAAACGGAGCACAAAGTCAAAATGGAGCTTCAGATTTTAAACCAACCAGAATGAACAAAGTTGCTTCCTAAAAAGGCTCATGTCCCTTTGCTCCACCTTTATGTCTTATGGGAGGGGCCAATCATCTCCAAGCCTTACTCCCGAGTCGCCCCTTTTGTCTTAACTGTTCTTGCCTTCTGGCAGCCCTGCATGTGCGCACTGGGAACAGGCTCCCCCTGTTCCTCTGCCTCACTGATGTCAGACTCTAGAGGCTGACATCAGCACATAACTCTGAGATGGCCCTGACCCCATCTCTGCCTCTGATGCAGAGTCCTTCCCCGAGCCTTCCCCAGACTCTAGGACTGGCCCATGTTCTTCCCCAGCCTCCTCACTGTCCGACTCTGCTACCAGCCCTGCAGGCCACCGGCGGACCACAACAATCTTTAGATCATGGGTATCCAAACATTTTGGTTTGCCTGATCTGCATTGATTGAAGAGTGAATTTGTCTTGGGCCACATATAAAATATATAATATAGTATCACTAAAAATATATATATCACATAATTGTATTGAAAGTTTGCAATCTTATGGGGCCGCATAACTAGCTGTTCAGGACTGCATGCTGCCTGTGGGTTGGTCACATTTGCTGTAGATATTCTACATAAGTTGACCACTAACTTTGTTTAGCCTAGGGATGGTGAGTTTTTATAACTTAAAATATTTTTTTTTATGCTAATTCTAAAGGCCGCGAGAAAAGAGAGGCTCAGTAATAAATCAAGATTTAATATGTTTCTTTTTTTCATTGCACGGCTACTATAGTACATAAAACTTGGGTGCATGACCTGTAAGTATTTTAGGGCCTGCAAAAATGTACAACTCTCTTAATCTCTGACAGTGGCTGTGCAGAGCTGAATGTTATGAGAAATGTACCTATTCTGGATGTTTTCCTGGAAGTTAATTATCCACTCTGGAAGCTCCATATAATGTTCCAAACATAGTCCACCCCAAATTTTGTCTGGAACATTTTAACTTCTGGGAATGATCCAGAAGAGAAAAGGGACAATCCTTGAAAATTTGATTTGGAGTATCTCTGTCTGACTGTTATTATATCTACCTCAAACTAATATATTTAATAACATGTTGAAGATCATATATTGTCACCTTTACTGTAAAACTTTGGGAAATCGTTTTTCTCAGTAATTTTGAACTCTAAATAAAAATACTTCTGTTGTGTAGAAATGGCAAATTTCCATTCTTGTACCTTCATGGGTCACTTGAGTTTCATAATTCAGGCACTAGAAATTGTTATCCAGAATTCCTAGGCAAAGATATGCATATATTATATACTAAGGCAATATTTTTTATTGGTGGTTAAAGCATGTGCTAAATTATGTTTATGTGTATCCCCCCCGGATTAATAATTTAATTTACTGTAAATCTTTCTACCCTTTGGCATTTGAGATTCCATTCAGTTTTCAACTTTTTGAACAGCATTTTATAAATACTTCATTGCTTTATGGTTGTTATCTTTATACTAAGTAGTTGGTGAGTGCAAACTACAGATCGTTATATATTGATTGTTCGATTTATTGTATTTTACATTTCGATAGTCTTTAAAAATAATAATGTTTCGCCTTACAAATTTTTGTTTTATCTGTAATGCAGCCGAGCTTCCAGTTTCCCATCTCTTACATCACATGATCCCCAGATCCTACACTTTCCCTGTGGATCCCTCAAAACAATCTGCAACAGATGAAACAGCTGTACAACTAAGTGAGCTCTTATCACTTCCAGTGCTGATGAAACGGTCAATCACCACCCCTTTAGTTTCTCAGTAAGTAGTATTGGAACTATTAAGTCAATACATAAGAATACTTTGTTCTGCTGCTCACATTGTTTTGTTAAGGACAAACAAATTATCATCTCCGTCCTTTTATTGAGTCAATAGTATAGACATTTTAGCGATTACTGCAGAAACAATTATATCATATATATCATATAATAACTTGTATTAGATCTATAAATATTTCCTCTTCAGTCTTTTCTTCATCAGGCCAAAGGAATTATATACAAATATGATGAAGAGTTAGGGTGAAAAACAAGATGTATTTAAAAGGAACTTTTTATTTTCAACACACATGGTACATCCTTACTTGAAAAGCAACCAAAGGATGTTGAACTATTCTAGTAAGTTCTTTTGTAGAAACTTATCATTAATTCTGAATACAGGATCAAAAGAGTCATTTTTTAAAATATACTTCACAGCTTGATTTATGATTCCGTTCATTTTATCTTAGTCTAGCTTATCATGGTTTTGTTTCTTCCCTTTTATAATGAGCAGAGAATTTTAATTATTCTACATTTTAAAATTTGGATCATCTATTTCTTTTTTCTAGTGTTTCCCTTGTGAACAAAGCCATTGTGGATTATTATTTTGTGGAACTGAATGTTGAGAAACATTTTGAAGCATTGAGGCATTTTTTGTTAATGGAAGATGGAGAATTTGCTCAATCACTCAGCGATTTGCTTTTTGAAAAGGTATTGAATTATATCTGTTTGCCAAGATGTAAACCGATGATAGGTCAGAAAATAGCCATTTCATGATTGTGTTTCCAATGATGGTCAAGGGCAAACAGCCACTCTTGGAACTTTGTATTATAGGAAGCTCTGGCACAAGGAGATTTTCTGGTAATAAACAGCATGCTTAACTTCTGCTTACATCCTGCCCAGTGAATTCTCAGCCTCTAATATGCTATTTTCTCATTCAAGCTGGGATCAGGACAGACACCTGGTGAACTTCTGAATCCATTAGTCCTCAATTCTATCTTGAATAAGGCACTTCAGTACAGTCTTCATGGAGACAGTCACTTGGCTTCTAACCTCTCTTTTGCACTGAAATACCTGCCGGACATGTTCAAACCCAATGCTCCTGATGCCCTAACCTGCTTGGACCTACGATACAAGGTGAGATGCCCATGGAACTTTTCGACTTGTATTCTAAAGCAGGGGTCCCAACCTGATCCACTGGACAGCAGCATGCCAGAAACCACAGAAACAAGTGAATCTGCGGGATGCAGGCAGCATACAAAACCATGCCCTCTCCGGTCCATGGAAAAACTTCTCTCCACGGAACCGGTTCCTGGTGCCCAAAAGGTTGGGGGCCATTGTTCTAAAGCCATGATTGATTTATTAAAATATTTCCTGATACTATTTATAAATGCATATTTGTGTTGTTTTTAAACTTTTATCTCAAAAGGTTGCAAAATATAGATTCGTATGCAGTGAGAATTATTTTCTTTTACTTTTAGGTTGACTGGCCCTTAAATATTGTAATTACTGAAAACTGTATGAATAAATATAACAAGATATTCTCCTTCCTGCTACAGCTAAAACATATGGTATGGACTCTTAAAGACGTTTGGTTCCACTTAAAGCGAACTGGTAAGACTGATTTGCATACTTCTGCCAAATATTTCTTTTTTCCCATTGATTAGAATGCAAAATTTTTGTAATTTTGCATTCTGTTGATCATGTAATATTTTATTCAACATTATTACATTTTAGCAGTAAGTCATTAACCTTAAATTATATTTATCCTTTTTTCTTTTAAATTTAGCTTCTAAGTTACTGTTTATCATTTTTAAATAAATAATTATATTTCCGACCCTGTGATTGAATGACTAAATGTAATTTTTTCCCCCAGCATTAGTAAAACATGCATCAAACTCAGTCCAGTTTCGACAACTGCAGCTTTATAAGCATGAAATGCAGCATTTTGTTAAAGTTATCCAAGGTTATATTGCCAATCAGATTTTGCATGTCACTTGGTGTGAATTTGGGAATAAATTGTCTTCTGTTGGGAATTTGGAAGAAATTTACAGAACACATGCAGAATATCTCAACAAAGCAATCTTTCGGTAAGGAAGGTGTATAACTTGTCTGCTTATGTTGATCAGTAGTGTTCATAGATGTAAAAGGTTGGGTAAACATGGATTTTCATTATACTGACTTGATTTGGGTTTGCTTCTATTATAAGGTAGCAGAACAGATGCATTGTGCATTGGTGGACCACAGAATGTATTTGCTTGCATTGCTTTGCAGAAATGAAGAGAATCTTATACAGTACTTCAACTAGCAGAAATTGTTCCTTTAAGATTGTTAAAAAATCAGTCTGTGAATGTTCTGAGGAGCAATCTGGACTATAGCCACCCAAGTAGAGAACCACTTGTGGCTTCTCTTGGTTTATAAATTTATACTTTGAATCCTAGAGCCTGTTAGATGATCGATGGATTACAATAATTTATATACTTTTAGGATAACAGGTCTCCCAAAATGGCTTATAGTAAATGATAAATAAAAATAAAGACAAATATAGTTAGGATCTTTCCCCAATCCAATTTGTAATTGGTTCCTTACGGTAATGATGACTCTATGCAGAGCAGGGAAGAGTCAACCCTTTAAGGCAGTTCAGGGTCACAATAGAATTCACCCAAGTTTGACTGCAACTAGAGTTTATTAAGAAAGGTTATAGCCGAACCTCTGGAAATCACCCCGGCCTTCTCTGGTTCACAAAAGCAATTTTTCCCCCCAGATATTGAAGATATTTACAAAATGTAAATCAGGGTTGTTAAACTGACATCATCATGTGACATATTGTGACTTTCCCCTTTGCTAAAATGGTGGTGGGCGTGGCCAGTGCATGACTCATCCGGGCTGCAGGCTGTGAGTTTGACACCCTGATGTAAATCAATTACTCTCTTACTATTTTTTATTTGTTAAAAATGTGGTGGTTTTCATGAACAAAAGGTTAGTATCTAATGGGGTTAGTATACTTTTTTACATGAATCAATAATAAATATTCTGTGAATCAATCAATTTTAATTCTGAATATGGTAAAAGATAAATATATACAAAAGCTTCTTTGGGGCTCTAATTTTTAAAAGTGGGGAAAGGTTCTGAGAGCAAAATGTTTAAGAAACAATGAGCCATTTTGAGTTTCTTTTTATTTTCTTTGTTTCCAGACTTAAAGCATGTTCCTATAACTGTTGATGCATAATTTTAAAATCTATTACAAAGTTAGAGGGATTGCATTGATGCCTGTCAGATAATTTCACATTGGTATATGTTTAAAAAGATCTTTGCTTTTTTCTTGACAGTGGATTATTGACGGAAAAGGCAGCCCCTGTGATGAATATAATTCACAGCATCTTTAGCCTCATTTTAAAGTTCCGTAGCCAGTTAATCTCTCAGTCATGGAATTTTGATAGCAGCAAACATGTGGCTGTTCACCCTAATTTTGGATTAATGCAGCAGTCCTATAATACATTCAAATATTACTCCCATTTTCTGTTCAACGGTAAGACTTGCCATGTAATTTTTCCCTAATGTTAATCTGAAAATCAAAATGAAACTCAAGCACAGCATAATTGACTAATCTATTTTTAAGATTATATTACATTTGAAATTAAGACTAGTTTAATTTATCAGTTTTCTTAGAGTAAACCTTCAGGGAAATGATAACATATTCTGTATTTTAAGGTGTAGAAGAAAAACTCACTTGCACTTCATTTCATATTAAATTAAAGCATCATTTAGTAACAAAGTGGTGAAACCTCCGTGAAGTCAGCTGCGCTTCTGCAGTCTGCAATGTCCTATCCACCTTATCTTGCTGTGTCATGTTGCAACAGTTTGCATAAAGATGGCAGATGGCACTAACACTATCTCTCTTTCCACAGTCCTCTGTAATTGATTGGTTCCTTACGATAAATATGCAGCAGGTTCACCCTGCCCTCACCCCTAAATTAAGGATTATCTTTTGCACAGCATGTATTTTTTCCTTCAGGCCTATATTCACCCCCTAATTTTAAGCCTTATTTCCGTTTTTATTCAGAATTTAAGTCCCACTGTTTACAACTGTTATAAGGAAAGCCAGCTAATTATTGCTATGCTTACCAATGTACTTGATAGCATCCCTCTTTATGCAGGACATCTAAAACACTCTTAGCAGAGCAAGATGCTGGACAAGATTCTCTGCAATTAAAATGAAATTGCTGGGAGAAATAATGAGAGTTTAGGATTTGATATGCATCATCCAATTGATGCTCATTATTGCAAGGATTCATTCCAGGGCCACTTTGCTTTTCCAGTAAGAACAGTTGGAAGAGACCCAGTAACATTTCTCTTGCCGTAAGCTGTTTCTGTGAAGATGCAGATTCAGTTGATTGATTGGCTTTTCTAAGTTTTCCCTTTTTTTCTCTCTTTCCCTGCAGTAGTAACAAAGCTTATCAACAGAGGATATCAGCCTCATCTGGAAGATTTCTTACTAAGAATTAACTTCAACAACTATTACAAAGATAATTGAGCCTTTACAATATAATACACTGACTGTTCTGTGTATTATAAGGAATCCAGGCCATTTGAAAGCCGCTGACCTCAAAAGCTTTGAAGAGTTTTCACTGAAAACAGTGAGAGTAGAATGGTTTCATTGATAGAGCAAGATGCTCCATTTTCCTCACATAGCATGGCACCGGTTCATACTGTCTTCTCACGGAAGCATGTTTCCCATGTTGGTGTGATATATCAAAGCGTGCATAACTGTAAATTTGTTAATGTGTAAATTCCTTTAGCATTGTAAAAGCTGATCATGTAAATGTGTAATAAAGAGCAAAGCATAAATTTATTATTTTGTAATCAATATGCAGATGTTCAGAGTAAAAAAAAAAACACCTTCCTGACAATTACCTCTTTGTGGATAAATTTAAAATGTACACAATTCAGAATCTGTTTAATTATGCTATAATGGCCTATGATTGTAGATGCTGTGAAGATTTTTTTAATAGATCTAATTAATCATTTCCCAATATAGCTCCTATACTCCTCACATGTCCTTCAGTGTTATTATATCCTTTATTATTTTTTAATTAGCATCAAGGCACACCAGAAGACATCCAGGATCATTGGGATTTGGGCAAGCATATAAATTTTACTATTTATTGCTTTGCAATGGGAGGGAGGAAATGTGAGGGATAGAAGAGAGAGATGACAGAGTGGCGCTGGATGCGAAAGTTTGTTACATTGCTTTAGTCTTTGACAAGTTGGCTAGCATATTGCCAAAGCTTTTAAGTTTACCTTATTCCATTGCACTTTGTAGGCTCAAGTATGTAGGTTATGTGTTGCATTCAGATTCTTTGCAAGCTTACTTTGTGCTCTTATAGGACAACTCTGAATGTGTTAATGGGCACCAAGATGGTAGAAATACTTGTTTAAGCAGTGTAAAGGTTCTTTGCTTTCCAAAGACAAATTCTGCCCTTTTCCAAAAATTCTTGCACTAGTTGGGAATTCATGTCATTTCACTGTAGTTGCTCCTTGTCTAGTTGCTTTCAAGATCCAGGCAGGAAATTCACCAGGATATGCTGCTTACCATAGTTTGTAGCCATGGCAGTTGACTGAAAGTCCTTTTCTCTACTTATAATAGCTATCAATCTCCAGACATAGCCTCTAATTCCCTAGTTTGCTTATCACCTTTCCTCCTTTACTGTCTCCTTTGTAAGCTAAGGGCCTGGGTGAGGTGAGGTGAGGCTGTTTCTGGACTACACATCCTTGAAAAACCTAAAAGTGCAACTAATCACAGTTGAATCACCATCTTGGATTTTTCTTATCCTAAAAAAATGGACATTTGCTATAAACATCATCAAATTCATTTATTTTCAATTAATATAGCTCATGGTGACAGGTTGCAGATTTTATGCACTATGATGAAAATAATAACACTCATTTAAAATACTTATATCATGATAACATTCACATGTATTTTTATTGCCTTGCAATACCCTGAAACCCAGAGCCAATAAAATAATTATTTTTTTTCACATCATTTGTCCTATTTTGTTTTATTTAAACAAGTACCAAAAGACCTAAAAACATAAGACCTTTTAATAGTATAACTTAGTGACTTAGTAATAGTTATAATATGACTTTAAATCTTATTAATATCTCAACACAGGTGGTCCTTAACTTAGACCAGTTGGTCAGCAACTATTCAAAGACGGATCCACAAAAGGAGACTTACAATCTGGATCTGAAGTTCTGAAGGTTGCCCCAACCTTGCTGTCATGACCTCACATTTGAGCACTCAAAGTATACACTCTGCTCAAATATACTAGTGTATTTACAGCTGCTTGCAGCATCCCACAGTCACTTGACTGCATTTTATGACAGTTTTGCCCCAAACTGGAGTTTCTAGATTTCAGCAAAACCATGCCATAATGAACAATGGGCTTGCTTAGCAACCACGGCATTTGCTTGCCAACTGTGGTGTTTGCTTAATGACTGCAGCAGAAAAGATCATCTAGTCAGGTTGGTCCTATGACTGACCTGTTTTACAACTGTCACAACTTACGACCATAAAAGGCAGGCTCCATAACTGTGGTAACTCAAAGACCACGTGTAGTCTAGTTTTTTATTTTTCAGAATTTCTCTATTTGTCAACTTCTCATCAACAGAAGCAAGATTTCATTATTAATGCAAAAAGAGCATCATAATCCAGCACCGATCAATGAAAACATGACAAAATATCTTTTAACTACCCATTGCCACCCACCCACTGAGACACATATTCTTCAGTAAAATACGATCTTCAACTGAAATATAAGCTGAATGCTATAGTCAAATGTAATCAAAATATAACTGGGCAATAAACCCCAGATAACAAAAAGTGGAAAAATGGAAGATTCTCCTGAGGTAGCAAATTTGAAACACAAAAATATATCAACCTACATAAAATGCAACACTGGAACGCAGAAGGCTTGTTCAAAATCATTAATTTGTATTTTTATCTACTACAGCAATATAGTTTAAAGATGTCGCTTTGAGGCTATATTCCTTAAGTAAGGGTGCGAATGAATCACCCCTTAAGGGCCCTTTGCTAGCCTTAAGGAGTAACAAAGCTAAATACAGTTTGTTCATCTATTCAACAAGTAATTGGTGCCATTAACTTAGAAAATCTATTTTGGGGGAGTAAAGTGTTAAGTATTCCTCATTCAGTGAAATGCATGCAGAGACCCAGAAAGCAGGATATAGCCTTGAACCAAAAAGAAAAATATAATTTGCTGTATGATTCCTAATTCATAAGGAAGTGGAGACAGTGATTCAGGTTTCTGGATGTACATCCATGTGTATATAGATTATCTTCAACTCCATGTAAAGTAGTTGTTGAAAATATTTGTCTGAATTTTACCTTTTTTCTTTTTTACAATGTGCAGTTTTACTATTTCCCTAAAGCCCAGTAATATTTTCATGATCAAGTCACAGAAGTTCACAATAAATGAACAATCTGCTTAAGTCAAACACATCTTCAAAATAAAAGCAACTCGCTTTCCAATGAAAGAATCAAAATATCCCTGCATAAGTAAAAATTAAAAACATAGCTCTGAAGTACTAGTAGTTCATTTTCAGACAAAAATACATCCAGCATCTGGTTTCATATTTTTGTCTTCAAAAACACAGATTTCATTTGGATGTTCACCAGCTAGTATGCATAAAAATATAATAGCATTTCCTGCTCAAGAAAGAAGATAAAACTTCAACCTACCGAGTTACCCCGCATATGATATTAAGTGGGTGCCCGGAGAATTGATTGTCACATCTGATAAAATAAATGTGGCTCAGGTGAGACAGGAAAACACCCAAATGGTCTGTTCAGACTTAATAGCACTTCTACAGCACCTTGCTACTCTTTCCACTCCCAAGAGTTTTGCAACCTCTTTGGGGAAAACTTTAGCAAGGCAGTTACGAAGATCATGTCACACAGAGCTCAGATGCCCAAAGGGGAGGCTTGCTGCTGTATGGAATTTTTTCCTGGGTTCCTGAGCTGCAGGTAGCAACAGCAGAAGCAGCTGCCATCACACTTTCTTCCTCCTCCCTCTCCTCAGATACCTCCAGGAAGCATTCTGACTCTTCATATGGCCTTTCTAGGAGTTTCAAGACTCTTCTCACCTGTAGAGAAAGGAAAGGAGAACAAGGAGAATTTGATTGGTTTTCTTTCTTTTTGTGGGAAATCTAGAATGATTTTTCTTGACCCTGGACTTGGGTATTGGGGATTAGTGGTTGTTCAATTTTATTCTTGCTTGGTTTTAAATACTGATACATCACCTAGAGTTCCTGCGATGAGATGGGTGGGCAAAGGAAATAACATATAAATATGGGAGAAACTGTTTACCTCTAGAAAGTCACCATTTTCTGCTGCTTCAATAGCCTTTTGAGCAATGTAGTTCCTCAATATATATTTTGGATTGCTAGCATTCATAATTTTCAGACGCTCATCATACCATGTGTCAGTATTGCTAATGTGTTCCATTTCTTTTTCCAGCCTAACTCTGAAAGCAGAATAAAAGCAAGTGCCTGGATCAATACAGTTTGTTAAATATCTGAAATGTTTCTTTTTAAAGAGACTGTTAAATAAAAGACATTAATTTGAATATATTTTAAAAGTACATAATTCAGGATAAATTTCATAGTGCTTATCTAAGTGTATAATATTAACAAATGAAAAACTAGAAGTTATGTAATAGCATTAGACCCAAACATTCATCTGCATTTCACGGGGCAATGATTGAATTGTTATTAGCTGACTTATAAATATATCTCAACAAAAGGAAACAAAGGTGCTAAAGCAAAGAGAATGTAAATAACCTCACCTGTAATTCTGCAGCCAATTTTTCCAGCTTTTCTTATTTCTATTGACTAAATCGGAGGCTGTTAATTGCTGCAGCTTAGAGAACTGTTCTATTCGTTCCAGTTCCTTATTGATATTAGACTTTGTCCCAATTAAGGCAAAAAGTTGTGGGTTAGACTGTGCTAACATCAGCATCATGGAAAGTTGTCTAGAAAAAAAACACTTATCAATTCCATATAATAACCTATGATTAGTCATAATACTTGTCAAGAGTTCTTTCTTATCCTTCTAAAGGAGTGTTTCTCAAACTTAATGACTAAGACGTGAACTTAAATCCCAGAATTCCCCAGACAGAGTGCTGCCTGAGGAAATCTGGAAGTTGAAGTCCACAGGTATTAAAGTCAACAAGTTTGAAAAAATACTGTTTTAAAGGCATGTTTAAAAGTGGGCAGACTTAGCTTTTCATATATCATCCGTGCTTTCAACTCTGTAACATAACAGGCAGTATCATTTCAGGCTTTTCTCCCAAAGATCCTTAAAATACGACAGGCAGCTTCCATCATGAATGGAACCACAAAGCAGGTTTTTCTTGCTATCCTCCTTGAATTGATTATTCTATTCCCTTCTCCCGTTGAACTACATGTATATTCCAGCCAGAAAAATGGGGTGGGGTGAAATTTACAGGCTGCCCAACTCCCAATTTCTCCAGGTATCTTACATTTTAAAAAGTGAAGAACAATTATAACTGAGGAAAAGAAGGTCATATATAGCCAGAAAAATAATGCTGAACACATCAAAAGGGTCAGAACCATCAGTTTTCAATAACTTCCAAAATACCACTGGAGGAGAGTTGTATGGATCTCTGAAAAGATACTGTTCTGGGGGGCATCTCTGAATTAGTTGTCTAATTCATCTTTCTGTTTTCCCTTCTCTATTGGTCTTTCACTTACAGCAATTTCTTAATCCTGATATGTGTAACAAAAAATGGAGATCTAGTACCAGAGCTATTCCACCACATCCCTGAACATGCATAGGAAAGGGCATGTACAGGAAAGGGTATAAATTTGTAATCTTATAATATTTTATAATTTGTAATATTATAAATGTGTAATTCTTAGGTCCAAGAACCCTTGAAGTTAAATGGTATGCTGAGCCTTATTTCTATAAGATGGATGGTTAGTAGGCAAACCATAGTATCTGCTAGTTTCAACTCATAATTACTTCTAGCAGCTAATAGTTTAAAATCTCCAGTTTAATTTAAATATAGAAGAAAATGTTATTTCAGCCCCCTAGCCAGAAGTATAAGAACACCATACAGCAACGTTGAACTTTAGTAGTCAATCTAAATATATAACTATTCCATAGCTATATTTTAATATATAAAATTTAATTTGTCAGCAATTATTCTCTCTCTCAAAAACAGACACAACATCGTTTGCTCTCACAGCACGGTCTCATGGCTCAATATACCTGGGATCCATCTGAGGCTTATAGGCAATTTTCAGTTCCTCCAAAGATGCACATTGCTTTGAGATCTGATCCAGAAACTCTTCTAGGTTTAAAGGATCAAAATCCACAGGGAAGGAGTTAAACAAGCGGAAAGTATTTGTAAAATCTGCACCTACAGAGCAGATTAAACAAGAACGTTAATGTCAGCCATATAACACAGTCTCGGCTTTTTCTTTCAACTTTCTGTAACTGAATTCCAAGTATTTTTATAACTGTAGTATATCATAATTATCCAAATGTTCAAACTGATTGTTTTTTAGTATTCTTAAAATGATTCATACTCACCTGTAATGTGCATAGTCTCCAAGAGATCAAAGACCAGCTTATTATCTTCATCTAGCTGAAGCTGAATTAAACCTAGTTTCCTTCTCATGATTTGCAAATAATGCTTTTCAAATTCTGCATCATATTCCTCCTCCAGAATGGGCATGCTGATTTCCAGTGGAAGTTCTGGGGCTAAGGCTTCAGCAAATTTGGTTAGATTCCACTTACAAATCTCTGGTTGCTTATTATAAGCATATCGTCCTGTGTTATCAGATCCATTGCAAATATGTTCAGGATCGTACCTAGAAAAGATACAAGATATAAAATGTAAAATGATACAGGATAATATTTAACTATACAGATACATGGCACAGAATCATTAAATACTGCAGGAAGCACTTAGATACTTGAAAATAGCATGCATCATTTTCTAAGATGAGTTAATCCAATCTAACACAGGTACAAACACATAGTTACAAACAACAGGTAAAGACGGGGGAAAATCAGAGTACATAAGCTTACATCACATTCATTTTAAACACTGTATCATATTCATCCAGATAGCATTGCTATTCTAAACAACAATTTCAACAATACTTATATATCATACAGTCTTTGAGTATGGTCTACCACTAGGGACAAGATCTTTTTGTAGCTCATCTCTTTCCAGTTTGAACTGGGTCTAGGACAACTTGCTGTGGCCAACTCACCACAGCCAATTCATTGTGGGACAACTCTCCATGGCCAGCTCACTGCAGGACAAGAGTTACACTAATATTGAAGAAATTGTGGAGTAGAATCATTAAAGAAAGGATCATAAAGGAGGGACAAAATGAAATGTGAATGACAAAAATGACAATACATTTTTAATTATTTTAAATAATTAAATTGAATTGTTGAATTGTCCCATGGCACGTTGTTCCGCATTGAGTTGGACATGGTGGGTTGTCCCATGGTGGGTTGGCCACAGCAAGTTGGCTGTGGTAAGTTGGCCGTGGCAAGTTGTAGGAGGGTAGTCTCATCTCTCCATCCTGTCTGAATGAGACTTCTATATGCAAAATTAATCATTTTGTACTAGCTCACAATTACTTAAACAAACTGCATGGCAAGAAGACAATTTATCTGCAATAATAATTTAACCTGCTTCAGTACTGGAATTAAATTATTGACCAAAATTGCAAAAGACTATCAATACATTGTAAGCACCTGAGCTACACTAACCTGTCCATAAATCCAAAAGGTCCATAGTCAATTGTAAGTCCAAGGATGCTCATATTATCCGTGTTGAGCACACCATGACAAAATCCAACACACTGCCATTCAGCAACCATCCTGGCTGTCCGTCTTGATACCTTAAAATATATACCAATTAATTGTCAAGCTCTTTTATTCTACAAATTGTATTTTAGAAGAACTTGTAGTAATAACATGGTAAACAAATGTGTATGTTGAAAGTTTTCTATTCTAGCATTCATACAATTTTAGATTTCAGTATCTGATACAGCTTTTAATTTGGAAGATACTCTTCATATAAGTATCGGAGTAGAAAATGGGGCAGTGGGATCTTAATTTTTCTGGCATGTGGAAGTTTAATTTCAGTGGCCTTAAATGATTTGTTCTTTTCACAGACAAACAAATACTTTAAAAGTACTTTGGAAAGTCTGAAATTATACAATTAATTATACAAAAAATAAACTTAACACAAATTTGAATCTCAGGAATCTGCAATAAAAGAAAAAATAGTAAACTAATATTTTCACAAAATAACACAATACATTTAGAGATTGAGAGATTGCATGATGCTATTTAAACAAGCTTGTGAACATGAATTTTCCATTCAGATTTCTACTCAAGAATAAGCAAATGAGAGAAATGAGCCTAAATTAACTATGGCATTAATAACGGGAATATTAAAAAGGCACCCTGAATGCCTTTGAAGGAGAAGTGTAGATTACCAATGAATACTTTAAATTGTCAGCTTTCACCTTACCTCTCGAAAGAAAGCAGCATTCCTCTGAACATTATTGTCAGGGTGTGTTTGTAGAATATCTGGATAGAAAGTGCTGATCACATAATCAAGCATTTGAACTCTAATATCATTTCTATCAACACTGGGACCTTTACGTCCTGTAAATTCATCAGCAGATTTAAAAATTTCAAATGATCCAAACCTGTTTAAAAATAGGGATTGCCAATTACCCCCATTCATTCATAAGATATTTTGACATTTCAGTAAGATCTTTTTTCTCTGTAACTATTTTTTTTAAAAGCACATTTAAGCATAAAATGAAACTAAAGTGCTGTCTAATATAATTAATAATAAACTAATATTAATAACATCTATCTCAGGACCTTGGAAAGGACTTGATAGATGGATAAAATGTCAAATCCAGTCTAAATATCTGGCTGACTGTGTGACCAAGCATATTCATCTCTAAATCTGCAGTCATACATATATATGAAGATAGCTAAATAATAATTCAGAAATGAAACTAGTCACTGAGTTACAAAAATGTATCTTCCAGATATTAGTCTAACAAACAAAAGCTAGTCATACTAGCTTTGTGATCCCAGAAACACGAAGCTGAACATTTACTATATAGCATGACGCTATGCAAAAAAACCTCTGGACCTAATAAGAATTTATCCACATTCTGTTATAAAGAATACCACATTTAATATTACATCCAACCAGAACAATTACCTAAGAAATGTTGGTGCTATTCTTAATACAATTGTACACTTTTCTTTTTTGGGATTTCCATCATAAAATATATCTCGAATAACTTCTGAATCAGATGTTACACATGTCCCTGCTCTGGTGGTTGGTATTCCTAGATGAAACATGGCTTCACTGCAAAGGAATTCTCTTATGCTCGATCTCAAAACTTTACGACCATCTGCTTGTCTGCAAATAATGAAAATAATATGTGTAAATATAAACGTAGCACATAAGGGCCAGAAATCATCTTACATGTTAAAGAATCCTTTAAGGCTCGAATAACCAAAATGAATTTGTTACTTTAAATATTTTTCAGCTCCAGTATTTCCAATCTAACAAGCAGGACTGAATGGCTTTAATACAATCCCAGCTTGAAACAACAGTAGCGTACAACTATAAAATGATCATTTCTAACATTTTAGAAACACAACTGAAAACAGAAAATGGGAGAAAAATATGGGAGAAAAAGGAGTGAAACTTGGCAGATTAGAATCATTCTTAAAAAAATTGGTTCCCATATCACACTATTTTATAATGTAATTTGTTAACTTTGATGTCGCATCAAATTATAGGTTTATCACTAAATATGACTAAACTCAATTTGGTTAAATGATTTATTTGGTAAGCAATGACTAAATAAACCATTATGTTTTAATATTTTATTTGTACATTACCCAGAATCTCTTTTTGAGGGAAATGAGTGGTTTCTAAATTAGACAAAAGGCTAGAAACTGGGAGACCGTGAGCCAGCAGGTTAACTCTATGCCAGTCTCTCTCACTCAGCCCTAGAAAGGAGGCAATGGCCAGCCACTTCCAAAATCTTGCCAAAAAAACAGGGACTTGAAGTGTGTATGTGTGTGTGTGTTGTGTAGGGAAGGGAAGGGAAGGGAATGCATCAGAAGTGGGTTTCAGCCGGTTCTGACCAGTTCTGCAGAACCGATAGCGGAAATTTTGAGTAGTTCGGAGAACCGGTAGTAAAAATTCTGACTGGCCCCGCTCCCATCTATTCTCTGCCTCCCAAGTCCCAGCTGATTGGGAGGAAATGGGGATTTTGCAGTAACTTTCCCCTGGAGTGGGGTAGGAATGGAGATTTTACAGTATCCTTCCCCTGCATGCCACCAAGCCACACTCATAGAACTGGTAGTAAAAAATTTTGAAACCCACTACTGGAATGCATGTAAATTAAATCTTGCCGCTTTGGGAAAAGAATTCTGAAGTTTGAATGTGAAACGATCACAAACCAGTTGGGGGAATTGGGAATAAATCCAGAAGTGGATTTACCTCCATAGAGACACATCGCCATCTAAGCCCAACTTTTGCTTTGCTCAGGAATCTAAATTAAAATATCCCTGAGAGAATAATTGCTTCAGCCCTTAATCAGCTTCCATGCACCTTTTTATGCACAGTCCAGATAATTGTACCTGACCAAAGGGCCTGGCTGAGACAAGGAACCAAGTCCTATACATTGATCGTAGAGCTGGAAGATATCTCAGAGGTCATCAAGCCCAACCCACAATAGAAAGCATCCTTATTTACTGCATCATGATATGGCATGCGGTATGGCATGCTGGCTGACAGCCGGGGATAGAAAAACATTAGAGGGTAGTAAGCACAACACAAAACATTGTGGACTGTCCCCCGATATCACTAGACAAGATCTCTAGGACTCGTTGTCTTAGAAGAGTGAGGAAAATCCTTAGGGACGACTCTCACCCTGATCATGACTTCTTTACCCTCCTACCGTTGGGGAAGGAGATATAAGGCATAGCCAGCCACACGAACAGGCTGAAGAACAGTTTTTATCCATGGGCTGTCAAGACCTCCTGAATGAGAAATTAACATCATAACTATGTAGTACGATGGACTTGCAAGACTTTGGCAATGGGTAACATGTCCACACTGGTGCAATAGGACCGGGTGTTTTGTTAATATGATTTATTGAGTTAGGGATTTTCTGTCTTCACTGTGGGTTGGATTGTGATGTGTGTGTGTGTGTGTGTGTGTGTGTGGGCGCGTGAGTGATGGGTTTCAAATTTTTTTACTACCGGTTCTGTGGGTGTGGCTTGGTGGGCGTGGCAGGGGAAGGATACTGTAAAATCTCCATTCCCACCCCACCCCACTCCAGGGGAAGGTTATTGCAAAATTCCCATTTCCTCCTGATCAGCTGGGACTTGGGTGGGGCCAGTCAGAATTTTTACTACCGGTTCTCCGAACTACTCAAAATTTCTGCTAACGGTTCTCCAGAACTGGTCAGAACCCGCTGAAACCCACCTCTGGGGTGTGTGTGTGTGTGTATGTGTGTGTGTGTGTGTGTGTGTGTGTGTGCATGTGTGTGCACTGAGGAAGCTCCACCAATCTCTTTGCACCTATGTTGTGCACTGACAATAAAGATAATTTGAATTTGAATTTGAACCCCCTGCATGCTGCACGGGTCACTGCCGCTCACCAAACCCCCAGGAGCTTCTCCCATTCAGCAGCTGGCAAATTCAGCTATCCCAGGGGTCTCCAACCTTGGCAACTTTAAGGCTTGTGGACTTCAACTCCCAGAGTTCCTCAGCCAGCTTTGCTGGCTGAGGAATTCTGGGAGTTGAAGTCCACAAGTCTTAAAGTTGCCAAGGTTGGAGACCCCTGGGCTATCCTATTCCTCCTCCCCCCAAAACACACACACACCCTCGGCCCCTCTTTACCTGGAGAAAGGGGTGAGTCCGGCGCCCTTGAGCTGGATCTCCCAGCGCTCCCCTGACGGGTTCAAGACCTCCCCCAGGTACATGGCGGCGCCGTCGCCCAGCTGCCCCGCGAAGCTGCCGAACTGGTGGCCGCAGTAGCAGTGGGCGGCCGGCTCCGCTCCCGGCAGCAGCCGGTTCCCGCTGAAGCAGAGCGCGGCCTCGTCTTCCTCCTCCGGCGTCTGCGGTTCCTTCAGGCCCAACAGAGCCAGCGCCGGCGCGGAGGCGGCCACCAGCCGCGGGCACCGCACCGGCGTGGGCCGCACCCGGGAGAAGCAGGCGCCCGACACGGCCCGAGGGACGTTCTCCTCGCTCGGATCCAGCGGCACAGCCCGCAGAGCCCGGTTGTCGAACCGCAAAGCGCCGAGCCACCGCGGGGCCGGCGTGGAGGGCGAGGCGGCCGCTTCCATGCTGACAAGGCGACTGGCCGCCAACCACGACGACCCCAAGCGACCGAAGCAGCGACGTTTACAGCGCAGAGCGGCGGCCATCCATTATTTGCGCCGTCTAGGCCACCGTCTGACAGATCGCCTGTCACCCAGCTCTTAATCCCGCCCTCGGCTTCTCCAGGCGGCCTATCGCAATTTGCTCGCCGAGACGCGCCTCCGCCGTTCACCCTATCACGGCACGGGAGAGACTTAGCCAATCTGAGGACGGGATATGTTGAGAAGCGCAACATAAAAAAACGTGCCCGTCGGATCTCGATTTAACACAAGGGTCTCCAACCTTTGCTGGCTAGGGAATTCTGGGAGTTGAAGTCCTCCAGGCTTAAAGTGGCCAAGGTTGGAAACCCCTGATTTAACAGATTAACCGAGTTGGAAGGGACTTTGTAGGTCATCTAGTCCAAACCCCCCACCCACCCAAGCAGGAGACCCTACACCATTTCTGACAGATGTCAATCAAGTCTCTTTTTTTTTTATTTAATTTTGTCACAACAGTATACATAAACATTGTCATAGTAAAAAAAGAAAAACATATCATGAAATATATATATGTGTGTGTGTGTGTGTGTGTAGGTCTTTGGTTATTCGGGTTTTCTCCCGCGTAAAATTGGAAGTGTCTTGGCGACGTTTCGACGAAGTCTCATTCGTCATCTTCAGGCTTCAGCTTCGTGCTTCTGGGAGCACGAAGCTGAAGCCTGAAAATGATGAATGAGACTTCGAAACGTCGCCAAGACACTTCCAATTTTACGCGAGAAAACCCAATAACCAAAGACCTACATACAAACACCAAAAACCTCAGAATATATATATATATATATATATATATATATATATATATATATATATATATATATATATATATATATATATATATATATATATATATATATATATATATATATATATATATATATATATATATATATATATATATATATATATATATAGGATATGCATAGCTATATTAATTAGATATAATAAAGAGAACAATAGGACAGGAACGGTAGGCACTTTTGTGCTCTTATGCACGCCCCTTATTTCTCTTCTTATTTCTCTTCTTGAAAGCCTTCAGTGATGAAGCTCCCACAACTTCTGACGGCAAAGCTGTTCCATTGGTGGATTGTTCTCGCTGTCAGAAAATTTCTCCTTAATTTACCTGTCAGTTTAGGTGTTTTCCGGGTTCTCACTGCTGATTCCGGACATCAACCCGCCAGGGCTAAGCCAAGATGCCAGCAAGGCAGAGAGTCTTAAGAGCCCTGCAATAGTGGCTAACCCAGGGTTTCTCAATCTTGGCAACTTTTAAAGATATGTGGATTTCAACTCCTAGAATTCCTCAGTCAACATGCTGGGTAAAAACTATGGGGAATGTAGGGTGGCCATGCGTGCATGCGCAGGGGTGTTGGGGTGCATTGAATTATGGGCGTGGGTCCACACATGCCCCCCCCGCTCCCCCAGCTTCTGGCTCACGACTGCAAAAAGGTTAGTCATCGCTGCTCTAGACTTTTCAGTTTCAGCTCTCCTCAGCCCCATCATATTAGCATCATTGATTGTCAGCAGTGAGAAAGCATGGAATGATAGTTCAAAATATCAAAAGGCAACTAACTGCGTTCCACAAGGATCTGCAGGTGGTGTCAAATGATGAAGGCAATATTGCACTGATATTGGGTATCATGACATTGCATGCATGTAGGAAAGAGTTAGAGCTTGTTGACAATAGCGCAACACTTTTTGTTGTTTTCATAGAATTGGATTCTGTGCACGCTGCTGCTCCTTGTTTAGTTCTGCATTAGAAAAATCAATTCCCAGTGTTTCTAAACCAGCCTTTATTTTCCTACAGTAACAGTAACAATTTTCTTCTTTTTCTATCTTCCCTGAATTTTATCAGAGACACTGCTATCAAAGCAGATAAGAATTCACATTGGCTGTTATGCAAATGACTAAGAGCATCTGCAAAAGACAATCATATTTGGTGATACCTTAAGGGTGTATTGAGCTTTCCTGTTTTTGCTACAAGTTTAATCCATCTCATCTCTGAGATCTAACTAGAAACAACCTCTCACTAATTGTAATCTAAGTTATGTCTATTGCTTATTTACAATACCCATATTAGTGATTGCTAGTATAAACCAAAAATCAGCAGTTATATAAAGCCTATTCACATTTGTGATATCACCATACTATGGTGATATCACAATGGTATGGATGGTCTCAGTATTCTATTGTGTTTTACAACATTATGATTGTGACTCAATTCTGAAATATGCCTAAAGGATAATAAAAATCTCCAGAAAGTTGGTCCATTGAAAAGGGTTAATTTTCATACTGTGCTGTAAGAATTCCAGATTACTAGCAACCTTTTTCCTACAGATACCTCTATTCTAGTTAATATCAGCAAAGGAAGACACTGTTATGAGAGCCTAAGAACAACTCTCTCCAGTAATAATGCAGTTGCAGAAACATGGCATTTGTGGAAGCTACACTCTCAAATTCAGAATAGCCATTTTAATGTTTTGTGGGATGCCAAAATCATTAAAGCCAACTCTAAAAGGTGGTTTTAGGTGGAAAAAAACTTTGATTCTATGCAGACACATAGAAAATCTGTTGCTTCTAAAACTTATGTAACAGCAACTCTGTCAAAAGGGAGTATTAAGTGCTGCAACACAAAGCTGAACAACCCTGACTTGTAATGACTTAAGGTCTCACTCTCTCTTTTAGCATGTATTTGTTCCCACACAGTGAAAAACTGGGAAAATGTATTGGTTTTATATATCAGTTATTTCTTCACTCCCTTATTTTGTTACACAGTTCTTTTACATTATTTTACAATGTACAAAACCAACATTTCTATAAATTTCCTTTATGCTGGATACATAGGATATATTTAACCAATATGGAAACAGCTAGGGATGAATGAGGAATTCAAGATAAAGACTATCCACGATATCCATTCATGCATATTGAATATACATCAACAAATAGCATTTTTAAAATAAAACACATACAATTTATTGGTAAAGATGAGATACCTGCATACAGGTAATTTTTATTTATTTTTGGCAAGTGGAAATACATACAGCACAGCGTGCCTCAAGTCCATCATTAAGCATGATTAATCCATTCAAGTTAAGGCATGTGTTTGCCATGAATCTTTTTTAAAAACCTTATGTAATAATTATCCAATTACAAATACTTCAAAGTAAACATTTAATTTGCCAGATGTGGAAAACACTGCATCCTATCCAAGTTTATTATGAACTAATTCCCACTAAACTTAATGGGAGTTATTTCCCAGTAAATAGAGAACTGTGCTTGAAGATTGAAAATACTATAAACTGTTCAATGAACTAAGATGTAAATGGTAATACTCTATAGTTCCTCAGTTCAGCTAATTCCTCAAAAAGTAGAATAATTTTCACAGAATTTCCTTGTAAACATTTGATTTAACTGAAGTGTTAAAAGTGAAAGGAAACTCTAAGAATTAACATAATCACTGTACTCTGGTTTATTAAACACTGCTTGTACATGATACGTTTAAGTGGAATTTCTTTCTAGCCATGATCCAAAAGCAATATGAAGAATAGTGACACTATCTTTGCACACATATTGATTAAATCCCCCATCATTTCATGAATCAGACTCTATGCTTGTTCTGACAGGTTTATCATGAGGGGGAATATATATAGTTAAGGCTGTTTCTCCCTCCCCCCTCCCCCCAATTGTACAACTACTTGTACAACTACTTTGATTCTTGAATTCAGATCCCATATTATGGATCCATATTCTTCAACCTTGTTGGTTGGGAATGTTGGGAGTAGAAATCTCACATCTCTGATGTCTACTACTAGACTGACTACAAGTGATTGGCACAATCCCAAAAACAAATGGTTTCTAACGCAATTAACTAGCAAGATCAGGTTGTTGTTTTTGTAGATCTAATAGCAGCGCACAATGCCATTAAAAAAAAAGAAATTAAGCTGCAATTAGCAATATTTGTCCCCCTTGCTGCTAGGGAACACAGCCCATTGGACTTTGATTGGTATACTAATTGATTTCAAGAAAAGTGTCTTGAAGTCCATCTCGACCTATGATGACATTTCTCTATTACAAGACCAGCAGTAAAAAAACTAAGGCCATTGCCTCCAAGGCAAGCATTAAGCATAGACCTGACCCTTACAGCCAATGGTGCTTAAGTCCTAGTTTTTCAGTGGGACCTAAGCACATTTTTCTGTTCCAGATTATGCTAAGGAACAGAGATGAGCCCAAGAACCTTTCAAAAGCAGGTTTCCAATAGCCCTCAGTTAAAGGTTTTGATTCCCATGTTTGCTGTGCTAAATATGCAATCAGAGCACAACTGTTACAGGTAGTCCTCGTTTAGCGACCACAATTGCTAGATATGCAATCAGAGCAACTTGTTTGTTAAGGAAAGCAGTTGCTAAGTGAAACTACAACTGTGCTTATGATCTTACTGCAGCTCTTCTTTACTTTATGGTCATAAGTGCAAGAGTAAGGACCATCGTAATTACTATCACTAAATAAGACAGTCACTAAATGAGATCCACTTGTAATTTCAATTACTAATGTTCCACTTTTATCCATCTTATCCATCTTCAAAAAATGAGACGAGAAGAAATAAGGTGTTTGGGTTTTTTTGCCAATTCAACACAAGTTATAATCCTAAGCTTCTGTTTTCAGTGGGTTGAATATTACAGTTATTATGATCTATAGGGAGACAGAAATACACAATCCTAATTCTAATGGCATTTAAATATACATGACAGTTTTTTTTAAAAAAACATGATGTTAAAAAGTTCAATTAGTTGAAAAGTACCCATAATGTAATGTTAGCAAAATCCAGACAATTTAAAAACACTAATATCTGTTAAAATAACATTCCATTTAGTCTTTTAATCGGTATTTTAATTACATTCACATGGAATTGTGTAATAGCTCACATGGTATTCAAGAAATGAAGGATAAATTCTAAATAAAGAGCTGTTCCAGATTTTTTTCCCAAAAAGGAAGAATGAAAGGAATGAAAAAGTCTACAGTATAAATGTATAATTTTCTCAGTAATTTTGAAACACTGACATTCACGCCAATAGGAACTGAGAGACCTTATAAACACAGGTTTTCTAACAGAAACTGAAATAAAGAAAAAAAAAAGCAGATAGGCTGCAGCTAAACTTTTCATTTAAGGGGAGGGGCAGATTGTTATAGAGGCCTAAAAGCAAACGCATGATCCAACCAAGGTTCTGCACTCCTGAATGGGAATTGTATAAGCTGTCTGCCTTATACAATTTGAATTTTAAAGTGCTTAATTTTGGCTGGATCACGTCTGCTTAGTAATGCTAAAGGCAACTTTTAAAGCAAGTAAGGCTTTCAAAAGATAATGATTTTATCAACAATAGCCAGCATATTTGTGATATTCCAAAGTTTGTTCAGGGTTTTTTTTTTTTTGTCTTTTAAAAAAGCCACCATGTATAAAAGATTTTCAGTAAGAAGGGATCCTTCTAAAGATTGAATTGCTTGGCTCCAGGAAATATAACTCAATATTACTGATAATGAAAACACACACCATATGGGCCACTGTGCTTTCTAATTAGAACACAATTCACACAATTGTTTTTCTGTTCCTTTGACAGACAAATCAAGGGTCACATCAAACTCAGCATTTCTCCTGTGCAAGGTACAGTGATGAGAAGAACTGTATAGGTTCTTGCAAAAGTTTCATTCATTTTTAGGGTACTTGTTGGAAGTTATCAGTGGATCATATTGGGCTTATTGTATCATTTCATCATTATAAATATGCTATATACACATATTAATATAATATATGTGTACATATTCTAGGTACCTTATATTGGCATACACGTTTATGCCACACATTTTATTAGACTGATATGAAAACACTTAATTGTATAGATCGCGGCTGGTGTAGCACTTAATACCAATCCAATGCTTATGCAGTAACTCGGCATCAGAACAGAATGTGGAACAAAAACTCTCTTGCCCTGTTTTCCAGTTTCCTTGTGCATTCCATTTTGTCCCAACCAGATGAAGAGTCTCCCAAATCAATGCTGAGATTTTGCGTCTGTCAGTTTCTGAAGATACTTCTGTGCAATGGGCACAGAAAGAATAAACCGAACTGTCCTGTGTCCCATCCGATAGCAGCCGTAACCCACCAGTCCACATATTGTAGCCTTTATAACAAACTTTAGGATTTTACTGGACGTGGATGGAGGAGGCACACTAAAAGGAGACAGGGAGAAAACAAAGTTACTATCCAAACAGGTCATCAGAAAAAGTACCAATCGTTATTCACACCAAATAGTATCATTTGTTGTTGTTAGTTGAGAAGTCGTGTCCGACCCATTGTGACCCCAGGGACAACGTTCCTCCAGGCCTTCCTATCCTCTACCATCCTCTAGAGTCCATTTAAATTCATGACTACTGCAGTGACTCCATCCAGCCACCTTGTTCTCTGGCGTCCCATTCTTCTTTTGGCCTCAATCTTTCCCAGTATTAGGCTCTTTTCCAGTGAGTCCTTAGAAAATCTTTACAACATTGGACTTTCCTTTCACCACCAGATACATCCACAGCTGAGCGTCCTTTCGGCTTTGGACCAGTCACTTCATTCTTTCTGGCGCTACTAGTACTAGTCCTCCGCTCTTCCCCAGTAGCATATTGGACACCTTCCGACCTGAGGGGCTCATCTTCCAGCATCATATCTTTTTTCCTTTTTGTACTGTCCATGGGGTTTTCATGGCAAAGATACTGGAGTGGGTTGCCATTTCCTTCTCCAGTGAATCAAATTTTGTCAGAAGTCTCTGCTATGACCTGTCCGTCTTGGGTGTCCCTGCACGGCATAGCTCATAATTTCATTGAGCTATGCAAGCCCCTTCGCCACGACAAGGCAGTAATCCATGAAGGGAAATAGTATCATAGCTGCCATTAATTTCATAGGCTTTCATATACTGAATCCTCTGTGTCGGTAGTTCTCAACCTTTTCTTCACCACGGACTCCCTTTAAATACCTTTTGTGGCCACAGACCATGGCCAGGGACTCCTAGGACTTAACTCAAGATTAAATAATGACGTCTCTTCAAGCCTTTATGGACTCCCCGTGCTGAGTTCGCAGCCTCCCCCAGGGTCCACAAAGAAGTTGAGAACCACTGCCCTATGTATTGTCATTTTGGTTCAGTCAATAAGATGTACAATTATCTCAAAGCTACGTACTCACCAAACAGCTGGTAAGATTGCAGCAGAAAAGGTTATTTTGTCTGTTTTTTAAAAATATGCTGGATAGCAGCAGATAAAATGAACTTCAAACTCTTCCATGTATCTCTACTAAGAAGTTCCTTTGAGTTTAAGATACTTTGCAGCCTTACTTACTACAGGTGAAAATGATCCATGACAGATTAGACTGGGAAGAATAGTGTTCATCATCCCCCCGCTCCCCCCCACCAGCTAAATGATAAGAAACCATGCAAGCATTTGTTGAACTCCAATGTACATCCGAGTCCAATGCCAATTGGTAAGGCAAAATAAGGACAGTAGTTCAATATATGTAGCTTATTTGCAATGGTTTGATTTCTGATGCCATTTTCAGCCTTAGAGTGTTCTTCAAGTTTAAAGGGACAGTAAGTATACTTTCAGTTGAATTTTATTAAGGATTTTTTCCATTTTTTTCCTGCAATTGTGGATAGAGGAAAAGAGAGAAACCACAGCTGTCTGAAGCTCAGATGGCAACAATTACACATTCTCTTTGTTGTTCACCTTAATGGCAGCTTGTGGAAGCCTTCGGCCTAGAATGACACTCATCTCACTCCCATTGGTTGCAATGGGGAGAAATTAATCCATTACAATGCCAAGACTGACACAGATCATTAAAGGTATTTCAAAGCTTCAGTGGGTGCAGAATGCAGTGGCGCTTATTTGTGCTCTTAGGAGGGTCATATTCCACCTCTGCTCTGCAGCTGGTTCCCAGTTGCAAGGTGTTGGTTTTAACCTTTAAATCCCTGCATGGCATGTAGGCGGGGGGCATTTGAGGGACTGTTTCTCCTCAATTATATCAGCCTGGCCCATTAGATCTGGAAAAGGGAGGATGCTACAGAGACCATCTGCCAGGGATCAACATATGGTCCCAAGAGGTAAACTTTGTCTGCTGTGTCATCCACCTTATTGAACATTACCTCCACCCAACTGTATGTTAGGTTAAGCTCTTTAGTGTTCCAGAAGTCCATAAAGAGCTGGTTATGTATTATAGATGTTATGTCTGCCTTTTATGCAGCTTTATTCCTCTCTAGCATTCATCTCCATTGTTCTGTGATGCATTTTTTCTGCCACTCTAGGAGTATAGCGTTTTAACTGCATTTCACTACTTGGAAACCTAATGTTTAGTTTTAATTTTCTCCATTTTAAAATCCTGAATTGATTGGGATCATTACTCAGAACCATGACATCTGATTTTTCTATTTTTAAAAGTATGCTTTTATATACGGTATGTATGCTTTTTTACTGACTATTGTATGCCAGCCAGAGTCACTTCTCGTGAGATGGGCGGCTATATGGATTTGATTAATAAATAAAGAGATCTGCAAATCTACAAGCATGGGCCCTTCTAACAAATTCAGAGAATCCTTCTCGGGAATTCTGGGACCTCAGCTTAACTTTTCACTAAATGATTGAATTGGCTTCTGATTTAGTCATATTATGTATAGACCAGTCAACATCAGTGGGCCCCCCAAGTTAAATTTCCACTCAATTCAATTAAACGACCACAATTGAACCCAAAATTTCCATTCCTAAGCAAGACAGTTGTTAAATGTGTTTTGTCTTATTTTATGACCTTCCTTGCCACAGTTGTTAAATAAATCACTGCGGTTGTTAAGTTAGTAACATGGTTTTTTTAAAATAAATCTGGCTCCCCTGTTAACGTTGCTTGTCAGAAGTTTGCAAAAAGTGATCACATGACCCTGGGTCACTGCCACCGTCATAAATACATGCCATTGGCTAAGCACCTGAATTTTGGTCATGTGACCACAGGGGTGCTACAACAGTCATAAGTGTGAAAAATGTTCATAAATCACTTTTTTCAATCCTGTTATAACTTTGAACAGTCACTAAACGAATGATTGTAAGTCAAGGACTATTTGTACCATAATTTATGTCTCAATATCTACAGGTCACATATATTTTTGTCAGCGAAGAGCTCTTCTGTTTCGAGATCTCATTCCTACTGCTGTTTTCACCATTTGTTTCATGTAGGAAATTGTTTAATAGGCAGTGTAACAAATACTGGTTTTTGAGATATATCCTATCTAATCAAAGCCATTTTAGCAAAAGATAGTGTGATAACTACACCTGTAATATTATAGTTTGAACCTATACTTATTCATCTGCTTTTTTGTTTTTATTCTTGCCTCAAAGTAACCGCAGCCATTGTAACTTATAAGAAAAATAACTAAACCTACCCGAGAGAGAATTACCTCATTATTTCCTGAATATTCAAATCGGTGTTCCAGTTCTTTTCAATCCCGGGTACATGACCCATGCCGACCACCCCAACTACAACAGAAGGGACGCATCTTCTAGGTTCAGCTAAGATGGAGAGCAAAAGAAACAATAATTGGCAATATCAATGTTAAATAATGTACAGTATTGTTTTAGGGATTCAAACAAATGCATTGTTTAGCACAAGTCAATAGGACCAGCAGCAAAGTATCTTGGGAGTTGTAGTTGAGCAACAGGAGAGCCAGAGGACTTCCATCCTTAATTTACAGAGAATGAAAGCAAGTCTCCCTGATACCAGTTTTGAAGGACAGATCATCAGCCTGCAAAGCACAAGCTGTAGCATTTAGCTTCTATTCTTTTCCTCCGTCTATGATAAGCATTTCAAAATAGAAGAAGGAAAAAAGAAGGGGAAGAAGTTATGGAGGAATATGGCTGTCACCTATGAATGCATCTGATTATGATCTTGCTTGAAGAAGTAAGCAATAACTGGGTAGTAAATTTTTGGATCACTGGATTAATTTACTGTCCTAAGTCCCGAGTCACGGTTTGTTCAACCAAGGTGTCTAAGCTAGATATATAAAACATTAAGCTCAAACTTGATATGGGTTGATTCATTAGACTAAGCTAGAATGTCAACTGATTATTTGTATTTAGTGCAATATATGAATCCAACCACTGTAAACAATGGTTCATGACTTAGCAATGGTTCATGACTTAGCAATGTATGGTTTGAAAATCATAGTTTAGCATGATACACAAAACTACTCATTGACACATCCATGAAAAGAGATGCAGCTTTGGGGTTCCTAGATCATATATAGACATCGGCATGCTCTCTGAGTTGCTTCCGATCTGACTGTCCAATTATGATCCTTAATGTGATAAAAGTTATTAAATACGTGAATAATCACATAATGATTTTAAATTTAAAAACTTAAGCTTATTGCTTTTTGGCCTTTTTGGCTTAGATCAAGAATGTAAACGTAAGTTGCATATTGATTTAATCAACTCTGACAATCTTGACAAAGACCAAAATTGCTAGCTAAGGACATTTTTAAGGCACTCCATAATTTAACCTCTGCTTAAGCTGATTCAACGGTTATCTATGCAGATTGGTTAGCTTTCTTGAGAAACAACACAGCATAAGAGCTGCTGCCCCTGTATAATGTATATAATATATATTTTGGGCTCATGCACTTCAGCATACCTTCAGAAGCACGAGGTAGTTCTGTCCTTTTTGCAGCTTGTTTCAGCATGTAGGTCAAATAAATATCTCTTTCTGAAACAATTGTTCGGTGAAGATCTGGAAATTCTCCAATCATTTCTGCCATCATTTGCTCTAGTAAATCCTTTTGTTTGCATTTCTCCACATCATCTTTACTGAAACAAAAATGTCTCAATGTCTTCATTATGTTCTCAGAGGGGGAAAAAAAGAGACTGGAAACTAAAACAGTAACAATGAAATGATAGCTAATTGAGAAATTAATGACAAGTGTACAAGTAGGAATCAATCACACATTAGAACAGGTAGAGATGATGTATTAATAATCTTACTTTTTTAAAGGGTTACTGCTACATTGCAAATTCACTTTCCTTAGACAATAGAAGATATTCATTTAATAAGTAATAATTAACCATCTGGAATGGAACACAATGAAAGTGTTTTCCCTTTACTACAAAGCAGTTTTGAAAAAAAAATAACCCTGCAAAACTAATGTCAAAAAGAAATGAGTAAGCTGCTTTGGATGTTACCTAAAAAGAGACTTCGGGGGGGGGGGGAATCTATGGATTATGATGGAACTTATATCAAATGAAAAATTTATGTTTGAGGTCAGAAATATGACATTTTTGTTTATTAATCATTAAAAATAATTTCAGGTACAAACCTTAAATACCTTGACAAAACAGGTTTCTACAATGTTTTATATACACACATACATAATTTTGATATTAAACATATTTAATATAAAATATATTAAATCTAAAAGTATCAAAATCATACTATTTTGCACCAATAACTGTTTTCTCACTGATGCAACTAAGCTATTTATTTTTTTGGAAAAGAGGAGTTTAGGGTTCATTTCCTATTAATGACAAAATACTGTTTTATAAAATATTGGGGGAAAGGTGTGGTGTTCTGTATTATAACATACAGGGAAAAAGATCTGGTGTTCTAACTATAGTTAGTACAATATCAACTTGAATCCCCAAATATTCCAACTGTACGCTTTTTTAAAGGATTCATCATCTACCACAGGATGTAAAAGATAATGAATGACTTCTATAACACTCAATTCAAGAAAAATTGTAAACTGCCCAGTCACTTATGTGAAATGGATGGTGTAGAAATTTGATAGATAGATCATATTTATTAGCAGTTGGATTTATATACCACTCCACAGTGCTTTAAAGCAGGGGTCTCCAACCGTGGCAACTTTAAGACTTGTGGACTTCAACTCCCAGAATACCTCAACCAGTAAAGCTGAGGAATTCTGGGAATTGAAGTCCACAAGTCTTAAAGTTGCCAAGGTTGGAGACTCCTGCTTTAAAGCATTCTGAGTGGTTTACAAATCTGAGCATATTTCCCTCAACAATCTGGCTTCCTCATTGACTGTGCTTGTTAGAAGGTGGCAAAAGGTGATCACATGACCCCCAGACGTTGCAACTGTCATAAATATGAACCAGTTGTCAGCCGTCCAAATTTTAAGCAAGTGACCATGGGCATGCAGAAACTGCTGTAAGTATGAAAAATGATCATAAGTCACTTTTGCTGTAACTTTGGAATGGTCATAAAGGACTGCGGGACTCCTTGTAGTAATTAAGGGGTAATGCAATAACCAGATGATGAAAGAAACATTGAATGTTTTGTCATTTGTTTTTGAAGGTTTGCTCTTGCAAGATTCCTCCCCTTTCAACTAGTGTCCAATACAATCTGGGCATCATAAAGGTAGAAAAATGTTCTTTAACTGTGATGGTAGTAATATAACCTAAATTTATGTAATATCTTCCTGCAAGGGAAACAACCCTTTGAATAACCATTGTGTCAGGGTTGAAATTAAATTTTTTTGCTACCTACTCTGTGGATGTGGCTTGGTGGGTGGGTGTGTCCTGTGACTGATTGGGCGTAGCCAACTCAATGTTACTCACAGCCATGCCCACTCAGTCACAACCCCCCCACCAAGCCACGCCCACAGAACCCAGTAGGGAAAAAAAATTATTTTCCCTTTCCCTCACCACCTGTTCTCCCTTCACCTAGGCCCCGGAGCTGCCACCTGCCTTAACGGGGTCTGAGACTGTACCATTCCCCAACTCCGGCCTTTCTCCAGAGCTGCCGCCCAATCACCACCCGCTCGCTGCCTGCTCACCCTTTGCCTTTGGTCAGGGGCCGGGGCCCAGGGACGCCCCATTCCCTGAGGCCCCGGAGTCGCCCCCTGCTCACCGCTTCCTCAACTGGGTCGGGGAATGCACCATTCCCCGACACCAGCCTTGTTTCATTAGGTGCCACCATCTAATGTATTTTATAAGATCTTTTGAGTAACTAAGCTAAAACTTCCCATACTCTCCCGATCCGGTCCGATCCGGTAGCATTTCACCCCTGCATTGCATGTATTCTTTGCATCAGTGGGAATCTGGCTCAGGAGCAAGTTAGACCAGAACTGTTGGCAACAACATAGTTGTAAACAAACTTAGTAGGCATTTCTATTGCCAAGAACGGGCAACAGAAAATTAATAAAACAGCTGTTACCTTACTATGCTCACAGAGTGAGTGGGAGGTGTGGATGACTAAAAGTACACAAAGCACATTCTAATTATAAGATGTCATTTCTTTCGAGAGATTTTCAGCCTTGCTTGGCTGTTACGTTTATGTCGCATATGCTACAAGAGAAGACTTGGTACAGCTGAGATACCAAGAAGGAGGCCACTAGGCACAACTCCTTAGTCATTAGACTTTATTTCACATTATTCCCATATCAGCACAGCCAAGATAGTATCCAAATGGGCCTGGTTTGCTGTTTATGCTAAGTGTGGACAGAAGAATTTCATTACCATCTGATTCAGCGTTACAAAGCCACGGTAAGAAACAAGATGAAATTTTTGGATGACAGAGCAGTAACAGGAAAAAAAAAAAGATGTGCCATGAGTTAAATACTGCAATTTAGGGAATTGCATCAGATGTCAGCCCACAAACAGGCAAGGGTGCCCCTCTCATCCTTTTGACTTTGCTGCAGAGGCTACTCATTCAGCATACCTCTTACTTTGCCTCCCCCCAAAGCAGTTTTTAAGACTCCTCTGGAGCATCGTGTCAAATCTTACCTCAACTCTGTTTCCAGATTAAAACATTTGATTCTGGTTGCTTTACTTTAAGAGCAATAAGGAGAAATTGCTCAATAAGAGCATGAATGGTGCTTAGCCTTTTTTATTCCCTCATTTAACACCATTTTTTAACATTGCTGATACTGTCCAAAGGTAATTAAAATGATTGTATAGGCATTATCGGTTAAAAGTCACCAGCCTTAATCCTTAACTCCGCTCATTCTCATCCTTGGGACAGATCGATATAGTTCAGATTTAAATTAGCCCAATGCGCTTATTCAACTAAACCGACAAAAGCAGATATAAAAAATTTGGGAGATATTTTCATCCATAAACTACAGCTCCTTCCATGTTCTTCTAAAAAGGAATTCACTGAAATTAAATTATTCATTAGGTGCCACCATCTAATATATTTTATAAGATCTTTTGAGCAACTAAGCTAAAACCTACCATTTTTTCTACTCTGCCTGCACAGGAGGGCTCTCTGGAAGCCCTGGAGAACACCGGTTTACATAAAATCTCATTCATCTCAGGTACACTGTAGACTTTTTCCTCCATTCCGTGCGCAATGCCAGCAAAAAAAATAGGGATTTGTTTGGGGCTCAGTATTTATGTGTAACCATTTACCAACTGATGCTTATGAACTAGATCAAACAGCCTAGATAACACTCTCGCACAAGCAGCTAATAAGACTTAAATTATAAAAACAGAGTAAAAAAAGTAAAAGCAAATCTATTTTTAAAAGCATTAGAAGTCCATGAGGGACGCTTTGTCCACAGGGAAGTAAGAGCTCCATCTAAGTCAGAGGTCTCCAACCATGGCAACTTGAAGACTTGTGGACTTCAACTCCCAGAATTCCTCAGCAAAGCTGGCTGAGGAACTCTGGGAGTTGAAGTCCACAAGTCTTAAAGTTGCCAAGGTTGGAGACCCCTGATCTAAATGATATGGTAGTTGTCATTCTGAAAATATTTGAAGGCTAACGATTTTTCTGAGACTCTGATTTTAGTTTAACTTCTATGTATTGCATTCCCCTTTCGAGTTCAATCTACCCTTTTAATTTCAAGGAGCTACATAAAATGAATAAAATAAAACTGTTCTAAATCTGAAATTTTGGCTGAAATTCTTGCTTTCTCAAATACGTTTTATATAATTAGATCACACAAATTGGCTATTTGTGCCTTTTACTGCAGAATATTTTGAAATGCTTAAATAATATTGTACTGCTTTGATTTACATTTTAAATGCAGATTTTTTTTTCCGGGAAGTAAAGACAAGAAAGGCAACTTTTTAATCTCTGCAAATGATCTCCACGATTAGTTAAAAGATAATTCAGGCATACAGTAGCTTCTATTCGTCTAGCAGCATTCCACTACTTCAACTTTCCTTAAGATTGTGGTAGAATACCATGTTTCCCAGAAAATAAGACCCTGTCTTATATTTTTTTAAACCCCGAAATAAGCACTTGGCCTTATTTTCAGGGAGGTCTAATTATTTTGGGGCATGTGGAGCAAGATGGGGCTCCTCTTGCCGTCTTACCCAATTTCCAGCTCTGCGTTTAAATATTTTCAGGGAGGGCTTATTTTTGGTGGGAGGCTTATTTTAGTGCATGCGCTCAAAAGTCTAATTTTCGACTTTCCTCAAAGTCTTATTTTCGGGGAAACAGGGTAGTAATCCACAGACAGTTTCTCTCTAAAAAAACATTTTCTCTGAATGCAACATTCTGTCACATGCTTATTTCTTAATAATGCTGTCATCCACCATAGCAATTCTTTATTTATGTTCCGAAGTTCTGCTTACTGGGTGAACTTTGCTATTCATGTGGGAATAAATATTTTGTATATGTCCTTTTCAATGCGGTGAAACAATTCTACCCTCGGAAATGTTATATTTTTCCTGTGAGTTGCTATATAAATACTGTTTTCTAAGCTACAGATTTATATCCTACTCGGGAGCTATTTAGCAAACCTTAGCCTGCCTGCCTCAATGCTTGCTCTGATTTTGCTACAGAACTAGCACTAAAGACATGTTATCTTCATCCACTTTTTCAATGCATTTACAAAGGTTTGCACAAGCCATCTAGTACCCTTTGAGAACAATACAATATGTTCGCTAATCATCACACTTATGCCTACCTGATTGGATCAGACAGGAAACAGAGGCCCCAAGCAAGCTTTATTTTTTGCCAGACAGAAAGTGCAGCAATGGCTCTCTTGAATGTGACTGGAATAGGTCTATCTCCAAGATGAAACTTGCAGAAAGGCACTTTACTCGCCTAGAACAGGAGTCAGATTAGCGCTGCATAAGTTTCTAACAGCAAGGATACACAATAATACTGTCATCAATGTCTTTGTTCATGTTTATCTTCGTTTATCAGTAAAGACAAGCTGCCCATTGGAAGATACGGTCATGGTTCAATAACAACAACAACAACAATATTAATAATGGTTGTACTTTTGGTTCTACTGAATACCCAAGCCAACCACAACCCAAGTTCAAGAGAAAGCTTTTGATATATGAGGCTTCCTGGCAGTAAAATAACAACCAGATTTTATGTGGTATAAATTGAAAAGAAGCAACTGGAGGTTTAAGGCCCAGGGCAAATGAAAAGACTGAATGGGTATTGTGGGGAATGGGGAATGGGGGGGGAGGATTGTTGCAATTAAAAACTGCTTTTTGCAAGTAAAATCATTTCTGACGTTCCAAATTGCTGACATGTTTTAGATTTGAGTCAGCAGAAGGCGAGTAAAAAAAATGCACATATATTTTGTTTTTATACTATACAGACCGAAGGAGCAGCTAGACTGGGAACTTAAATATATACACCGGGAGGATTCATTTCATCAATCAAACAACTAGAGAACACTTTTTGGATTCTGGATGCCAATATTATACCTGAGAATTTAGTAAGCCAACACCACTGTTCAAATTAAATTGAACGTTGGCTATATTTGTCTCTTTCATTTTAGTTATAATCCATCAGATAGGCTCAAGGGTTCAATTTTCACCAACATTTTAGACCAATTCCCATTAAGCTTAAATGTTCGAGAAAGGTTTAATCATCAAATACCCAGAAGTAATATTGGCAGGAAGAGAAACATGTCTTCAGAGCAAACAAGAGCCCAGCTGTGGTCTAACAACAGTGCTTCTCAATCTTAGCAACTTTAAGATGGATAGATAGTTATAGACTTACAACCATTTGTTTAATGACGGTTCAAAGTTATGAAAGAAATAACCTATGATCCATCCTCAGAGTTATGACCATGACACCATCTACATGGTCATGTGATTGATGTTAGGGAGCTTGTAACTGGCTCACATTTACACTGGGGTTGTGATTGTGACTTGTGACTTTCCAAGTTGGCTTCGGACAAGCAAAATCAATTGGGAAAGCTTAATTCATTTAATGACTGCGTGATTCATTTAACAACTGCATAATTTGTTTAATAGCTGAGTGCTTTGCTTAATGACTGTGTTAAAAATGGTGATAAAATCAGGTCCACATGATGACTCACTTTGTTACCCCATCAATTTATGATGGAAGTTCCAATTCTGGTTGTAAATCAAGGACTACCTATAGGGATTTCAATTCCCAGAATTCCCCAGAAAAGCACCATTGCTAGAGGTGGGACTTTGCCAACATTGAAATACTTTTGAGCACCGCAGTTATATGCTAATAAATGCCAGAATTTCTCATCTTATGACCACAATTGAGCCCAAAATTTCTAATGCTAAATGAAACATTTGTTAAGTGAGTTTTGCCCCACTTTATGATTTTTCTTGCCACAGTTGTTAAGTGAATCACTGCAGTTGTTAAGTTAGTAACACGGTTTATTTATTCATTTATTTATTTGATTTGATTTTTATACCGCCCTTCTCCCGAAGGACTCAGGGCGGTGTACAGGCATAATAAAACCGACAATACAATATACAAGTTTAAAATACGATTTAAAAAACTTATTTTAAATTAGCCCAGTGATTAAAATTTACCATACTAAAAAACCCCGTTTAAAATTAATAAATTTAACATTAAAATCCCAATTTAAGCCAGCCCCGCGCGGATAAAAAGATGAGTCTTGAGTTCGCGACGAAATGTCCGAAGGTCAGGTATTTGGCGTAAACCCGGGGGAAGCTCGTTCCAGAGTGTGGGAGCCCCACAGAAGGCCCTTCCTGGGGCCGCCAGCCAGCATTGTTTGGCGGACGGCACCCTGAGAAGTCCCTCTCTATGGGAGCGTACGGGTCGGTGGGAGGCGTGTGGTAACAGCAGGCGGTCCCGTAAGTACCCAGGTCCTAAGCCATGGAGCGATTTAAAGGTCATAACCAACACCTTAAAGTGCACCCGGAAGGCCACAGGCAGCCAGTGCAGTCTGCGCAGGAGGCGGTGTTACATGGGAGCTACGCGTAGCTCCTCTATAACCAGCGCAGCTGCATTCTGGACTAACTGAAGCCTCCGGCGCACTTCAAGGGAGCCCCATGTGAGAGCATTACAGTAATCCAAGCGAGAGGTAGCAGGCGCATGAGTGACTGTGCATAAGGCATCCCGATCAAGGAAGGCGCAACTGCGAACCAGGCGAACGTGGTGGAAGGCCCTCCTGGAGACGGCCGTCAAATGGTCTTCAAACGACAGCCGATCATCCAGGAGGACACCTAAGTTGCGCACCCTATCCTTTGGGGCCAGTAACTCGCCTCCAACAGCCAGCCGCGGCTGCAGCTGACTGAATTGGGGTGCCGGCATCCACAGCCACTCCGTCTTGGAGGGATTAAGCTTGAGCCTGTTTCTCCCCATCCAGACCCGTACAGCTTCCAAACACCGGGACAGCACTTCAACAACTTCATTGGGGTGGCCCGGGGTGGAAAAGTACAGCTGGGTGTCGTCAGCGTACTGCTGGTATCTCACCCCGAAACCACTGATGATCTCACCCAACGGCTTCATGTAGATGTTGAACAGCAGGGGCGAGAGAATCGTTGTTAAGTGAATCTGGCTTCCCCATTGATTTTACTTGTCAGAAAGTCACAAAAGGTGATTACACGACCCTGGGACATTGCAACTGTCATAAATATGAGTCATTTGCCAAGCGTCTGAATTTTGATCTCGTGACCACAAGAATTCTGCAATGGTCAGAAGTGTGAAAAACAGTCATAAGTCACTTTTTTCACAGCTGTTGTAACTTTGAATGGACGCTAAATGAACTGTTGTAAGTCGAGGACTACTTGTATTTTGAAATCTCTTTCAAATTTCGCTATGCACCAAAACAATCCTTATAGATCCTTGATATTAGCACTGAGATTGAAACCTACAATAGAGAAGCACAGACTTCAATGGAGGTCTAGAACAACTCGCCATGGGACTATTCAACGCTGTATTAATCATTTCATTTACATACTTATTATTGATGACCATGTTTTTGTTGAAATTATTGCAATTCTTATATTTCTGGATTGACTTTATTTTATTATTATTGGTTATAGTTTGGTTGAAATTAACTTTTGTATTTGTTGAATTGTCCTGCGGTGAATTGTTCCACGGTGAGTTGGACGCAGTGAGTTATCCCATTCTGTTCAATGGATATTTTTAAAGTTGTTTATTTTTTAAAGAATTTTTTCCCCTTTTTAAACAGTAGAAATTGGCCCAGGAGAATCTGATGAAACGAATGAATATCTCCATTTTTTTTAGCTGCTAGTCTTTTGCAATTCATAGTATTCCCTCAGGGGAAAAAAAGTATTGTTATTTTTATTTTAAACTCACCTCTTTGAAAGCTTCCCTGAATTCACCTCCGGGAGCCATTCCTAATTGTTCCGTGATATGTGCAGACACCTTCAGTAGCAGCATTTGCATCAATCCAGACATGAGCCCATTCTGACATGAGGGAGGAAGAGACATCATTAAAATGAATGTGTTTATCTTGAATTGAATAGAAGACAAATATAATTCAATTAACAGTCTTGTGAAAGCAGAAAAATAGCTATTCTACTATTTGGAGCTGGCTTACTAAATCTGCACTACTATTAATCTTTTCATCATTCCCATCACCCATCTCCTTCCACTTATGACTGTATGACTGTAACTTAGTTGCTTGTATCATTATGATTTATATTGATATTGATTGGTTTCTGATTGCTTATTGGTACCCTATGACTATCATTAAGTGTTGTACCTTAGAATTCTTGACGATCTTTTCTTTTATGTACACCGAGAGCATATGCACCAAGACAAATTCCTTGTGGGTCCAATCACACTTGGCCAATAAAAAATTCTATTCTATTCTACCAAATTTCCTACAAACATATAAAGTGTGCGTACAAACACATACACACACATATACACACAGAGAGTGCCATTGTGGTGGTAATGATGATGAGTGAGGAGCACAGTGACAAGTTCTAGTCCTACCTTAGGCATAGAAGTTGGCTCTTTCAGCCCTTAACAGAGAAGTCAAAAACCATCTATCTACCAGCCAGCACTAGGCTAAAATGAAAGCTTATGTTTTTTATTTGATTTCTATAGCTGCCCATCTCATCAAGTGGCTCTGGGCAGCAGCCATCATAAAACATAAAAATAGTTAAAAACAATTAAAACAGCACAAAATAAATACAAACGGTATCAAGAAAACGGTTACTGTACATGGCAATACAAGCAGGAAATGGGCCCCTTAACACAGGGGTCCTCAGCCCCTAGTCTGTGAACCGGCACCGGTCCGTGGCAGCCGGAAACACAGCTGCGCAAACAAGCAAAGCCCCATCCATGGGATGCAGGCAGCACGGAAAAGCACACCACAGAAAAACGTCTGAAAAGTCCACAGAAAAACGTCTCCAGGGAACTGGTCCCTGGTGCCCAAAAATGAGCATGTCCACCCCTAATGTAATGTGTGCGCAACTCCCCCATGCGCCCTGCCCCCGCAACCCCCTCATGCACACCCCACCCCATGCAGTTGCGGGCAACCCGCACGCGTGCACCCCACCCATGCACACATCTCCTGCATGCCCCCTGCCCCCCACGCATGCACGGCAGAAACCCGAAAACCAGCTGGCCGGCGGGAGGCGCGCATGCATGTGTGGTGAAGTTGAGCTGGGGTGACGGCTCACGTGCCCGCAGAGAGGGCTCTGCGTGCCACCTGTGGCACGCGTGCCATAGGTTCACCATCACGGGCCTAGGCAACCAAATATTCAAGTCTTGCAAAAGGCCAGCAGGATCGGGGTCGTCCTGATATCTGAAGGGAGAATATTCCAGAGGAGAGGGGCTATGGCAGAGAACGCAAGTCTCCAGGTTCTTACTACCTGACATTCCTTTGCTAACAGGACCTGTAACATGCCCAACCTACCTGACTAAATTGGACAGGTAGGAACAACCAGGAAGAGACAGTCCCTAAGGTAACATGGCCCCAAGCCATGAGGGCTTTCAAAGTGTCTAGACTATCCACGCCATGTGAGGTCATAATTTCTTCAGCTAAAAAGAACGACCATGAGTGGGGGGAAAAGCAGTGGGGGCAGTAGCAACTTCTAACTTCTCGCCAGCTTCCCCATTGACTTTGCTTGTGGAACTCAGGCAGAAACCTTCCTTCCTTCCCCTTCCCTTCCCCTTCACAGCAGGCAGGGGTTGAGAGACAGGCTGAGTAACTGTCACCAAACATTGAAACTGAAGATTATGACCGCAGCAACAGTGCAGCATCAGCCTGTAGTACTGAAACAATTTCCCCAAATTTCATTTCCTTGGAAGTCCCGAGTCATGGATTTTGGACACATTCTAGAAATTAGCCCGTTTGAGGTATCTTGATTAAAAAGTTGTTGCCCTATGACGTATCATTTTACCCAGTTAAAGCAGTGGTGGGTTTCAAATTTTTTAACTACCAGTTCTGTGGGTGTGGCTTGGTGGGTGTGGCATAGCTTGGTTGGCATGGCAGGGGAAGTTTATTGCAAAATCCCCATTTCCTCCCAATCAGCTGGGACTAGGGAGGCAGAGAATAGATGGGGCCAGTCAGAATTTTTACTACCAGTTCTCCGAACAACTCAAAATTTTTGCTACCTGTTCTCCAGAACTGGTCAGAACCTGCTGAAACTCACCTCTGAGTTAAAAGTTATAACAATGAGAATGTTGATAATATATAGATAACAGTACTCTAAATTGCATCTGGAAACACACTGGTAACCATTGCAGTTCAGAAAGCAATTGTCTTACAATGTGTCAAATATCCAACATCCTTCACTTCCTGTGAAGCTTCCCCATGTAGAACACATTGCAGTAGTCAATACAAGAGCTAACGAGATCATGAATAACTATGAACAAAGCTTCACAATATAAGAAAACCTCAACTGGCACATCACTCTAACGCAGGGGTCTCCAACCTTGGCAACTTTAAGCCTGGCGGACTTCAACTCCCAGAATCCCCCAGCCAGCTCTGCTGTACAAGTCCTGTACAAGTCCTCCTGTACATGATCCATAACATTCAGTGAAGAGGCCTGCAACCTTCACTGATTCAGACTAATGATAATTATATAGCTATAATCTAAAGGTTACTAAAATTCTTTAGTCATGTTAGAGAAATCAAAACGGAAGAAAATATTACTAAAATTATCTAACTCGTTCTAGCATAACAATGTTTATTGTTTCAACCTTCTTGTCAGGGCACAGTAAAAATAATTCCCTAAATAAATCAGCAATTGAATGGTCCAACACAACATCCACCTTATTTTCTTGCTACTTAAAACAAAAAAGGTTCGTTCATTTTTTAAAATTGCTGATTTTCTACTTTAACAACAATTACGTAGCATTCTGCTCCTTTGCTAATAACGGTAGACAGAATTTCTAAATGTCATTGATGCGTGTTGCTGTTGTTGTTATTGTATTGCTGTTGTTGTCTTCAATTCGATTCACAATCTGGGACTGATAAAAATGTAACAGTTCAAGTTGTTGTTGTTGTTATTGTTATTAGCATATGGCAGTGTTGGTGAATCTTTTCTGCACCGTGTGTGCATGCCAGAAACCGGAAAAGCAGCCTCCCGGTGCGCATGCATGCACTGGGAAGATGATCTTCCAGTTTCTGGCATTTGCATGTGCCCCAGCAAGCTAGTCTTCATGTGCACAGGTGTGCCAGAAACCGAAAGACCAGGTGGCCAGTGTGCATGCGCATGTCAGAAACCAGATCATCTTCCTGGCGCATGCATGCGCACCAGGCGGCTGCTCTTCCATGAAGACTACCTGGCTGGCGTGCGGGAACCTGGAAGAGCAATGGGTGATGGCTCACGTGCCCAGAGAGATGGCTCTGCGTGCCACTTCTGGCACACGTGCCACAGATGATCACAATGCAATTGCAGAGTAGTAGTTTGGCTTGCCAAGATACCAGCCCTGTTGTAGGACACGCTTCTGCACTTCCCAAGGTGCTCCACAGGAGAGCAAGCTGGCTTCACACCAGAGAGAAAGATGAGTAGCCCTTCCTGCAGTGTCACCCAAGGCCCCCTCCCTTTCCGGAGCTGCCTCACAAACGGGCACTGTAAATTGGAAGGTTCAGACCTGTCATCCGACTGACTGCACAGAGCACCAATTCGTCTCCCCACCGAAGTGGTACTTATCTATCTACTTGTATAGGAAATGCTTTCAAATTGTTAGGTGAACAGACACTGAAGCAAGTGACAGGAGCTTACCCTGCCACGCAGTGCTAGGGCTTGAAATGCCAGAACTGAGACCACCTGTAGAGTCATTAAATCACCAAACCACTGCACCTCCCATTGCTGCATGTTAGTATACATACACAAAGACTGAACAAAGTTCTACATTGCCAGTTTGTATGAACTAAAATATTCAGAGAACAGCACTGTAGACCATACTAACACGTCAAACAGTTTCCCCTAAAATCATTTCATTGTTATATATTTTATCAGGTTATTTTTTAACTAGAGTTCTTTATTGACAGAAAAACTCTACCCGGCTCCCAAAAAAGAAAAAAAGGATTACATTTTTTTGTTTCCAAATGTAGATTAGAACAGGGGTCTCCAACCTTGGCAACTTTAAGATTTGTGGACTTCAACTCCCAGAATTTGGCTGGCTAAGGAAATTGAACTCTGGGAGTTGAAGTCCACAAGTCTTAAAGTTGCCACGGTTGGATACCCCTGGTATAGACAGCTTTTGTTGGATTAGAAAATCATTCGGCTTTAGGTACATCATGTTGTAGGCATTGTTGTAACTTCTACATGTTGCAATATTTGCAACATGTAACAGGAAACAGAAACTATTTCTTTAGGGTGAGTCACAGGTTACTTGATCACCCATTCTCTGCCCATACTCAATAAGGAACAAATAGAAATGTTCAGAATGTGAAGTCCAGTCTGCCAAGGATATCGAAAACTTATTACATGTCTTGGTTCTCTATCTGCACATTGTTTCACCAAATAATCCCATTTCAAAATGTTGATTTATTAGATTGTCCTGCCAAAAAGATTTGACACAACTGAAATTTTCATTTTTTAAAATCTTCTAGAATTGCATTTGGGGCTTTCTCCCTCAAATTATTTTGAGCCATGGTGGCGCAGTGGTTAGAATGCAGTACTGGAGACTACTTCTGCTGACTGACTGCAATTTGGCAGTTCAAATCTCACCAGGCTCAAGGTTGACTCAGCCTTCCATCCTTCTGAGGTCAGTAAAATGTGGACCCAGATTGTTGGGGGCAATATGCTAACTATGTAAACCACTTAGAGAGGGCTGTAAAGCACTGTGAAGTGCTTTACAAGTCTAAGTGCTATTGCTACTTATGTTATGTATTTTAAGGCTATGTGAACTGTTAAGAGTCAAAGGTGCTTCAGAGGGTTTGAGGGTACAAGCATAGCTTCTGTGTGCAACTCCTTTAAAGCAGCAGCATTTTTCTCCCAGGATCAAATGGCTGCTGAGCAATTCTGGAGGAGCCTTGTTTATACGTACCCCTGCATACTCCGGAGAGCATTTCCTTCTCCACCATTAGAAACTGGTCTTTCCTCTTCTCTCTGTTCCTTGTTTTACTTCCAACCTACATGCAACAGCTCACTTCAACTTTAAACAATAAAAACGGACGCAATGTCCAGAGCGTGGCTGAACAGAGGAAAAGGGACCAAATCACATTAGCCCTTCACACAACACTGCAATTCACCTCCATACACCTTCTAAAAAGCGGTGAACAAGAAGTGATCGTTAGATGATAGCTCTTGGGTTAATCCCAGACTTACGGTTAGAAACAGCTAGGTCAGGGGTACCCAACCTTGGCAACTTTAAGATCTGTGGACTTCAACTCCCTGATTATGGGAGTTGAAATCCAGAAGTCTTAAAAGTTGCCAAGGTTGGATAGCCCTGACTTACATAAAAGAAATGGCTTTGACTCGGAGTGTGAAAAAGCAATGGAACCTCAAAAACAATCCTTTTCTGAAGGAATTTCAGAAAAAGTTGGAAAATTTAAACATACACAAGTTTAGGCTTGTATTCACAGCTGTGCTCTAATGCTGTGCATACTTATTTTAAAAGACACCTCTGGAAAAACGCTGATGTCGCATAATACACTCAACATCAGCCTCAGTCGCAGCTGATTACAGAAGTAGAAAAGTTACAATTTGAATCTCTTTGTGATGAAGTATCTCACACACCCAAAACAAGTGGACTTTATCACCGAGGAATACCTACCTGCTTTATAGCTTGCTGAAGCTTCTCCAGGTTGATTTCTTTGGCTTCCTTTAGCAAAGTTCTTTCATCCATTTTTAACATAGAAACTCTATACTGGCACAGCTCGACCACAACCACATCAGGCTGTACCTCCTGTATTGTCTGCAAGAGATGGATTCAGGCTCAAACCTACAGACAAAATTAAAAAGAACCAACCTGCAACCTTCTATACTAGAGTGCCAAATAGCCTCATCAGAGACCTCTTTAAAAACGCAGTAAAGTATAATAAATGTTTGGGTTCTGTTTTGAAAACTTTACAAGTTTAGAATAGCTAAATGCAACTAGGTTATTAAAATGACTTAAATTATCTTTTTTTTAAAAAAAGAACTTTTTTTAAATACTAAGTTTTTCTAGAATTCTTATAGAAGTCAACAAAAGAGGTAAAAGACAACCTTTCTTTTTATGTTAAGAAAGGAATTCTATTTTTTTCACATCAGGAATTTTGTCCTAAAATGGTTTTCACACACTCCATTCTTCCTTTAAAGCTTTAAAGTTGCATTAAAGCCACAAAGAGATCCTCTTACATCTCCTGTAAATTCTCTTCAACCATAAAGGAATTCCTTTTCTTGTATTTTACAAAAATATGCAAGATTTCATAGAAGACTATCTACCGGTATTTTTATTTTTATTTTTTTTAAAAAACCACTTCAAATATCAATAATTACCTTTACTACATCTTTTTTGCTGCTATCGCTGAAGTGGGCCGTGCCAACGACATAAACTTTGGAGCCCTCTTCCGTTGCAAATTCCGTCACGGTGCTTGGAAGGCTGGGCTTCTTTTGTCTCTTCTTCATCTTCATCTCCAGAAGTATCTTTAAGGCATCTGCATCAGCTTTGTGTGTGAAAACAGTGACATTCATTATTCATTAGCTACCCTTCAAAATCCTACCATCTATGCAATGGAAGTGACTAGACTAGACTAAGTTTACTAGAGTACTTTTACTAGATTAACCTCCATTTTGGGTTGTGAACTGTGGGGACAAAAACAGGAAGGCTTCAGCATGTATACCTAAAATCTTCCACCATTCACTCTTTTTGTGCGCCATTTTGACTCTTTTGTTTGCAAAAGCCTTAGCATCCTCAACTGTTGCTTCAATGCCATCAAAAAAAAAAAAAAAAGCTGTGTTAAGGGATTCCAGCTGATTCTTTGAAGGCATAAACAGTTCACAAATGTAATATGGTTCTATACAATCCAATTTTGTTGCATGTCAACAATAAAGTCAAACCAAGACAAGATGATTCACATTTGTCACTCTCTATTCCAAATCACTGAATTGGAGAGAGTTGTTGTTTGCACAGGCAGTTTTTCATAGAACACTTACAATTTAAATATCGTCACAAGCTAAGCAGCCTGCCCACGAGAATTAACTTGTTTTACTCTAGCCATTAAATCAGAAAGCAGAATACCAGAGTTGTCTGTATTATAAGATCTCTGTTCAGGAGGACATTATAACTATAAAAGTCCTATTTACATTAGCTTTCCTGTAAATGCCAAAACTTTGCAAATAATTGCCAACCTGTCATCCTCTGAGCTACCTGGCTCTTAAACCACCAGTGCTCCATCACAACTCTAACACAATTTTGGAATTAACCCTTACAGTCATTACTATACTAGACCAACCAGTTTAAGAATTCATTGTTGATGAAACATTATTTCATTTAGGGTTTTTTTTAGATACAAATATTCTATTTCCTCAAAATATGGTAGATTAAAAAGCCAGATTACCAAAAGCAACAGTTCGAAGGACAAAACAAAATTAATGGGAATCACTATCTATTAAATCCTATTTTTCTAGTAGCTTCCTGCTAAGACATTATTCTAAGTGGCTCTGCCTTTAAATTACCATATTTTTCGGGGTATAAGATGTACTTTCCCCCCCACAAAAGGAGTGGAAAGTCTGTGTGTCTTATACAGCAAATATTGCGGGGGTGTGTGTGTGTTGGTGAGGTGTCAATCAGCTGTTCTAGAATGGGCTGTGGTGGTGAATGGGCCGTGCCAAACAGGCAGCGGCAAATGGGCCACGCCAAATGGGCTGCGGTAGCATGGAACGAGCCACGGCGAATGGCCTGCACCAAATGGGCGGCGGCAAACAGGCCAAATGAATACTGGATGGATGCCTGGAGGCAGAGGCAGATTTTTTTTCTTGTCTTCCTCCCCAAAAGCTAGATGCGTCTTATAGTCTGAAAAATATGGAATTTTAAGCAAATAATAAATTATAAAGGTCTCAGCCAATCCTGCAATAACAGGTTCATTTTTTTTAACCAATGGAAGTTATAAAAATGTATCAGTAATATGTTGTGCACACATAGCTTTACAAGAACAAAATGTGGTTCATTCTACCTTGTCTAATATGCCATCAGTTCTGATACATGTGTAGGTTGAAAACTAGAAGTGTTTCTAACTGAGAGGTATCAAACTCACGTCGTCGTCACATGACATATCGGGACTTTCCCCTCTTTTGCTAAACCGAGCGTGGCCAGCATGTGATGCATGTGGCCCATGGGCCGCGAGTTTCACAGCCCCATTCTAACACATCAAACTCTGACTCTTTAGGCTACAGCAGTTGTAAACAAGACTTAACTTTCTCTGAGAAGCCCTAACTCTAATAAAAATGGCTTTGAAAGAAAACCATGAAGCAAACTGGCTTTCCAACAGGATAAAACATACAAATATTTGATGCAATGTCTGAAGCATCTTCTGGCCCATCGCCTTCTGCATTAGGTAATGGTTCTGGTTCGGCAGCAGTCTGCATGGAATAAAAATAACGAATGCAGAATGAATTTTTTTAAAATTATTTTTTACATTCCAGTTTATATCAAATTCATTCACTATTGGTATTGGTTTTAGGTTAAGAAATAAGTCAACTTACAACTTCAATTATTTCACTGCTTGGAAACAGGCTGTAATTGAAAAAGCCAGGTAATTCCAAGCGTACAGTATACGGATAGTTTACAACGAACTTACAAGTCACAATGAACTGACCAAGAATTACGGTTGTGGTGATTATTAAGGGATCACCATGTGATTGTGCCTGATTTGGTTGTTAAATGAACGCAGTGGTTGTTAGGTGAACCCATTGTGTACAGTGGGTATTTTTTGCCAGAAACTAGAAGTAAATGCTAATATCTGGCGAAAAAATGCCGTAAATCGTGGTCATATGGCCAACGGGACTCTGTCAATGGCTATAAATATTAGCTGATTGCCAAGCGCCATAAATGTGGGGGGGGGGAAGGAACAGCCATTGGATCTTTGAAAATAAGTCATACATCCCTCTGAGGAGGTTAACTGAAAATTTGAACAGTTGTACGTGACTAGTTGTAAGTTGAGGACTACCTGTACAGTACCTACCCTGTTTCCCCCAAATAAGACATCCCCTGATAATAAGCCCAATTGGACTTTTGAGCACATGGCAATAAGGCCAAGCACTTATTTCAAGATTAAAAAAAAAAAAAAAGACAGGGTCCTATTTTTGGAGAAACACGGTATCTGAAACAACAATACTGTAACATATTTATTTATTTATTTATTTATTTATTTATTTATTATTCACACTTTTATACTGCCCTATCTCCCTAGGGACTCAGGGCGGTTTACAGCCACTTAAAAAACATATATATATATATATATACAGGATAAAACATTAATTTAAAAAACTTATTACATAGGCTGAATATTTAAAATAGAGATATAACTAATAAAACCCCATTTAAAACCAGATTTAAAATTTAAACATTTAAAAATTTAAAATTCTAGTCCAGTCCTGCGCAGATAAATAGATGTGTCTTATTAATTAATTAATTAATTAACAGTTAGCCATAAATGTACTGAGCATATAGCAATGGAGGCAGGTGAGTTTTCTTCCTTTTAGAGATGAATGGCTTTAAAGGGATGGTTCTCAACCTTCCATGTAAATACATTTAGGGCTATTTGCCACCAAAAGATTCGTTCGATGGAAATCAAACACACCCTGCCCTCGCCATTTGAAACAACAGGCAAGATATAATCCTATTTTTTTTCTTTTTTCCATAAAAAAGTTTTATTTTTACGATCATGTCGAACAACTCATTCAATGTACAGTTATATACAATTAGTCGGGCCTGCCCAGTCACCACCCCCCTTTTTAACACTCTTCCCTCTTCTACCTTCTTTTACTTTCCAAACCTTCCTCTCCTTCTCTTATCTACATCCTCTCCTCCCTCCACCCTCCACCTTCCTTCTCCCTCTTCTACCCCTCTTCCTTCCTCTTCTCCTCTTTCGATATAATCCTATTTTTTTAAGGCAAGTCAATGATAAATAAAGTAAGCTGTATTAAGGGAGTTCTGTTAAAAAAAAATAAGATTTATACCCATCTTTTTATTCAAATGAATGCTCAAGGCTTAATAAAAAACAAAAAACAAAACCAGAGTGGCAGTATATAATGCTATAGCTCTCCGGGTGGAAGGAAGATCTATTGGGGATTTCACTGTCACAGTGGGTACTTTGTTAATTTATAGTGCCCTGCAGGGCAAGTATACACAAGAGCGTAGCCTCTGATACCAATTTTCAAGGCCTAGCAGATGGAAAACCTTATCTTTAGATCAGTCAATCTATCCAACCTAGCCTTCCCCAATTTAGCGCCTTTGACTCTGCCTGCTGGGAGCTATGAAAGTTTAAGTTCAACACATCTGGAGCTTATCAGGTTAGCTTTCATCTTCTGCTTGCACACTGCAAACAACTGCTAAATATACCAGAAGTACTTCTCCCACCTACATACCATATTGTAATTTACAAATTTACCTCTTGCTGTTGATCCCCCTCCATCGCCGGAACGTCCCTTATTCTTACCAATCAAATAAGACCTACGGAAGAGAAAAGAGAAGCTCTCAGGACACTGTATTGACAAAGTTTAAAGTATCCAATCAAAAAGTACCAGCTCAAGACACTAATCAGGGCTAATCATAATTGTCTGCTTAAACTCCAGTATCCTGCCAAAGCTGAAATCCTTCGGCAGGCAGTTCTTTCAGCCAGCTCCCAGAAATGAGAGGGAGCCTAAATCCAAGCAGAAAGGCAGCACATTAAGGTAAAGAGCACAGGGTATCTCAGCCATGTAGGGGAGGGCATGCACACATTTCTCTTGGCTCAGGGGCTGAAAATCCTGTTTGGATTTCAGCAGGGAAGCCCCTGAATAGAAAGGAGCAAGGTAAGGAGCACAAGGTGGTCAGAGGAGTGAGAGATACCCTTGGAAACTCAGTAAAGGCTGCACATGAGTGTCTCTTCACTCTCCACTGAGAAATTCTGCCTGGGTTTTGGCAGGGAGGATTTGTAGCTCCTGATTTGAAACTCCCAGGGTTTTCCTTCCCCCAGAGTCTCCTTACCTGGGATTCTGTCCACTTAATGAGCTATGAGATCACTTAACAAGTATAACCTGGAGTGCTGGGTTTGCAATCATTGAACAAAGCAGTCATGTGGGCATCTTGTTTAATCACTTTGCTCAATGTCCAAGATTCTGGTCTCAGTTGTGGTTATAAAAAAGGGCCACCTATATTATCATTACCATCAGGGGGGAGTAGCATTCATGAATGGAAGAAAAAGAATGGATATAGACTATGACAGCAAATCCACGATTTCAACTCCCATTGTATTCAATACAATGCTACTTCCAGCTCTTTTGTTTGGGTGACTTAACAGTGCATTGGGAGTTGAGGATAGTTAGCCTAGCAAACACTAAAGTTGTACACACTCCTTCTATTTTGGTTTTTTTTGGCATATGGGCCAAAAAGTGTGAATCTGATTGAATTACAGATAGCTGCAATGTAAAGTCATTAGAATGGAGTTTAGAACATGGATAAAAATGTATCCTTCAAGGATAATTATACCTTAAAGATGGTGTATGAAAGTTGCATCACGAAGAAACCTTTTCCAAGATTAAAAAAAGTATCATATTTACCTCTAGCACTAATTGCACACAACAAATTTTAAAAATAT